>NC_045964.1:59708189-60030689 GCF_010909765.2 Amblyraja radiata
GGGCCGTTCTTCTACAGCCTGGCCGGGGTCAAGACCTGGCTTGAGCGACACAGGGGAGGCCAGGAGTGAACGGTGGAGAGAGGAGGGAAGCGACCATGGGCAGCCAGCGCCCCCCGCCCCCCCAAGAAGCCAGAACAATGGCGGACCAATTCCCAGAACATCCCCCTCCCGCCCAACCCACCCCAACACCCACCAACCCACCCACCCACCAAACCACCCAACACCCACCCACCCACCACCCAACCCAAACCCACCCACCAAACCCACCCACCCAACCATCCACCCACCCACCACCCAACCCAAACCCACCCATCCATGCTCCCACCAAGTTGAGTACTGTTGGTTTGATCAACACTCTGAAGAAACCAGAGACGCATGAGGAACACACACAAAGTACTGGAGGAACTGCAATCACGGTCAACGAGACTCGACGGGCCGAATGGCCTGGTTCTGCTCCTGTGACTGCTGGACTTGTGAACTTGGCGGGTCAGTCAGCATCCATGGCCGGAACTTAACGGGGGACGTTTTCGGGTCGAGACCCTTCTTCTGTGTTTTGAAGTAAATTTTATTGTAAATATAATGTCGTGTATGTTAAAGGAAAATAGTGTATCGGAGCCTATTTATATAGAGGCACAAGGAACTGCAGATGGTTGGAAACCTGAGTGAAACACAAAGTGCTGGAGGAACTGAGTGGGTCAGGCAGCATCTGTGGAGGGTAATGGGCAGGGTATGTTTTGGGTTGGGACCCTTCCTCAGACAGTCTGGGGAAAGGTCTCAACCCAAAACTTCACCCATTCCTTCTCTCCACAGATGCTGCCCGACCCACTGAGTTACTCCAGCAATGTGTGTCTATCTTAGGTTTGGAGGGATATGGGTCAAACGCGGGCAGGTGGGACTAGTGCAGCTGGGACATTGTTGGCCGGTGCGGGCAAGATGGGCCGAAGGGTCTGTTTCCGCGCTGTATCGCTCTGTGACTCGGAGTCTAGCAGGTCACTGGGAAACGCCACCGACTGTTGGCTCCCCCTCTCAGAAACACAGCGCCCTGGCACGGACTCGGTGGGCCGAATGGCCTTGCCCCCTGCTGTATCTCTGCAGTCCAAAATTGCAGGGTCACTAACGAGCCTGGCAGCTGAATCCAGACCACTCTGCTCCGGAAAACAGGCAGCTTCCCATATTTTTTTACACAAGATGTTCATGTTCATAGGCTCCAGGAGCTGAATGAGGCCATTCGGCCCATCGAGTCTACTCCTCCATTCAATCATGGCTGATCTATCTCTCCCTCCAAACCCCATTCTCCTGCCTTCTCCCCACGCATGTCCGAATCAGGAATCTATCCATCTCTGCTTTAAAAATATCCACTGACTTGGCCTCCACAGTCTTCTGTGGCAAAGAATTCCACAGATTCACCGCCCTCTGACTGAAGAATAGTGAGGCCCATACCTCCCCCCACCCACATCTGGTGTCTGAGTTACCCATATCTGTTGCCTAACTTTAACACTGGATCCCTCTCTACCTCCCAGCATTTATACGCTTGTCCCCAGGTCAGAGGGTACTGATTGGGGATGATCAGCCATGATCACATTGAATGACGGTGCTGGCTCGAAGGGCAGAATGGCCTACTCCTGCACCTATTGTCTATTGTTTATTGTCAGTCTCGTCTAAGTTATTGAGGTGTACATTTTGTCTGGAGTGAGTGGGGAGCGGAGGGGGCTCAGGTTTGGAGTTGGGCTCACAGAATGATGACTTCTGACCAATGGGCTCACTGCTCTGTCAGCTGTCTGAAGAGTTAGTGTGTCCACCTCCGATCCTCAGCATCTCTCCCCCTCCCCTTCCTCCTTTCCCTCCCTCCCTCCCTCCCTCTCTCCTCTCTCGCCCTCCCTCTCTCTCTCCCCCTCTCTCTCTCCCTCCTTTCCCTCCCTCCTTCTCTCTCTCCCCCTCTCTTTCTCCCTCCCCCTTCCTCCCTCCCTCCCCCTCGTCTCCTCCCTCCCCATCTTCCTTTCTCCCTCCCTCCCTCCTCCCCCCTCTCCCACCTTCTCTCTCTCTCCCCTTCCTCCCTCTCCCCCTCCTCCCTCCTCCCCATCCTTCTCCCCTCCCCTCCCTCCCCACCCTTCCTCCTTCTCTCGCTGTCTCTCTCTCTCCCTCCCTCTCTCCCTCCCTCTCTCCCTCCCTCTCTCCCTCCCCCCCCCCCCGCGCGTACGATGTCTCTTGTCGATCGAGATTAATTTTAGATTTCTATTTATACATGTAAAATCGATTTGCGGTGCCATGCCGAGTGCACTTTGATCAGCATTGTAATAAAGCAGCTTTATGACTGACCTGCTGAGCTCTCTATTAATTCATAAGAGAAAGGTGGCAAGATCTTTCATTGCCTAACTGGTATCATTAGCCTGCATTTACCTAGCGCCATATCCCCAGGGATCTGTCAACATGCTCCAAGTCTGTCTACACTTCAAACAAGTCCGGGTGACTCCAGCTTTTCGTGTCTACCTTCAAAACAATGAAGTGCTTTTAACTTTGTTTAACATAAAATGCTGGAGTAACTCAGCGGGACAGGCAGCATCACTGGAGAGAAGGAATGGGTGACGCTTCGGGTCGAGACCCTTCTTCAGACTTAATGTTTAAGAAAGAACTGCAGATGCTGGAACAATCGAAGGTAGACAAAAAATGCTGGAGTAACTCAGCGGGAGAGGCAGCATCACTGGAGAGAAGGAATGGGTGACGTTTCGGGTCGAGACCCTTCTTCATCTATTTCCTTCGCTCCATAGATGCTGCCTCACCCGCTGAGTTTCTCCAGCATTTTTGTCTACCTCAGTCTGAAGAAGGGTCTCGACCCGAAACGTCACCTATTCCTTCGCTCCATGGACGCTGCCTCACCCACTGAGTTTCTCCAGCATTTTTGTCTACCTTCTTCAGACTAGCTTAATTTAATTGAATATAGTTTAGTTTAGTTTAGTTTGGAGATACAGGATGGAAACAGGCCCTTTGGCCAACCCAGTCCACTCGGGAGTCTGCGAATTCTCCCTGTGACTGCGTGGGTTTTCTTGGGTTTGGGCAGGTTCATTGGCCTCTGTAAATGACCGAGACATCAGGGATACAGCGGGGGAACGGGCCCTTCAGCCCACCGGGTCTGTCCCACCGACCAGCGATCAACTCCACATTCCAGCACTATCCTACACATAATTCCGCCAACGCCGATTAACCTACAGACCCGCACGTCTTTGGAGTGCGGGAGGAAACCGGGACGCCATGGGGAAAACTTCACGCGGGTCGCGGGGAGAACGTACGGGCAAGCACCCGTGGTCAGGATCGAACCCGTGGTCTCTGGCGCTGTGAGGCAGTAACGTTACTGCCGCGCCACCGTGCCGCCCTGCTACTCCTGAAGTGCAGGTGAACGGTCGGATCTGGAGGGAGGTGGTGGGAATGTCAGGATAAAAATGGGATCGGGGTAAGTGGGTGGTTGGTGGGTGGTCAGCCTGGACGAGTTGGGCCGAAGGGCCTGTTTCCATTCAGCAAAGGTGGATAGAAAGATAGAAGGAAGCTGTTCACATTTAGGGGCGGCACAGTGGTGCAGCGGGTAGGCCTGCTGTCCCACGACACCAGAGACACTGGTTCGATCCTGACCTTGAGTACTGTCGGTGTGGAGTTAACAAGTTCTCCCCGTGACCGCGTGGGTTTTCTCCGGGTGCTCCAGTTTCCTCCCACATCCCAAAGACGTGCGGGTTTGCAGGTTGATTGGCTTCTGTAAATCGCCGCCCAAGTGTGTCGGGAGTGGATGGGAAATTGGGGCAACGTAGAACGAGTGTGAACGGGTGATCGATGGGCCGAAGGGCCTGTTTACACATGGGACAATTTACAATTATACCAAGCCAATTAACCTACAAACCTGTACGTCTTTGGAGTGTGGGAGGAATCCGGAGCACCCGGAGTAAACCCACGCGGGTCACGGGAAGAGCATTTCCGTGGAGGCAACTTCATCTTGACTACTCCCAGCCTATCCCAGCTGTAGATAATGGGCCGAATGGCCCCTGCAGTTGCCGTGGAGGTCTTCAGGTGGGCCTGGCCAAAGGAACGTGCAGCCAGGAATGAGCCATGAACTGTGTAAGAAGGAACTGCAGATGCCGGTTTACACCGAAGATAGACACAAAATGCTGGAGCAACTCAGGTTCCAGGGGTCAGGTTGAGAAGAAGGGTCTCGACCTGAAACGTCACCCATTTCGTCTCTTCCAGAGATGCTGCCAGACTATCCCGCTGGGTTACTCCAGCATTTTGTGTCTATCTTCGGAATGAATCATGGATAATGGGAAGCCGTGGTCCAAGGTTCAGGTGTGTTCTTCCACCTGGTGGCAAGGTGGAGTCACTGCAGCCCCACGCAGGTGATGGTTCATGTCCTTCCTTCAGTAAAGCCCCACCTCCCCGCCACCTTCTCCCCGTCTCTGCAACTTGGTTCCAGATTCCAGTCACCCTCTGGATGAAAATAATCTCTCTCATTTCTCCCCCCTCCCCCCTCCCCCCACCCCACTCCAAACTCTCCCCCCTCTCACTAAACCCCTCCCCCTAACCTCCCCCCCCTCCCCCTTCTCCCCTAACACACTCGCTCAGCGGTAGAGTTGCTGCCTCACAGCGCCAGGGACCCGGGTTTGATCCTGACCACGGAAACTGTCCGTAATGAGTTTGTACGTTCTCCCCGTGACCTGCCCCGGGTGCTCCGGTTTCCTTCCACACTCCAAGTAAGTACAGGTTTGCAGGTTAATTGACTTGGTGTAAATGTAAATTGTCCCTAGTGTGTGTAGGACAGTGTTAATGTGTGGGGATCGCTGGTCGGCGCGGACCCGGTGGGCCGAAGGGCTTGTTTCCGCACTGTATCTCTAAACTAAACTAAACTAAACTTAACCTTCCCCCCCCACCCCATTTCCCACCCCTGTGCCCCACCTATTTCTCCCCTCCTCCCACCTCTCCCCCCCCCCCCACCCTCTCCCCTCCCCCCCCCCCCCCCGCTACTTTCCTTCCTCTGGCTTCACAATCCACAACCTGTCTCCCATCTTCTGCTCTTGTCTCTGGCCTTTGTTCCATTGATCTGCCTATCTAAACCCACCCATCCCCCTCACCTGAGTCCTCCTTTACCTGCCACGCTTGGTCCTGACCGTCCCCTTTTCCAGCTTTCTTCTCCCTGACAATCAGTCTGAAGAGGGGTCCCGACCCGAAATGTCGTCTGTCCATGTTCTCCAGAGACGCTGCCTGACCCGCTGAGTTACTCCATCACTTTGTGTCCTTTTGTGTATTAAGCAAAGTTCCTTGCTTCGACTTCGCTGTGTGTGTGTGTTTAAGGGAGAGGTTTCTCCCTGCCTGTTCCTGTGGACCAGGCACGTGCCGTTGGGGTAGGCAAGGGCCACAGTCTTAGAATAAAGGGGAGGTCATTTAAGACTGAGGTGAGAAAAAACCTTTTCACCCAGAGAGTTGTGAATTTGTGGAATTCCCTGCCACAGACGGCAGTGGAGGCCAAGTCACTGGATGGATTTAAGAGAGAGTTGGATAGAGCTCTAGGGGCTAGTGGAGTCTAAGGATATGGGGAGAAGGCAGGCACGGGTTACTGATTGGGGACGATCAGCCATGATCACAATGAATGGCGGTGCTGGCTCGAAGGGCCGAATGGCCTCCTCCTGCACCTATTTTCTATGTTTCTATGTTTCTATGTAGGCGTTGCCTACCCTGAATAAAATTATTAAATATGAATAGTAAAGGCCAGGGAGAATTATACTTACTTTATTATATATTAAATAATTAAACTTATTTTATTATATACTTTATTATAATTATACTATATTGAAACATATAAGATCATTAAGGTTTGGACACGCTAGAGGCAGGAAACATGTTCCCGATGGAGTCCAGAACCAGGGGCCACAGTTTGAGAATAAGGGGTAAGCCATTTAGAACGGAGATGAGGAAATACTTTTTCTCACAGAGAGTTGTGAGTCTGTGGAATTCTCTGCCTCAGAGGGCAGTGGAGGCCGGTTCTCTGGATACTTTCAAGAGAGAGCTAGATAGGGCTCTTAAAGATAGCGGAGTCAGGGGATATGGGGAGAAGGCAGGAACGGGGTACTGATTGGGGATGATCAGCCATGATCACATTGTGCTGGCTTGAAAGGCCGAATGGCCGACTCCTGCACCTATTGTCTATTGTCTATTGTCTAAGGGGTTGGACAGGCTAGATGCAGGAAGATTATTCCCGATTTTGGGGAAGTCCAGAACTAGGGGTCACAGTTTAAGGATAAGAGGGAAGCCTTTTAGGACCGAGATGAAAAAATCATTTTTCACACAGAGAGTGGTGAATCTGTGGAATTCTCTGCCACAGAAGGTAGTTGAGGCCAGTTCATTGGCTATATTTAAGAGGGAGTTAGATGTGGCCCTTGTGGCTAAAGGGATCAGGGGGTATGGAGAGAAGGCAGGTACGGGATACTGAGTTGGATGATCAGCCATGATCATATTGAATGGCGGTGCAGGCTCGAAGGGCCGAATGGCCTACTCCTGCACCTATTTTCGATGTTTCTATTAGGCATAATTCTCCCGTGCCTTTCATCCGCAGTACATGTAACACGGGGAAGTATGTGTTACTCACGTGCCGTCGACGCTGCTTCAAGCCATCAGTTGCAACGGTCTATAAAGGCAGCTGAAATTCTGCGCATGCACAGAGCAAGTTTCTGGGTGGGTTTTTCAAAGATGGATAGTGATTATCTTAACAGTTTCTCAAAGCAATCTTATGAGGAAAATACGAAAATAATAAAAAATGACTGACCAACGTTGGAACTTAAAAAACCTCAACAGCGCAAAGGAACGAAAATTATTGGAACATTTAAAACAGTGGTTATGCGGTTGTATTTCAACTAATAGAATGAGGTAAGGAAATTTCTTTAAGGTATATCTTTTCAAATACTTTAGAAGACAAATTACGTTATAAAAGTCGTAAGACCAATCTATGCACGCGCGGTTTTCAAGATTTAAAAAAAGCCGACTGACTAAAGATACTCAGGGCACATGCCTGCTATGCTCATAAGGGATAGCAGTAGAATTGGGCCATTCGGCCCCTCAAGTCTACTCTGTCATTCAATCATGGCTGATCTATCTCTCCCTCCTAACCCCATTCTCCTGCCTTCTCCCCATAACCCCTGACACCCGTACTAATCAAGAATCTATCTATCTCCGCCTCAAAAAAATATTAATTGTCATGGCCTCCACAACCTTCTGTGGCAAATAATTCCACAGATTCACCACCCTCTGACGAAATAAATTTTCTCCTCGTCTCCTTCCTAAAAGAACGTCCTTGAATTCTGAGGCTATGCTCTCTAGTCCTAGACTCTCCCACTAGTGGAAACATCCTCTCCACATCCACTCTATCCAAGCCTTTCACTATTCTGTACGTTTGAACGAGGTCCCCCATTCCAGCGAGTACAGGCCCTGTGCTTACAAACGCTCATCATAGATTAACCTACTCATTCCTGGGATCGTTCTTGTAAACCTCCTCTGGACCCTCTCCAGCCAGCACATCCTTCCACAGATATCGGGCCCAAAATGGCTCACAATATTCCAAATGCGGCCTTATAGAGCCTCAATTTTACATCCTTGTTTTGATATACAAGCCTTCTTGAAATAAATGCTAGCATTAAGTTTGCTTTCTTCACTACAGATTCGACGTGCAGATATTATTTTTAGGGAATCCTGCACCAGCACTCCCTAGTCCCATTGCACCCCCGATTGCTGGATTTACACCCCAATTAAAAAGCGTAGTCAACGTTAAAAATTCAGTCTAATGGGCCTGTCCCAACGACCCGACTTTTTCGGCGACTTCCGGCACCCGTCATAGGTCGTTGTAGGTCGGCAAAAATTTTCAACATGTTAAAAATCCAGCTGCGACCAGAAAGACGCTACGACTCTTTGGGCGACTGAGGAGACGACTCACGACCATACAGGCGACGCCCTGGTGACATGTCGCGGGGTGAAGCCTGTACGGTCGTGAGCAGTCGCCCAAAGAGTCGTACCTTGTTCTGGTCGCCGCTGGATTTTCAACTTGTTGAACATTTTCAGCGACCTGTAACGACCTATGACGGGTGCCGGCAGTCGCCGAAAAAGTCGTGTTAGTGGGACAGGCCCACTAGCCTTTATTCCTATTCCACCGGTCACAGTGGTGCAGCGGTAGAGTTGCCGCCTTGCAGCGAATGCAGCACCGGGGACCCGGGTTCGAAACTGACCGCCGGTGCTTGACTGTGTGGGTTTTCTCCGAGATCCTCGGTTTCCTCCCACACTCCAAAGAGACGTACAGGTTTGCAGGTTAATTGGCTTGGCAAATGTAAAAATTGTCCCTAGCGGGTGTAGGATAATGTTAGTGTGCGGGGATCGCTGGTCAGCACGGACTCAGTGGGCCGAAGGGCCTGTTTCTGCGCTGTATCTCTAACCTAAACTAAACTAAATAAACTATTACCAAAATGCATGACTCCACACTTTGCTACATTATATTCCATCTGCCACTTCTCCGCCCACTCTCCCAATCTGTCCAGGTCCCTCCTCTCTCCACACTACTGCCCCTCCACCTATCTTTGTATCCATTTCGATACGAAATGGTAAATGTTTCCCATTTATATGCAACGTTAATATACCTAAGCCTAACCCTACCGGACCTGTATTTTTTATTTTTGTCGTGTTTCATGAGTTTATAAGTTCATAAGTCCTAGGAGCAGACTAGTAACCCATCATGTCTACTCTGCCATTCAATCATGGCTGATCTATCTTTCCCTGCAAACCCCACTCTCCTGCCTTCTCCCCGTAACCCCTGACACCCGTACTAATCTAATTATGGGACAGGTTGGCCGAGTTGGGCCGAAGGGCCTGTTTCCACACTCTGTGACTCTATGAAACAGTCAATCTGCCCCTTAAATATATCCATTGACTTGGCCTCCACAGCCCTCTGTGGCAATGAATTTGCTGTTTACACATCGGTGGCACTTGTGGCCGGGCGTGAAGTGTTGTCGAGCAGAATGCAATCAATGTTGTGTGAGATATTGATCAAAGTATTGGTCCTTCAGTTCCAACCTGGCTTATCTCAAGCACACGGCAACAGTCAGAAAACACCTTATCCATCCAGCCCGTCTCCTTGGCAACCCTGCCTCTCCAGACCCCTGTAGCTGCTTCCCCATTCCCCTTACATAGAAATGTAGAAACATAGAAAATAGGTGAAGGAGGAGGCCATTCGGCCCTTCGAGCCAGCACCACCATTCATTGTAATCATGGCTGATCGTCCCCAATCAATAACCCGTGCCTGCCTTCTCCCCATATCCCTTGATTCCACTAGCCCCTAGAGCTCTATCTAGCTCTCTCTTAAATCCATCCAGTGATTTGGCCTCCACTGCCCTCTGTGGCAGGGAATTCCACAATTTCACAACCCTCTGGGTGAAATAGTTTTTTCTCATCTCCGTTCTAAATGGCCAACCCCTTATTCTTAAACTGTGGCCTCTGGTTCTGGACTTCCCCAACATCAGGAACATGTTCTCGATGTTGGGGTAGTCCAGAACCAGGGGCCACAGCTTAAGAATAAGGGTTGAGCCATTTAGAACGGAGATGAGGAACAGCATTTTCACACAGAGAGTTGTGAATCTGTGGAATTCTCTGCCTCAGAAGGCGGTGGAGGCCAATTCACTGGATACTTTCAAGAGAAAGTTAATGGGCTGTCCCACTTGGCGATTTTTTCGGCGACTGCTGGCATCATTGACTGATGTATCAGGTTACGGAAACATACGCGGAGTGACGCGGCGTGATGATGTATCGACGCGCGGTGTCTCCTCAAGTGTCGCAACATTTATTTTGTCGCCGCTGGATCTTTCGGCGACCCTGATACGTCAGTCAATGACGCCGGCAGTCGCCGAAAAAAATCGCCAAGTGGGACAGGCCCCTTAGATAGGGCTCTTAAAGATAGCGGAGTAAGGGGATATGGGGAGAAGGCAGGAACGGGGTACTGATTGTGGGTGATCAGCCATGATCACATTTCTTTTAGGAAGGAGATGAGGAGGAATGGCGGTGCTGGCTCGAAGGGCCGGATGGCCTACTCCTGC
This sequence comes from Amblyraja radiata, assembly GCF_010909765.2. Classification (NCBI taxonomy): domain Eukaryota; kingdom Metazoa; phylum Chordata; class Chondrichthyes; order Rajiformes; family Rajidae; genus Amblyraja; species Amblyraja radiata. The sequence continues at coordinate 59,718,287 of NC_045964.1, forward strand.
AACTATGGTCTATTGTCACTTGAGCGAGAGGGGTCAGGGGTGGCAAGGCGGCGTAGCGGTAGAGTTGCTGCCTCACAGCGCCAGGGACACGGGTTCCATCTTGACCACGGCAGGGACAGTTTCTTGATTAGTACGGGTGTCGGGGGTCACGGGGAGAAGGCAGGAGAATGGGGTTGAGAGGCAGAGATAGATTAGCCATGATTGAATGGTGGAGTAGACTTGATGGGCCGAATGGCCTAATTCTGCTCCTAGAACTTATGAACTTTAAGACAATACATGTCCATAGAGGCTACTCCGCCATTCAATCATGGCCGATCTATCTCTCCGTCCCTCCCGACCCCATTCTCCTGCCTTCTCCCCATAACCCCTGACACCCGTACAAATCAAGAATCTATCAATCTCTGCCATAAAAGTATTGCATTGACTTGGCCTCCACAGCTTTCTGTGGCAAAGAATTCCACAGATTCACCACCCTCTGACTGAAGAAATTCCTACTCATCTCCTTCTTAAAGGAATTGTTTAAGAAAGAACTGCAGATGCTGTAAAAATCGAAGGTAGATAAAAATCCTGGAGAAACTCAGCGGGAGGCAGCATGTATGGAGCGAAGGAATAGGCGACGTTCTGGGTTGGGACCCTTCTAAACCATTCTGAAGAAGGGTCTCGAACCGAAACGTCACCTATTCCTTCGCTCCATAGATGCTGCCTCACCCGCTGAGTTTCTCCAGCATTTTTGTCTTCCTTCCTAAAGGAACATCTTTTAATTCCGAGGCTGTGGCCTCTGGTCCTTGATTCTCCCAACAGTGGAAACATCCTCTTCACATCCACTCTATCCAAGAAGAATAAAGAGTAAATGTGTGGGTGGGCATTGTGTGGGTTTGTGTAGGAAGGAACAGCAGGTGGCGGTTTAAACCAAAGATAGACACAAAATGGTGGAGTAACTCAGCGGGACAGGCAGCATATCTGGAGAGAAGGAATGGGTGACGTTTCAGGTCGAGACCCTTCTTCAGACTCGGCGACTGTGTTAGACATGAGAGATATCTTTATAATGCAAACAAAATGATCGAGAGAAGTGATTGATGACGTGCTATTGAACAGCCTCTCAGGTAATCATGGGTTTAGTGAGCTGCAGGAATCATTGATTGTGTACACAGATTGAGAGAGAGAAAGGGAGAGAGGGGGGGAGAGAGTGAGTGAGAGAGAGAGAGTGAAGGAGAGAGGGAGGGGGAGGGGAGAGGGGGGAGAGAGAAGAGAAAAGAAAGTAAAGGCTTGGAAGAGCTTCCTGATAGCCAGGCCTAGTGTCGCTGGGCTGCCGAGGTGCTGGTTTTGCCAGAGTGTCTGGTGTAGCCGTGGGTTTGGAGGGGGGAGAGGGAGGAATGCAGCTCAGGCCATTGGGTCCCAGGACCGCTGTGAAGAGGTGTCGCCAGCCCCATTATTCACCGTCCTGCGATCAGACCCGACCTCTCCAGAGACGCTGCCTGTCCCGCTGAGTGAGTCCGGCATTTTGTGCCTACCTTTGATTTAAACCAGCGTCCGCAGTTCTTCACTACACCCGTTCTCAGTCTTCTCTGAAGAATAGAATAGAATAGAATAGAATAGAATGCCTTTCATTGTCATTCAAACAGCTTGGTTTGAACAAAATTTCATTTCTACAGTCTTAACATTACAAAAAAAACCAAGACCCACACTTAACACAGTTTACACAAACATCCATCACAGTGAATCTCCAACACCTCCTCACTGTGATGGAAGGCAAACGTCTTATCTCTTCACTTTGTTCTTCTCCCGCGGTCCAGCTGTCCAACTGCAGCGTCGAAGCGACTGGGGCTCCCGATGTTAAAGCCCCCGGCGGGAGATGGTAAGTCCCGTGCGCGTGGCCGTTTAAGCCGCGCCGGGCGATGTTAGGCCCCGCTCCGAGTCACTTAAACCCCACGATTTCAGTGGGAGAAGTTGCCGTTGCGGGAGTTCCGAAAAGCGGTCTCCCACCAGGGACCTGCGAGCTCCCGATGTTCCTGTCCGCGGCTCCAAAGTCGGGTCGCAGCCACGCGCCATCACAGCTCTCCCCGCTCCGAAGTCGGCCAGCTCCGCGATGGCGAGTCCGCAGTCTCCGCGACTGGAGCTCTCAGGTCGGTCCCGGCCGGAGGCCGCTGCCGGCTCCACGATGTTAGGCCCAACGACCCCGGAGACCCAACAGGGAAAAAGTCGGGTCCCCGTACAGGGAAGAGATTAAACAGTTTCCCCCACCCCCCACATATACACAGCTAAAAAATAATAAAAACTAGAGTCAAAATCATACATTTGCCAACTGCCCCGTATTAGCCGGGACATCCCGTTTATTGGGCTAAATTGGTTTGTCCCGTATTTGACTGCTACTACTCGGGTTGCAGGGACTGTCGGGTGGGAGCGCCGCGTCCAGCCCCGCCTCACCCGTCCCGACGTAGTGCAGCCCATGGAGTGCAGCAGCAGCAGCAGCAGCGCCTCGCCCGTGGCCCCGTCGGTCGGCAGCCCGGCCAGCTGTCCGACCTTCGGACCTTCGGACCTTCGCTTACCGCCACCACCACCACCCCTCCTTCTCATGGCCGATCATCGGTTCATGAGTTGGATGGGGCGCCGGACTTTGCGCGCGACGTCGCGCGGCTCAGGCCTAAACTCCACAGCTGGCCCACCGGCTGGGCTTTGTGTGCAGTCCAGCACCCGGGCCCAACTCATCATTCACCCAGCCACGGCCGAGTCGGTCAACGAATTGCCGTGGGGAATTTGTCCCTTATTTTAACCTTTTGTCCCTTATTTGGGAGTGAGAAAGTTGGCCACCCTAACATGATCTGGATGTCAGGTGTAGGATGGGCAGAGGTGGGTGAGGCAACCTGCGTAAGCTGCAGACACACCGGCTGTTGGGAGTGGCGCAGCGGTAGAGTTGCTGCCTCACAGCACCAGTGACGGGGTCCATCCTGACTACGGGTGCTGTCTGCACGGAGTTTGCACGTTCTCCCCGTGACCTGTGTGGCTTTTCTCCGGGAGCTCCGGTTCCCTCCCACACTCCAAAGACGTGCTGGTTTGTAGGTTAATTGTCTTTGGCAGAATTGTAAATTGTCCCTAATGTGTGTGCAGGATCGTGTTAGTGTGCGGGCATCGCTGGTCGGCGCGGACTCGGTGTGGCCGAAGGTGCAGGAAAGAACTGCAGATTGCTGGTTTAAATCGAAGGTAGACACAAAATGCTGGAGAACTCCACCGGACAGGCAGCAAATCTGGAGAGAAGGAATGGGTGACGTTTTGGGTCGAGACCCTTCTTCAATCTGATGTCAGGGGGCCGAATAGGGGCCTGTTTCCGTGCTGTATCTCTAAACTAAACTAAACGAAGCCTGCGATTTTTACACGTGATTCCAGGCTGGTATGGGTCTCTTGCTGTGAAAGGCCTGGATAGATTGGATGTGGAGAGGATGTTTCCACTAGTGGGAGAGTCTAGGACTAGAGGACACAGACTCAGAATAAAAGGGCGTAGTTTTGGAAGGGAGACGAGGAGGAATTTCTTTAGTCAGAGGGTGGTGAATCTGTGGAATTCATTACCAGAGAAGGCTGTGGAGGCTGAAATAGATTCTTGATTGGTGCGGGTGTCAGGGGTGATGGGGAGAAGGCAGGAGAATGGGGCTGACGGGGAGAGATAGATCAGCCATGATTGAATTTCAGAGTGGGCCAAATAGGCCTAATTCTGCTCCTAGAACTTATGAACTGATGAAGAAGGGTCCGGACCCGAAACGCCGCCTGTGGGTGTCTCTCCATAGATGCTGCCTGACTGGAGGTGAGATGGAACAGCAAGCTGCTTTGTTCACCAGCAGAGGGAGCTCCGAAGAAACTGGTTCTTGGACCTATGGATTGGGAAGCAGTACCTTGTTGGTGGGGGGGGGGGGGGGGGGGGGAGGGGGAGAGGTGGGGTGGGGAGAGGTGGGGGTTCTTAAGCGTCTCGGACGCTCAGGGGGGAAATGGAGTAACAGTGGGCTGAGGGGTTGAGGAGAGAGGCTTGGCATCCTGTCTCACCTCCTGACACACCCGAAGCAATGGCCATATGTTTCTATGTTTATTTGGTGCTGAGGATGTGAGTAAGAATGGGTAAGGGGCAGGATATGGGGGAGGAGGAGGGGGGGGGGCGTGGGGAGGGAGGGGATTGGGGCAGTGGGGAGCAGGGGAGGTGAGGGAGGAGGATTGGGAACTGGAGGGGGGGAGGGCAGTGGGCAGAGGGCTGAGGGTGTTGGTGGGGGGGTGGGGGGGGGGGGGGCGTGAAGGGCGAGAGGAGGGCAGGGTGGAAGGCAAGGGGAGAGTGAGGACCCGTTGAGTTACTCCAGCATTCTGTGTCTACCTTCATGTTCGTAGGTTAATTGCCACCAGTGTGTAGCAAAGATACTAGACTGAGGATACTGTGCTCCTCTAGCATCTTTGGTGTGTAGGGAGTGGATGAGAAAGTGGGATGACATAGAATTAATGTTTAAGAAGGAACTGCAGATGCTGGAAAATCGAAGGTAAACAAAAATGCTGGAGAAACTCAGCGGGTGCAGCAGCATCTATGGAGCGAAGGAAACCCTTCTTCAGACAGAATTAATATGGATGGGTGATCAATGGTCAGCGTGGACTCGGTGGACTGAAGGGCCTGTTTCTATGCCGTATCAATAAATCAATCAATCAATCAATCAATGTGATTGAGTTCTGAAGGCACGGTGGCTTCACAGTTGCTATAGAGCGGTAGAGTTGCTGCCTCACAGCGCCAGAGACCCGGGTTCGATCCTGACTACGGGCGCTGTCTGTACAGAGTTTGTACGTTCTCCCCGCGACCTGCGTGGGTTTTCTCCGGGTGCTCCGGTTTCCTCCCACCCTCCAAAGACGTGCGGGTTTGTAGGTTAATCGGCTTGGTAGAAATGTAATATTGTCCCTAGTGTGTGTGTGTGTGTAGGGCTGTGTTAGTGTGCGGGGATCGCTGGTCGGCACGGACTCGGTGGGCCGAAGGGCCTGTTTCTGCGCTGTATCTCGAAACTAAACTCAACTAAACATGTTGGCTCACCAAATGCCTGGCCGAATAAAGACTGAGTGAACAGGATTTTATATTAATGCACTAACCGAGAAGGCTGTATCTTTGCCCACATGTTAATTCTTGCAAATAGTGAAATGGATGTCCCATTATCACAGAGTATTGTGTTATTACTGAAATGATGGAAGTGAAATGCTGCGATATATGGTTGACAATGGTTTGATAACGGGGAAGGGGAATATGAAAATGCTGCCGTTATGAGCCAGCTGAGAGGATTAGATAAGGCGCAGAGAAGAAAATGAATTCATTATTTAACAAACAGCGCTTTGTATAAAGCTGATAGTTGTCGGTCAGTGATGTATTCAGTCAAAATTGAAGCTTTTGTCTTGCTATTTATTCTGGCAAAGAAAGGAGACGGCAAATGAGTTCAAATAATTTAGTGGCACTGACTTGAGTTTGGTTAATGCCACCGGTTCTGAGTCTGAGAGTTGTCAACATTGTTAGTTTCAGAGACGCAGCGCAGAAACTGGCCCTCCAGCCCACCGTGGCCGCGCCGACCAGCGATCACCCCGTACACTAGCACTGTCCTCCACGCACGGGGGACAATTTACAATTTACAGAAGCCAATCAACCTGCAAACCTGCACGTCTGGAGCACCCGGAGAAAAACCCCCTGCACCACCGTGCTGTCTTGGGTTCGAATCACCATCCCAAAAGATTTGAGCACCGTGCTGGCTGCACCTAGCAGCGGTGTCGGCAGAACCAAGTACATGGGCGGAATGGTGGCGCAGCGGTAGAGTTACAACCTTACAGCGCCAGAGCCCCGGGTGAAGAGGAATCGAATATAGGAGCAAAGAGGTCCTTCTGCAGTTGTACAGACCCCCTAGAGAGACCACACCTGGAGTATTGTGTGCAGTTTTGGTCCCCTAATTTGAGGAAGGACATTCTTGCTGTTGAGGGAGTGCAGCGTAGGTTTACAAGGTTACTTCCCAGGATGGCGGGACTGTCACATGCTGAGAGAATGGAGCGGCTGGGCTTGTACACTCTGGAGTTTAGGATGAGAGGATATCTCATTGAAACCGACCACGGGGGAAAATGGAGGAGGACTGGCCAAGCTCTGTGCCTTCCACCACAGTGATGAATGCTGTGGTGGATGTTTGTGTAAATTTTTTTATTGTGGTTGTGTTCTTTATTATTGTACCGCTGCTAGCAAACCCAAATACCACCGACCTTGGTTGTGTGGCAATTAAATTATTTCAATTATTTCAAACATATAAGATTATTAAGGGTTTGGACACACTAGAGGCAGGAAACATGTTCCAGATGTTGGGGAAGTCCAGAGTTTAAGAATAAGGGGTAAGCCAATTAGAACGGAGACGAGGAAACACTTTTTCTCACGGAGAGTGGTGAGTCTGTGGAATTCTCTGCCTCAGAGGGCAGTGGAGGCCGGTTCTCTGGATGCTTTCAAGAGAGAGCTAGATAGGGCTCTTGAAGATAGCGGAGTCAGGGGATATGGGGAGAAGGCAGGAACGGGGTACTGATTGGGGATGATCAGCCATGATCACATTGAATGGCGGTGCTGACTCGAAGGACCGAATGGCCTACTCCTGCACCTATTGTCTATTGTCTATTGTCTATTGACCTGACTGATGAGTGGTGATGGGGCCAGATGCTATAGTGGCATTTAATGCCTGTTCATGTCCCTCGAGCCTTCCTCTCAGCTACCCCTCTCCACTGTCCTTTGAACCGTTGGAATGTTGAGAAGCCAATGAACTTGTATATTTAAGGCATAGATAGAGAGATTCTTGATTAGTACGGGTGTCACAAGGTCATAAGGTCATGTGATAGGAGTAGAATTAGACCATTCGGCCCATCAAGTCGACTCCGCCATTCAATCATGGCTGATCTATCTCTCCCTCATAACCCCATTCTCCTGCCTTCACCCCATAACCCCTGACACCCGCACTAATCAAGAATCTATCTATCTCTGCCTTAAAAATGTCCACTGACTTGGCCTCCACAGCCGTCTGTGGCAAAGAATTCCACAGATTCACCACCCTCTGACTAAATACATTTCTCCTCATCTCCTTCCTAAAAGAACGTCCTTTAATTCTGAGGCTACGACCTCCAGTCCTAGACTCTCCCACTAGTGGAAACATCCTCTACACATTCACTCTATCCAAGCCTTTCACTATTCTGTACATTTCAATGAGGTTCCCCCCTCCTTATTCTTCTAAACTCCAGCGAGTACAGGCCCAGTGCCAACAAACGCTCATTATAGGTTAACCTACTAATTCCTGGGATCGTTCCTGTGTGAGTGTTATGGGGAGAAATGAAGGGGAATGGGGGTGAGGAGGGACAGATAGATCAGCCACGATTGAATGGCAGAGTAGAGTTGATGGGTCGAATGGCCTAATTATGCTTCTATCACTTATGAGCCTAGCTCAGTGGATGGAACTCCAAGGGTTAATAGTTCCTCATGCAACTCCTCACTGCATTTGGGGAACCTAATGGTTTAAAACAGTCTACGGTTTTAATTGATGATCTAGTCTTGGCTACAGATTAAACTAACGGTTTGCAGCTGGTAATGGATTAAGCTAATAGTCTGGACCAGGTAATGGGTTAAACTAATGATCTGGAGAAGGCTACAGGGTGAACTAATGGTCTGGATCAGTCTGAACATTAAATTCAACCTAGACCAGGTAATGGATTGAACTAATGATCTGGAACATGCAAGAGGATAAACTGATCACCTGGGCTAGGTAATGGTTTGGAGCAGGTTATCGATTAGACTATTGATCTAGTCCAGACTAGTATTGATCTACCGCTAGTGAGCAGTTTTGGGCCCCAGATCTGAGGAAGGATGTGCTGGTGTTGGAGAGGGTCCAGAGGAGGTTTATGAGAACGATCCCAGGAATGATTGGGTTAACATTTGACGGCACTGGGCCTGTACTCGCTGGAGTTTAGAAGGATGAGGAGTGGGGGGGAAACACCTCAGTGAAACGTCTCCGAATAGTGAAAGGCCCGGATAGAGTGGATGTGGAGAGGATGTTTCCACTAGTGGGAGAGCCCAGGACCAGAGGGCACAGCCTCACAATAAGAGGACGTACCTTTAGGAAGGGGATGAGGAGGAATTTCTTTAGTCAGAGGGTGGTGAATCTGTGGAATTCATTGCCACAGACGGCTGTGGAGGCCAAGTCATTGGTTATATTTAAGGCGGAGATTGACAGATTCTTGATTAGTACGGGTGTCAGGGGTTATGGGGAGAAGGCAGGAGATCAGTTCTACTGTCCTCCTCATTAAATATTACTGACTGTTTTGTCGCATTCTCACCTTCCCCTCAGCTAACAATGAACCATTCTACATTTCCTTATCAACATCTACTTTGCTCTTCCGTTTTAACACCTGACCCTTTCATATCTCTGGACACCCTCTCCCCTGACTCCCAGTCTGAAGAAGGGTCTCGAGCCGAAACGTCACCCATTCCTTCTCTCCAGAGATGCTGCCTGTCCCGCTGAGTTACTCCAGCACTTTGTGTCTATCTTTGGTGTAAACCGGCATCTGCAGTTCCTTCCTACGTGATATAGTTTGGAGTTTATTTGCAGTGTTGAATATCCTGATGGTTGTAGGAAAGAAGCTGCTGCTGTACCTGGATTCTCCAGCGATGCTAGTTTTCGTTTAGTTTAGTTTAGAGATACAGCTTGGAAACAGGCCCTTCGGCCCATCGGGTCCGCGCCGACTAGTGATCCACGCACATTAACACTATCCTACACACTAGGGACAATTTTTACATTTACCAAATTAATTTACCTACAAAGTCTTTGGAATGTGGGTGGAAACCGAAGATCTTGGACAAAACCCACGTGGGTCACGGGGGAGAACGTGCAAACTCCGTACAGACAGCGCCCGTAGTCGGGATCGAACCCGGGTCTCCGGCGCTGCATTCGCTGTAAGGCAGCAGTTCTGTAATATATTTTTTTATTAAAGGTAATCAATTACAATGCTTCAAACAACTTTATATCAAATTAATTCAATTTGCATTAAGTAAAACACTAATAATACTTATCTACTATTTTTTTTAGAAATAATGATAGAAAAAGAATAGAACAGTTATAAATCATTAAGAAAGTGATTAAATAATAATTTGATTATATATAAGAAAGAAAAGAGAAACGAAAAAAAAAAAAAAAAAAAAAAAAAATGAAAAACCACAATATGTATTGTTAATAACACTACTACAAGTGATAGTATCAATAAAGACATATATGTTAATTCCAATATAAAAATGAATTATTCTCACCAAATCCCGCAGGGTGCACGCCGAGCTGTGTTGCCAAGAACAGCTACTTCTCTAAATACTGTATATATGGAGACCATATCTGTTCAAAAGAATTATACTTGTCCAATAGGACAAATCTAATTCTTTCCAGATGTAACGTCTCCATCATCTCTGCTGCCCACATTTTGGTTGTGGGGGATAATGTTCCCTTCCAAAATTTCAATATGATTTTTTTCCCAATTATCAAACTGTAATCAAAGAAATTTCTTTGATTTACTGTAAGTGATAGATGTAAATCCGGAATTCCAAATATTATTAGCTTTGGGTTAGGGTCCAATTTAACTTTGATGACTTCAGAAATAACTTTAAAAATTTCTGTCCAGTAATAATTCAATTTAGGACATGTAACGAAACTATGTATTAAATTTGCCTCTGCTTTCTTGCACTTATCACAAATTCGGAAAAATACTATTTAATTTAGTTTTCGAATAATGTAACCTATATAATACTTTAAATTGTATCAATATATGTCTGGCGTTTAATGAACACCGGTGTATTCGTTGTAGACTTTCTTCCCAGTTTTCTTTTGTTATAGCCAATCCCATTTCATTTTCCCATGCTTGACGATATATTTCCGTTATTGGATTCTCCTTATCCAAAATGATGTTATATATATAGGCTATTAATTTTTCTGTATTTGGATATAAATTAAACAGTTCGTCTAACAGTCCTGCTTCTTTATTTTTATAATCTTGTGTATTGGATTTAATATAATCTCTAATTTGTAAATACCTAAACAAATGTTGTGGAGACAATCCATAAATATCTTGTAACTCCTGGAATAAAGAAATTTTCCTTTTCTATAAAGGTGTTCTATCCTTGTAATTCCTAAATCATCCCATTGTTTAAACCCCCCATCTAATATAGCAGGTTTAAACAATGGGTTATTCATAATTGGTAATCTAAATGAGAGATTATCCAAATGTAGAGTCTTAACTATTTGTTTCCAAATACGTCTATTATTATATATTATTAGGTTGTCTTTATAATTTTTTTTTTGTACTTCCGTTGGTGCAAAAATTATCGAACCCACATTGAAAGGTAGACAGTCTTCCTTTTCAATATTTAACCATGTCGGTTCATGATCCATATTTACCCACCAGAAATTCATTTTCTTAATCTGAACAGCCCAAAAATAATATAAAAAGTTTGGAAGTGCTAATCCTCCATTTATCTTAGCTTTGCATAGATGTTTTTTTATTTATTCTGTGATTTTTATAATCCCAAATAAAACTATTAACAATATTATCAATTTAAAAAAAAAAAGTTTTCGGAAGAAAAAAAGGAATAGCCTGAAACAAATATAACAACTGTGGTAGAAATACCATCTTTATGGCACTTATTCTACCAATCATGGATATAGGAAGTGTTTTCCAATATAAAATATTTTTTCTAAGTTTATCTAATAGTTGAGGATAGTTGGATTTTATTAATGAGTTATGAGTTTTAGTTACGTTAATCCCTAAATATTTAAGTTTGTCTGTAATTACTTTTAATGGGTATTGTTGTAATGTATTTAGATTTATTCCTGTTATTGGCATAATCTCGCTTTTATCCCAATTAATCCTATACCCAGAAAATGCACCAAACTTAGTTATAATGTTTAGCAGGTTGGGAATACTAATTTCCGGTTTTGTAATATAAATCAAAACATCATCTGCATATAAAGAAATTTTATTAATTGTTGTATCAGTATTATAGCCATATATTTCAGGTTCAGATCTAATTTTTTCCGCCAATGGTTCTATCACCAATGCGAACAATAAGGGTGATAACGGACATCCCTGTCTGCATCCCCTAGAGAGTTTGAATTTGGCTGATAAAATTTGGTTAGTCAAAATTCTTGCAATAGGATTCGAGTATAAAATTCTTACCCATTTACAAAATCTATCCCCCAATTGAAACTTTTCCATTATATTAAATAAATACATCCATTCCACCTGATCAAACGCTTTTTCTGCATCTAATGATATAACCGCTAGTTCCGTATCTCGTATTCTTTTTGAATATATAATATTAAACAAGCGTTTGAGATTATGGGATGAATAACGTTTTGGGATAAAATCTGTTTGATCATAATGTATTAATTTAGAGATCACTAAACTTAATCTCCTAGATAAGACCTTAGTTAATATTTTTTGGTCTGTATTTAAAAGGGCAATCGCTCTATATGATCCAGGATCTTCCAAATCCTTATCTACTTTAGGGATGAGTGTAATTGTGGATTCATTTAGAGATTCTGGTAATTTTCCTTGGTCATATGCATATCTATACATTATTTGTAATCTTGGAGAAATCAGATCTTGAAATTTTTTATAAAATTCTGCACTCAGGCCATCCGGGCCCGCTGCTTTTCCGTTCTTTAGCGAACTAATTGATTCTATAATGTCTTTTACTGTTATTTCAGCATTTAACAATTCTCTACCTTCCTGATCTAAGCTATTGATTTGACATTCTTGTAAAAATATTTCCATACTATCTGTTTGTCCTGTTAGTTTTGACAAATAAAGATTTTTATAATATTGTAAAATCTACCGCTGCGCCACCGTGACTGAACCGGCTGAGTTACTCCCGCACTTTATGTCTTTTTCTGTGGACCGCCATTACCTTCCCGGAGATGTGATCAATTTTCGGATCACATTCTCCGGGCTCTGCGGCCTACCATAGATGGAGCTGGAAGCCTCCTGGGACTGTCGTGAGCCCCACCGCGGGGCGTCGACTTAACATCGGAGCTGATCCCTTGCCCCACCGCGACCCTGATCCCTGCTCCCACCGCGACCACCGTGGATTCAACTTCAAGAGCTCGCAGTCCCGGGAGAGGCCGAGTCGGGAGCTCCAACGTCGCGGAAGGTTCACCAGCCTCGACGCGAGGTTCGATCGCCCGGCGTGGGGGAGCTGACATCCCCCCCGATGCAGGAGCTGAACGCCTCGATGCGGAGGGCCCGAACTCCGCCGGCTATGGGAGTCAAGTTCGTCCCGTCAACGGGAGCTCGAGGCCCCCGACCGAGGAAGAACTAAGGGAAAGACTTGAACTTTATTTCGCCTTCATCACAGTGAGGAATGTGTAGGAGTCACTGTGGTGGATGTTCATGTTAAAATGTGTTTCTGAGTGATCTGTTGATTTAATTGTATGACTGACCTGGCCAATGAAATTCCTCGTAAATGTTGCAAAACATACTTGGCAAATAAAGTATGATTCTGATTCCGCAGATCCCTGTTTGTGCGGCTATTTGTAAAGCTGTCACAGCAGTCTGAAATGATTTCAATTCCACCGAGCCCTTTAGCCACACGGTTGACACAAGGAGCTGTTGCTGCTGTTACATTTTTTGATGACGGGCCAATTATGTTTGGTGACTGTTTCCAATTGGCACTCGAGACGGCTTTATTGACTGCGAATTCCTGTAACCAGAATCTCTCTCCACTTGCGAATTGAGTGTTGAGAGAAGTTCCAAGGATGGTTTTTTAAATTAAATATAAAGAAAAATCTGTAGTTGATGAACAAAAAACAGAAATTGGTATAATTTAGCACGTCAGGCCTTTCAGTTTATTTGAGTTGAGTTTAATTTATTAGTCACGTGTACCGAGGTACATTTTTTTTGTAGCTTGCTAACCAGTCAGTGTAAAGACTATACATGATTACAACCGAGCCGTCCACAGTGTACAGATACAGGATGAAGGGAATAATGTTTAGTACAAGATAAAGTCCAATTAAAGATAGACTGGGGGTCTCCAATGAGGTGGATGGTAGGTCAGGACTGCTCTCTAGTTGGTGGTAGGATGGTTCAGTTGCCTGATGACACTGGGAAGAAACTGCCCCTGAATCTGGAGGTGTGCGTTTTCACACTTCTGTACCTCTTACCCGATGGGAGAGGGGAGAAGAGGGAATGGCTGGGGTGAGATGATTATGCTGCTGGCCTTGCCGAGGCAGCGTGAAGTGTAGACGGAGTCAGTGGAAGAAAGACACAAAAAACTGGAGTAACTCAGCGGGACAGGCAGCATCTCTGGAGAGAAGGAACGGGCGACGTTTCGGGTCGAGACTGAAACGTCTGAAGAAGGGTCTCGACCCGAAACGCCACCCATTCCTTCTCTCCAGAGATGCTGCCTGTCCCGCTGAGTTACTCCAGCACTTTGTGTCTATCTGCCCCTGCAGTTCCTTCTTACACTTGGAGTCAATGGACGTGGAAGCCAGCATCCGCAGTTCCTTCCTATCTCTTGTCTTGTGGGGAAAACGAGTTTCCCATGTGTTTAGGTAATGTCTATGCAACTATCTTCAGGGTCTCGCTGACCGTAATAATAACATCAATTTGTGCAACCCAGCAGTTGAGTGTCCCTGTGCTGTAATGCCTGTCAATGGGCTGCTGCCGGATAAAAGCACTGTGGATATGTGGTAGACAAACGGTTTGGTAATGGTGGAGGCTGGCTCAAGCATGGGCGGAAATAGCTTTTAAAACAGGGGGGGGGGGAGCTGACCTGGGCGCTATAACCAGTCCCGGGGCAGGCAAGCGAGCCGACCTGGGAACTGCAGGTCATTCGGACCACCGTGTCCACGCCGACCAGCAATCACCCCGTACACTAGCACCATCCGACACACTCGGGAGAATTTACAATTTACAATTTGCCGAACCACTTAACCTACAAACCTGCACGTCTTCGGAGTGTGGGGCAGGCGAGCCGACCTGAGACTGGCTGTAGCGACCAGGTCACAAAACATGGGGGTGGGGGGTTGTCCCCGACCTCTCAAAACATAGGGGGGGTTGGGGGTGGGGGGAACAGGTCCCCCCCCCCCAGGATTTCCGCCCATGGAATAAAGCATATGGGGAAAAGAGAAGGGGGGAGGTATCCATTAAGGAGACCCTGGGAGGTAGAAACAAAATGGTTCCCTAATGGACAACCAGAACAAACTGATTTTTCAGACGTATGTATAAAAAGATAAGCTCAATCAATAAACAAATGGAGATTACAGACAATAGACAATAGGTACAGGAGTAGGCCATTCGGCCCTTCGAGCCAGCACCGCCATTCAATGTGATCATGGCTGATCATCCCCAATCAGTACCCCGTTCCTGCCTTCTCCCCATATCCCCTGACTCAGCTATCTTTAAGAGCCCTATCTAGCTCTCTCTTGAAAGTATCCAGAGAACCTGCCTCCACCGCCCTCTGAGGAGAAAGGAGGAAAATTGAGATAAAAATGTTATTCTGCCACGGAGGTCTTCATCGCCGAGACAAGGGCGGCTTGAATTATTGGATATTTTTAATTATTTTCTGGGATTCGGCATCAACGGCGGCTCAGTCCGTCTGGACCGACCTGATCTCCCGTTTGCCAAACACTTCCCATTCCCACACTGACACTGGATGGCAGAGGGCATAAGGGGGGTGTCTCAGACGCTTATTGCCCTGTCCCACGGTACGAGTTCATTCCAAGAGCTCTCCCGCATTTAAAACAAGATCAAACTCGTGGGAAGCACGGAGAATGAACGTAGCGGGTACGTCGGAGCCCGGGGACGTCTCTTAGCGGCTCGTAACACTAACGGCAGGTACTCGGGAAGACTCGCTAACGGCAGGTAAGCGCGGGAAGACTCGTGAAGATTTTTCAACATGATGAAAAATGTCCACGCGAGCCCCGAGTACCGACGGGCGGCCATTACCGTAAATCTCCGAGTTTGAATCACGGCAAACTCGGGAGAGCTCTTGGAATGAACTCGTACCGTGGGGCAGGGCCATCACACAACACGGAAACAGGCCCTTCGGCCCAACTGGTCCCTGATGCCGCAAAGCTGCATAGTCACGAGGCTAACCAGTGCAGAGGTGAACGAGCATCTTGGCATCAGCGGAGAGGGAATGGGTGACTGAGTGCCATTGCCCTGCTCTGCTGAAATACTTCAACGACAAGGGCAGGTCAGAGTGGTGAGACATCCAGCGCGGAAACAGGCCCTGAGCCAGCAAGGACCATCATAAGATCATGAGGTGATATGAGCAGAATTAGGCCATTCAGCCCATCAAGTCTACTCCGCCATCCAATCTATCTCTCCCTCCTAACCCCATCAGACACCCTCTTACACCGACCCCTCCACTGTCAGAGTGAGGCCCAACGCAAATTGGAGGAACAGCACCTCATATTTCACTTGGGCAGTTTACACCAAAGGTGTCAAAAGGTATCAAAGGTATTTTATTGGTCACATTCACATACACCTAGGTGTAGTGAAGTGAAATGCTTCGTGCCATTTTGCAGCACATAAAGAAGGAATACAGACATAACATTAATAAGAGTTTTAAACATAAAGAACATCCCCCCACAATGGTTCCCATTATGAGGGAAGGCACAAAGTCCAGTCCCCAACCCCATAGTCGGGCCTATTGAGGCCTCCACAGTTGCCTCCACGGAGGCCCGATGTTCCAGGCCGTTCTCGCCGGGTGATGTTGCTCCGGCGTCGGGAGAGTCCTCTCAGCGGCTTGGGAACCCTGGAACGGCCGCTTCCGTACTGGAGGCCGCGGCTTCCAAGGCCAACAAGGCCGCGCCGGTTGGAGCTCCACAACTGGCGATCTCATCTAGAGATCCCAGGCTCCCGATGTAAAGTTCAGCGTATGACCATTGACTTCTCTAACTTCAAGCAACCCTTGCTTTCCCTCTCTCTCCATCCCTCCCCCGTCCTAGTTCTCCGATCAGTCTCACTGTTCTCCTGATTAATTTTTACATTCTTTGCTTCGTTGTCACCTTCCCCTCAGCTAACGACGATCTATTCCACATTTTCTTTGATGTTCGTCCCTTTTGTTCACACCTTACACTACGATGTCCCTCCTTTCCCTCCTCCCTGACTCTCGGGCTGAAGAAAGGTCTCGACCCGAAACGTCTCCCATTCCTTCTCTCCAGAGATGCTGCCTGAACCGCTGAGTCCATCACCGGCCTAGACCTCCTCACCGTCGAAGAGATCTATCATATTCGCTGCCTCAAAAAGGCAGCCGGCATCATCAAGGACCCACACCATCCTGGCCACACACTCATCTCACCACTGCCATCAGGAAGAAGGTACAGGAGCCTGAAGACTGCAACGTCCAGGTTCAGGAATAACTGCTTCCCCACAGCCATCAGGCTATTAAACACAACAACGAATAAGCTCTGAACTCTGAACTGCAAAAGACTATTATTATTGCACTATATTTGTTATTTATTGATCTTTCTCTTTTTTTCTCTTCCCCCATTATGTACTATGTTTACATATTCACATATTCTGCCGTGCTGCAGCGAGTAAAGGGCCTGTCCCACGGGCGCCATTTGCGCGTCATTTACGCGACATCATTTACGCGTCGCGACGCACGACTCGCGCGTATCCAGAGAATACTGTTGATGCGCGCGTGGCGTGCATTACGCGCGCATGGTGAATGGTGACGTAGGCAGTGACGCGTGGTCGCGCGCGGCGCCCCAGGATTTGGGGATTCACAAAATCTTCGCACGCCACCTGCGTGACGCGCAAATGACGCCCAAGTGGGACAGGCCCTTAAGAAGTTCCCAGTCCCGTCCGGGACATACGACAATAAAACACTCTTGACTCTCTTGACTCTTAAGTTACTCCAGCATTTCAGCGCTTATCCCGTCATTATGCGGCCAATCGGTTGCCAGAAAGGGGTTGCTGGGTCGGACAGTGCAGTGAAAGAGTTGGAACAGAATTGAAAATGACAAGCGAACTTGGGTCCACAAACACTTGGGGCGTCACGGTGGCGCAGCGGTAGAGTCGCTGCCTCACAGCGCCAGAGACCCGGGTTCGATCCTGACTACGGGTGCTGTCTGTGCGGAGTTTGCTCGTTCTCCCCGTGACCTGCGTGGGTTTTTCCCGGGTGCTCCGGTTTCCTCCCACACTCCAAAGACGTACAGGGTCGTAGGTTAATTGGCTTTGGTAAATATTGTATATTGACCCTAGTGTGTGTCGGATAGTGCTAGTGTATGGGTTGATCGCGGATCGAAGCGGACCCGGTGGGCCGAAGGGCCTGTTTCCGCACTCTAGAGTCTAGTCTTTTTCACACAGAGAGTTGTGAGTCTGTGGAATTCTCTGCCTCAGAGGGCGGTGGAGGCCGATTCTCTGGATACTTTCAAGAGAGAGCTAGATAGGGCTCTTAAAGATAGGGGATATGGTGAGTAAGCAGGAACGGGGTACTGATTGGGGATGATCAGCCATGATCACATTGAATGGCAGTGCTGGCTTGAAGGGCCGAATGGCCTACTCCTGCCCCTATTATCTATTGTCTAAAGTAAAACACCATTGTGTTGCCACTTTCAGGGAGCTATGGACTTGGAGCCCAAGATCCATCTGTACATTATTGCTGTTAACGTTATTGCCATTGACTATATACGTTCCCCTTACATTCAAACTTGTAATGTGCAACACCTCCAAATCAGGAGTTCTCCAGATTACATCCAGTGTCAGACGGCTGCATCCTGCTTGTTGTTCGATGCTGGGAGATCAATTGAAGGACCTTATTAAAAATTAAACGCAAAGATTCACAGAGGCCACGGACCAAAGGGAATATCAAACAGCCTGCTTCTTATTTCGATGGGATTCAGACAAACAGGATCTGCATCAGGGAAAGTCTCTCCTCCTTTCTCTTTCCCCAAGTCACAGAGCTCAAAATAATTCCTCTCATGAAATGCCGGAGTAACTCAGGCAGCGTCTCTGGAGTGAAGGAATGGGCGACGTTTCGGAACGGGACCCTTCTTCAGGCTAGTTCTCCTTCAGAGGCGTCTGAAGAAGGGTCTCGACCCGAAACGTCACCCATTCCTTCTCTCCATAGATACTGCCTGTCCCGCTGAGTTACTCCGGCATTTTGTGTCTATCTTCAGTTTAAACCATCATCTGTCGTTCCTTCCTGCACATAATTAATTTCATGCCTCATCTGTATACGTTGAGAGATGTTGCTGTTTCTTCAGCTATAGGGATAGCTTAGAATAGTCCAGGTCTACAACAAGTGTTCAATTTCATGGATTGACTCCTGATTATAATTAAGATAACTGGGAGGCCGTGATCATAAATGTTCATAAGTGATAAGAGCAGAGTTAGGCCATTCGGCCCATCAGGTCTACTCCGCCATTCAAGCATGGCTGATCTATCTCTCCTTCTCAACCCCATTCTCCTGCCTTCTCCCCATAACCTTTGACACCCAAGCTTGCAGGAAACACATTCAAATGCCGTTGAGAAAGGGAGGTGGAGTGCAGGGATGGGGGGGGGGGGGGGGGGGGGGGGGGGGAGGGAAGGGAAGGGAGGGAAACAGTCACTTTGCTGCCTCATGCAAGAAAGAGTCCAGGGACAGACACAAAATGCTGGAGTAACTCAGCGGGACAGGCAGCATCTCTGGAGGTCGAGGCCCTCCATCAGCCCAGCCTGAAACGTCACCCATTCCTTCTCTCCAGAGATGTTGCCTGTCGCGCTGAGTTACTCCAGCATTTTGTCTCTATCTTCGGTTTAAACCAGCATCTGCAGTCCCTTCCTCCGGCCTCCACCAACAGAGGGCGGTGGAGGCCGGTTCTCTGGATGCTTTCAAGAGAGAGCTAGATAGGGCTCTTAAAAATAGCGGAGTCAGGGGATATGGGGAGAAGGCAGGAACGGGGTACTGATTGGGGATGATCAGCCATGATCACATTGAATGGCGGTGCTGGCTCGAAGGGACAAATGGCCAACTCCTGCACCTATTGTCTATTGTCTATTGGTGTGCGGGGAACGCTGGTCGGCGTGGATTCGGTGGGCCGAAGGGCCTGTTTCGGCGCTGTGTGTCTAAACTAAAGTAATCTAAACTCAGGTTTGCAGGTTAATTGGCTTGGTATAAGTGTAAATTATCCCTAGTGTGTGTCGGACAGTGTTAATGTGCGGGTCGGCACGGACTCGTTGGGCCGAAGGGCCCGTTTCCGCGCTGTATCTCAACTAAAACTAATCATGATTCCGTTATCATGTATCTGTACACTGTGATTGTGACCATGTATTGTCTTTCCGCTGACTGGATAGCACGTAACAAACGCTTTTCATTGTACTCCAGTACACGTGACAACAAACTGAACTGAAATTAAAAGTGAAGCTACTGTACCTTGTGGATTTTATTATAATATTTTTGTGTTCAATGGGACATGGTCTGATAGAAAAAGCAATGTAATTTATCCAAATACACCTGTCAGAAAGCGGGCGACTTAAAGAGGCAGAGTATTGTTCGGGGGAAGGTGATGGAAGAGTATTACGGATGTCAGCAATGATATAAGGAAGATTTACACTTGTCTGACAGTTAAATCTCCCCAAAAATATCTCACTGGCTCCGTACGCGGTGAATGATTTAAGAGCACATTTTCTGTTACTGTGTCGGCAAATGGGGCATGGTTTCATGGAGTGATGTTGTCAGGGACACTTGTGATTAATGGGCGGCACTGTGGAGCAGCGGGTATTGCCGCTGCCTCACGACGCCAGAGACCCAGGTAGTCCCTGCTTTCTCCCTCCTTCCCCTCCCCTTCCCAGCCCTCCCACTGTCTCCGCCTCTTCCTTTCTTCTCCCCCACCCCCACGTCAGTCTTAAGAAGGGTCTCGACCCGAAACGTCGCCTATTCCTTCGCTCCATAGATGCTGCCTCACCCACTGAGTTTCTCCAGCATTTTTGTCTGCCTTCTCTTTATAGCAGTTTAGTTCAGTTTAGTTTAGTTTAGTTTAGTGGCAGCACGGTGGCTCAGCGGGTAGAGCCGCTGCCTCGCGGCGCCAGAGACCCGGGTTCCAGCTGCCTGTGTGCGGAGTTTGCACGTTCTCGCCGTGACCACGGGCGTTTTCTCACGCACTGCACAGGTTTGTAGGATAATTGGCTACTGTGAATTGTAAATTGTCATCAGTACGTCAGGTGATTGGAGCAGAATTAAGCCATTCGGCCCATCAAGGCTACTCCGCCATTCAATCATGGCTGATCTATCTCTCCCTCCAAACCTCATTCTCCTGCCTTCTCCCCATAGCCCCTGACACCCGCCCTAATGAAGAATCTGTCAATCTGCGCCTTAAAAATGCATCTGACAATAAAACACTCTGGATTCTCCCACTACAACCCCTCTGTGTTTCGTTTAGTTTAGAGATACAGCATGGAAACAGGCCCTGCAGCCAACCAAGTCCCCGCCGACCATCGATCACCTACTCACACTAGTTCTACATTAGAACCAATCTGATCTCCCGGTTGCTGAACACTTTAATTCTCCTAGGTAGACAAAAATGCTGGAGAAACTCAGCGGGTGAGGCAGTATCTATGGAGCGAAGGAAATGTGACGTTTCGGGTCGAAACCCTTCTTCAGACTGATGTGAGGGTGGGGGGGGAGAAGAAAGGGAGAGGCGGAGCCATTGGGCTGAGGGAGAGCTGAGACGGGGAGGAGAAAGCAAGGACTAACTGTAATTAGAAAAGTCAATGTTCATACCGCTGGGGTGCAAACTGCCCAAGCGAAATATAAGGTGCTGCTCCTCCAATTTACGGTGGGCCTCACTCTGGCCATGGAGGAGGCCCAGGACAGAAAGGTTGGATTCAGAATGGGAGGGGGAGTTGAAGTGCTGAGCCGCCGGGAGATCAGGTTGGTTAGTGCGAACCGAGCGGAGGTGTTGGGCGAAGCGATCGCCAAGCCTGCGCTTGGTCTCACCGATGTAGAGCAGCTGACACCCAGAGCATGAGGTTGGAGGAGGTGCAGGTGAACCTCTGCCGCACCTGGAACGACTGCTTGGGTCCTTGAATGGAGTCGAGGGGGGAGGTAAAGCAATAAGTGTAGCATTTCTTGCGGCTGCAAGGGAAAGTGCCCGGAGAGGGGGTGGTGCGGGTGGGAAGGGACGAATTGACCAGGGAGTTACGGAGGGAGCGGTCTCTGCGGAAAGCAGACAGGGGAGGAGATGGGAAGATGTGGCGAGTGGTGGGGTCATGTTGGAGGTGGCGAAAATGTCGGAGGATTATTTGTTGTATGTGACGGCTGGTAGGGTGGAAGGTGAGGACAAGGGGGACTCTGCCCTTGTTACGAGTGGGGGGGATGGGGAATGAGATCAGAGTCACGGGGTATAGAAGAGACCCTGGTGAGAGCCTCATCTACAGTAGAAGAGGGGAACCCCCGTTCCCTGAAGAATGAGGTCATCTCCGATGCCCTGGTGTGGAAAATTCTCCTTGTCATTCCCACACTGACCTTTCTGTCCTAGACCTCCTCCATTGTCAGAGTGAGGCTAAATGCAAATTGGAGGAACAGCAGCTCATATTTCACTTGGGCAGCTTACAGCCCAGTGGTATGATATTGATTTCTCTAACTTCAAGTAGCCCCGGCATTCCCTCTCTATCCCTCCCCCACACAAGTCGCACCAGCTTCTCGTTATCACCCAACAAACAGCTAACAATGGCCTGTTTCCTTCATCATCGTTACTTTATTGCATATCTTTCATTCATTGTTCTTTATCTCTCCACAACATCGTCTATATCTCTCGTTTCCTTTATCCCTAACCAGTCTGAAGAAGGGTCTCGACCCGAAATATCACCCATTCCTTCTCTCCAGAGATGCTGCCTGTCCCGCTGAGTTACTCCAGCATTTTGTGTCTATCTTTGGTTTAAACCAGGAGCTGCAGTTCATTCCTACACACTAGTTCTATGTAGTTCTATGTTTCTGCGTCCACTCCCTACCCACAGCGGGCCAATTAACCTACAAACCCGCACGTCTTTGGGATGTGGGAGGAAACCGGAGCGCCCGGAGGAAACCCACGCATTCAGGGTGCGAACGTGCAAACTCCACACACGCAGACAGCACCCGAGGTGGGGATCGAGCCTTTAACGCCACCGTGCCACCATGCCACCATGGTTCCAGCAATTGTCCCCGGAGTGTGGGATAATGTTAATGTGCGGGGATCGCTGCTTCGGCTCAGATTGGGCACCTGAGGCTCAAACTGAACGCCCATGGTGCACCCATTCCAATCCTCTAGACCCCACATCTTGCTCCCAATGCGTGGAGATTGATTCTCTAAACCTCATTGTCAGAAAAATCCATGAAGGTTAAGCCTGCAATTTTGCTCAGAGAATCCTTCTAATTAATCCTGTGAAAGTTAAACGAAAAGTCATTGATGGTAACGATCACCTCAAAACAGTAGGTCAATCACATTTTGTTCTAGGTGTAGAACAATAATTCATAGACTGGCTCTATTTAAATATTTTATCGTCTTATGGGCAAAATGCAATTCTTACTGTATCCAGTAAGAATTGCATTTTGCCCATAAGACGATAAAATATTTATGTGGATGTGGAGAGGATGTAATGCAGAGGCTCTATAAGGCCCTTGTCATCGGGATTTAATGCAGAGGCTCTATGAGGCACTGGTCAGGCCGCATTTGGAGTACTGTGAGCACATTTGGGCCCCTAAAAGCCCTGTCCCACGGTACGAGTTCATTCCAAGTGCTCTCCCGAGTTGTAAGCACGGAGAATGAACGTAGAAGGTACGTCGGGGCTCGGGGACGTCGCTTAGCGGCTCGTAACGCTAACGGCAGGTACTCGGGAAGACTCGCTAACGGCAGGTAAGCACGGGAAGACTCGTGAAGATTTTTCAACATGTTTAAAAATGTCCACGAGAGCCCCGAGTACCGATGAGCGGCCATTACCGTAAATCTCCGAGTTCGAATCAGGGCAAACTCGGGAGAGCTCTTGGAATGAACTCGTACCGTGGCTTTTATCTGAGGAAGGATGTGTTGGCTCTGGAGAGGGTCCAGAGGAGGTTTACGAGGATGATCCCAGGAATGAGTGGGTTAGCATATGATGAGCGTTTGTCGGCACTGGGCCTGTACTCGCTGGAGTTTAGAAGGTTAAACATACAGAATAATGAAAGGTCTGGATAGAGTGGATGTGGAGAGGATGTTTCCACTAGTGGGAGAGTCTATGACCAGGGGCAGGCAAGCGAGCCGACCTGGGAACTGCAGGTCATTCGGACCACCGTGTCCGCGCCGACCAGCAATCACCCCGAACACTAGCACCATCCGACACACTCGGGGCAATTTACAATTTACAATTTGCCGAACCACTTAACCTACAAACCTGCATGTCTTCGGAGTGTGGGGCAGGCGAGCCGACCTGAGACTGGCTGTAGCGACCAGGTCACAAAACATGGGGGTGGGGGGGTTGTCCCCGACCTCTCAAACATAGGGGGGGGGGGGGGGGAACAGGTCCCCCCCCCTGGATTTCCGCCCATGGAATAAAGCATATGGGGAAAAGAGAAGGGGGGACGTATCCATTAAGGAGACCCTGGGAGGTAGAAACAAAATGGTTCCCTAATGGACAACCAGAACAAACTGATTTTTCAGGCGTATGTATAAAAAGATAAGCTCAATCAATAAACAAATGGAGATTACAGACAATAGACAATAGGTGCAGGAGGAGGCCATTCGGCCCTTCGAGCCAGCACCGCCATTCAATGTGATCATGGCTGATCATCCCCAATCAGTACCCCGTTCCTGCCTTCTCCCCATATCCCCTGACTCCGCTATCTTTGAGAGCCCTATCTAGCTCTCTCTTGAAAGCATCCAGAGAACCTGCCTCCACCACCCTCTGAGGAGAAAGGAGGAAAATTGAGATAAAAATGTTATTCTGCCACGGAGGTCTTCATCGCCGAGCCAAGGCTTGAATTATTGGATATTTGTAATTATTTGCTGGGATTCGGCATCAACGGCGGCTCAGTCCGTCTGGACCGACCTGATCTCCCGGTTGACAAACACTTCCCATTCCCACACTGACACTGGATGGCAGAGGGCATACGGGGGGTGTCTCAGACGCTTATGGCCCTGTCCCACGGTACGAGTTCATTCCAAGAGCTCTCCCGCATTTAAAACAAGATCAAACTCGTGGGAAGCACGGAGAATGAACGTAGCGGGTACGTCGGAGCCCGGGGACGTCTCTTAGCGGCTCGTAACACTAACGGCAGGTACTCGGGAAGACTCGCTAACGGCAGGTAAGCGCGGGAAGACTCGTGAAGATTTTTCAACATGATGAAAAATGTCCACGAGAGCCCCGAGTACCGACGGGCGGCCATTACCGTAAATCTCCGAGTTTGAATCACGACAAACTCGGGAGAGCTCTTGGAATGAACTCGTACCGTGGGACAGGGCCATCACACAACACGGAAACAGGCCCTTCGGCCCAACTGGTCCCTGATGCCGCAAAGCTGCATAGTCACGAGGCTAACCAGTGCAGAGGTGAACGAGCATCTTGGCATCAGCGGAGAGGGAATGGGTGACTGAGTGCCATTGCCCTGCTCTGCTGAAATACTTCAACGACAAGGGCAGGTCAGAGTGGTGAGACATCCAGCCCGGAAACAGGCCCTGAGCCAGCAAGGACCATCATAAGATCATGAGTGTGATAGGAGCAGAATTAGGCCATTCGGCCCATCAAGTCTACTCCGCCATCCAATCTATCTCTCCCTCCTAACCCCATCAGACACCCTCTTACACCGATCCCTCCACTGTCAGAGTGAGGCCCAACGCAAATTGGAGGAACAGCACCTCATATTTCACTTGGGCAGTTTACACCCCAGCGGTATCAAAGGTGTCAAAAGGTATCAAAGGTATTTTATTGGTCACATTCACATACACCTAGGTGTAGTGAAGTGAAATGCTTCTTGCCATTTTGCAGCACATAAAGAAGGAATACAGACGTAACATTAATAAGAGTTTTAAACATAAAGAACGAACGTAGAAGGTACGTCGGGGCTCGGGGACGTCGCTTAGCGGCTCGTAACGCTAACGGCAGGTACTCGGGAAGACTCGCTAACGGCAGGTAAGCACGGGAAGACTCGTGAAGATTTTTCAACATGTTTAAAAATGTCCACGAGAGCCCCGAGTACCGATGAGCGGCCATTACCGTAAATCTCCGAGTTCGAATCAGGGCAAACTCGGGAGAGCTCTTGGAATGAACTCGTACCGTGGCTTTTATCTGAGGAAGGATGTGTTGGCTCTGGAGAGGGTCCAGAGGAGGTTTACGAGGATGATCCCAGGAATGAGTGGGTTAGCATATGATGAGCGTTTGTCGGCACTGGGCCTGTACTCGCTGGAGTTTAGAAGGTTAAACATACAGAATAATGAAAGGTCTGGATAGAGTGGATGTGGAGAGGATGTTTCCACTAGTGGGAGAGTCTATGACCAGGGGTCATGGCCTCAGAATTAAAGGGCGCTCTTTTAGAAAGGAGGTGAGGAGGAACTTCTTTAGTCAGAGGGTGGCTAATCTGTGGAACTCGTGGCCAAGTCAGTGGGTATTTTTAAGGCAGAGATGGACAGATTCTTGATCAGAACGGGTGTCAAGGGTTGTGGGGAGAAGGCAGGAAAATGGGATTAGGAGGCAGAGATCTGCCATGATTGAATGACGGAGTAGACTCAATGGGCCGAATGGCCTAATTCTGCTTCTGTGACGTGTATTTGCAAGAAGGAGGTGCAGATGCTGGTTTAAACCAATGTTGACCATTTAGGGTGACAAATTCAGCTGGGAGGGGAGGGTGAGGGGAACACTGGCTGAGTTGGACAGGACTGGTTTAATCTGGTTTAGGGCGGCGGCACGGTGGCGCAGCAGTAGAGTTGCTGCCTCACAGCGCCAGAGACCCGGGTTCGATCCTGACTACGGGTGCTGTCTGTACGGAGTTTGTACGTTCTCCTCGTGACCTGCGTGGGTTTTCTCCGGGTGTTCTGGTTTCCTCCCACACTCCAAAGACGTGCGGGTCAATTGGCCTTGTGTGTTTGTAGGATAGAACTGGCGCGAATGGTTGATCGCTGGTCGGCGCGGACTCCTGTTTCACACAGACGTGTGGGCCGAAGGGCCTGTCCCTGTTCCGTGTAGGAAGGAACCGCAGATGCAGCTTTAAACTGAAGATGGACACAAACAGCTGGAGTTACGCAGCGGGACGGGCAGCATCTCTGGGGAGAAGGAATGGGTGACGTTTCGGGTCGAGAGGGAATAAGGGTCTCAACCCGAAACGTCGCCCATTCCTTCTCTCCCGAGATGCTGCCCGTCCCGCTGAGTTACTTCAGCATGTTGTGTCCATCTTCCATTGATGTTTAGTTTAGTTTAGAGAGACAGCGCGGAAACAGGCCCTTCGGCCCATCGAGCCCGTGCTGACCAGCGATCATCCTGTACACTAGCACCATCCTACACACGCTAGGGGCAATTTACAATTTTACCAAAGCCAATGAACCTGTTCGTCTTTGGGATGTGGGAGGAAACCGGAGCACTCGAAGGAAACCCACGCGGTCACAGAGAGAACGTGCAAACTCCATACAGACAGCGCCCCCTAATCAGGATCGAACCGGGGTCTCTGGCACTGTGAGGCAGCGTGCCACCCCATGCGGAGGTGTGCCAAGGGACAAACTGCAAATGTTAAACACTTGGACACAAGGAAACTGCAGGCAGACCGTGTGGCAAGGAACCGCAGATGCTGCTTTATACCAAAGATAGTTACAAAATGCTGGGCAGCATCTCTGGATATGCTGGTTTACGAGATAGTCACAAAGTGCTGGAGTAACTCAGCGGGACGGGCAGCATCTCTGGGGAGAAGGAATGGGCGACGTTTCGGGTCGAGACCCTTCTTCAGACTCCAGAGATGCTGCCTGTCCCGCTGAGTTACTCCAGCTTTTTGTGCCTATCTTCTATGTTTATCTATGTTCGCCGTTTCCATCAGCAGGGTAGGTATGACAAATGGTAAACAGAGGTCCCTCTACACAGTCAAAGCCAACACTGAAGCAACCAAATCAAATGTAATTCAGCAGCAAGACAAACACTATTACTGTGACACAAGCCACTGGGAAACTCATTTACATAGACGCTGACCAAATATTTACCCTGGGATTAAAATCTAACAACCCATTGCAAATCTCCTGCAGTGTACACAGGCACTTATTTGCAACTGAGACAAGAGAGAGTATGCTTAACAAAGACACCACAAACATGATAAATTATGTCAAATTTTAAATTAACACTTCAGAAAAGGAGCCTGCTTGATTTGCACCTTACAAACCCAGCGGTATGAATATTGATTTCTCTAACTTCAAGTAACCCTTAAGCAAAGACCCTATAGCGAGCAAGATAGATCACTCGACGAAAAAGACATAGTAAGGTCATGGGCAGATTCATGGGTAATTTTCGGCCCCATTTCCGTAACCGGCTTCCGTCTCCGCACCAAAGATCCCGTAGGATATTAGTGCGGAGACGGAAGCCGGTTACAGAAACATCCTCGTAAAAATAAAAGTTATTTGGGAAAAATCTTCTCCTCATTTTCAGAATTATCATTTATTAACACAAACTGTTCCCCCGCAACGTTGATTACACTGCGGGTCGGGTTGGGTTACTGAAATGGATGAAAAAAAGGCCCACGTTCCGCTCCGTTGCGTACTACGCGTCAGCCCATTGCATTTAGAAGGAGTGGTCTATCTTGCTTGCTATAGGATCTTTGCCCTGAAGGGCCTGTCGCACTTGGCGATTTTTTTCGGCGACTCCCGACGTCATATCAGTGTTTCGCCAAAAGATTTTGAACGTTTCAAAATCGAGCGGCGACAAAAAAAACGTTGCGACGCTTGAAAAAACACCGCGCGCCAATGCGTCGTCACGCAGCATCACACCGCAAATTATTCGGTGACCTGATACGTCAGTCAATGATGCCGGCAGTCGCCGAAAAAATCGCCAAGTGGGACAGGCTCTTTACATCTCTCTCTCTCTCTGCCCCTTCACCAACCGAGTTCTCCGACTAGTTCTACTGTCCTGATTATCCTGATTAAATATTACTAAGTGTGCTACTCGTTGTCACCTTCCCCTCAGCTAACATTGAACCATTCTACATTTCCTGTCTGAAGAAGGGTCTCGACCCAAAATGTCACCCGTTCCTTCTCTCCAGAGATGCTGCCTGTCCCGCTGAGTTACTCCGGCTTTTTGTGTCTGTCTACATTTCCTTATCAGCATCTGCTTCAATCTGTCGTTTTCACACCTTACCCTTCCATATCTCCAGACTCCCTCTCCCCTGACTCTCAGTCTGAAGAAGGGTCTCGACCTGAAACGTCGCCCATTCCTTCTAGCTTCTAGTCATCGCTTTAGCTTGAAAGTCGTCTTGTTGAGTCTCATGGTTGACAAAAATGCTGGGGAAACTCAGCGGGTGCAGCAGCATCTATGGAGCGAAGGAATAGGCCACGTTTCGGGTCGAGACCCTTCATTGTCATTTTCACCCAGCCTACAGCTGGCAATGGCCTGTCTCCTTTATCTTCGAGGTTAAGAAGGAACTGCAGATGCTGGAAAATCGAAGGTAGACAAAAATGCTGGAGAAACTCAGCGGGTGCAGCAGCATCTATGGAGCGAAGGAAATAGGCAACGTATCGGGCCGAAACCAGAAAGGTTTCCTTCGCTCCATAGATGCTGCACCCGCTGAGTTTCGCCAGCATTTTTGTCCACCTCCTTTATCATTGATACTTTTTTGCATATCTTTCATTCATTTTGTTCCACATCTCTCTACATCACCGTCTATCTCTCGTTTCCCTCTTCCCTGACTCTCAGTCTGAAGAAGGGTCTCGAACCAAAACGTCGCCCATTCCTTCTCTCCAGAGATGCTGCCTGTCCCGCTGAGTTGCTCTAACTGTTTGCGTCTATCTTTAGACAATAGACAATAGGTGCAGGAGTAGGCCATTCGGCCCTTCGAGCTTTGATTTAGAATGGGATTCTTTGGAATGGAGCGTTCTCAGCTGGCAAAATTAAGCAGGTTTTCAGGCCACAGGGCTGGGAATTTTATCATGTTTGGGATTTTGGACGTTTGAAATGGAATTATTTTGTGTGTTCCCTACACTAGCAACTTGCCGTGGTGCCAAGCGTAAGGGCAGCACATTTGCGCAGAAACAAGGAACTGCAGGTGCTGGTTTACATGAAAGGACACAAAGTGCTGGAGTAACTCAGCGGGTTGTGCAGCATCTATGGAGAACATTTATACAGAGTCATAGCAGCATACAGCATGAGAACAGGCCCTTCAGCCCAACATGCCCAGGCCGGCCAACATGTCCCATCGACTTTAGTCCCACCTGCCTGCTTTTGGCCCATATCCCTCTAAACCTATCCTATCCATGTACTTTAGTTTGAGATACAGTGCAGAAACAGGCCCTTCGGCCCACGATTCCTCAACAACCAGCATTCACCCCGTACATTAACACTATCCCACACTCTCTAGGGACAATTTGCAATTTTACCGAAGACAATTGACCTACAAACCTGTACGTCTTTGGAGTGTGGGAGGAAACCGGAGCGCCTGGGGAAAACCCACACGGTCACGAGGAGAACGTCAACGTCAAAGTCAATTTTGTTCGTCACAGGCGCATCACGTGCAGTGAAATGAATTTGCCAGCAGCGATACACTTAAAAAGAACACACGATACACAATAAAAATTTAACACAAACATCCACCACAGCATTCTTCACTGTGGTGGAAGGCAACAAGGTTCAGCCTTTGTTCACCCGTGGTCGGGGCCATAGCCCCTCCACAGTCGCCGCTACAGAAGGCGCGATGTGCAGGCGGTGGAACTTGGAAGTCTCGAATGGGCACTTTCAGTACAGACAGCACCCGTCGTCAGGATGGAACCCGGGTCTCTGGCGCCGTGAGGCAGCAACTCTACCGCTGCGCCACCTCAACTACATCCTCCGGCAGCTCGTTCCATACTCCCACCATCCTTTATGTAAAAAGGTTGCCCCTCAGATAACGTCCAAGTTCCGCGCTGTACCACTAAACTAGTCGTCAAGCTGCAAAGGGTTACAGAGATGATTTACGAGGATGTTGCCAGGACTAGAGGGTCTGAGCTACGTCCCCATAGGATATGGGGAGAGGTCGAGTAGGATGGGTCTCTATTCCTAGGAGCGCAGGAGGATGAGGGGTGACCTTATAAAATAATGAGAGGAATAGATCGGGTAGACGCGCAGAGTCTCTTGCCCAGAGTAGTGGAATTGAGGAGCAGAGGACATGCTGCAGGTTTGAAGAGAGAGGGGAAAAGATTTAATAGGGATCTGAGGGGTAACTTTTTCACACAAAGGGTGGTGGGTGTAAGGAACGAGCTGCCAGAGGAGGTAGTTGAGGTTGCCATGGAAACAGGCCGGGTCGAGAGGCCGCAGGAGACGTGTAATAAGGTAATTTTGATGTTAGCGTTTCCGACAGAGAGCAGCAAGACGATAGCATGGGTAGCACTGTTTCTCAATGGCTGTATGTTGTACATTGTGTTATAAATAAAAACCCCAAGCCTCCAGAGAGAGCTTTGTGTTTTAATTAGCTCCCTTGGGATGGGTTTAAGATATGCAGTATGGAATAAAAGGGTTGCGTGATTTATTTCCCGAATTTCCTTGGGTGTACGGAACGAGCTGCCAGAGGAGGTAGTTGAGGCTGGGACTATCCCAAACTTTAAGAAACAGTTAGACGGGTACATGGATGGGACAGGTTTGGAGGGATATGGACTTTCTCACACAGAGAGTTGTGAGTCTGTGGAATTCTCTACCTCGGAGGTGGTGGAGGCCGGTTCTCTGGATACTTTCAAGAGAGAACTAGATAGGGCACTTAAAGATAGCGGAGTCAGGGGATATGGGGAGAAGGGAGAAGGATACGGGGTACTGATTGTGGATGATCAGCCATGATCACGTTGAATGGCCTACTCCTGCACCTATTGTCTATTGACCAAATGCGGACATTGCTGGGACATTGTTGGCCGGTGTGGACAAGTTGGGCTGAAGGGCCTGTTTCCACACTGTATCACTCTATGACTCTATGTCCCCGACCAGCTCTCACCGACTCCTACAGATGCGCCGCAGAAAGCATTTTATCGGGATGCATCACGGCACGGTTTGGGAACAGCTCCATCCGAGACCGCAAGGAATTGCAGAGAATTGTGGACGTAAACCAACCTCCCTTCCATTGACTCCATCTACACCTCACGCTGCCTCGGCAAGGCCAGCAGCACAACCAAGGACCAGTCTCACCCCGGCCACTCCCTCTTCTCCCCTCTCCCATCAGGCAAGAGGTACAGAAGCGTGAAAACGCACACCTCCAGATACAGGGACAGTTTCTTCCCAGCTGTTATCAGGCAACTGAACCATCCTACCACAACCAGCGAGCGGTGCTGAACTACCATCTACCTCATTGGAGACCCTCGGACTATCTTTAATCGGAATTTACTGGACTTTATCTTGCACTAACATTATTCCCTTTATCATGTATCTGTGGACGGCTCGATTGTAGTCATGTATAGTCTTTCCGCCGACTGGATAGCACGCAACAAAAAGCTTTTCACTGTACCTCGGTACACGTGACAATAAACTAAACTAAACTACACAGAATGCATCCCTTGAGTTGCATCTTCTATCAAAGCTCTCAATGCTGGGTTGGTGAAGATAATTAGCGGCTGGGTCAGCGATGGGTTGTCACGCCTGAAGCCAAGATTCAAACCCATGATCTTGCCACCCATTGATAGGGGGGAGGGGGAGAACATTAGAGGACCCAGAGGGGGAGGAGGAGGGATGGGGGGGGGGAAGAACAAAGGGGGACCTGGCATGGAAACTTTGTGACTTTGTCAGTGTCCTTTATGTGGTGACTATTTGCACACACATGGGCAAGCAAAGAATGTCACCGTGCCTTGTCGCATGCAACAATAAAGTATTTCATAGAGTCATAGAATGATACAGTGTGGAAACAGGCTCTTCGGCCCAACTCGCCCACACCGGCCAACAATGTTCCAGCTACCCTTGTCCCACTTGCCTGCGCTTGGTCCATATCCCTCCAAACTTGTTCTATCCATGTGCCTGTCCAACTGTTTCTTAAACGATGGGATAGCCCCAGCTTCAACCACCTCCTCTGGCAGCTTGTTCCATACACTCTCTGTGTGGAAAAGTTACTCCTCTGATTCCTATTAAATCTTTTCCCCTTCACCTTGATCCTATGTCCTCTGGTCCTCGATTCCCCAACTCTGGGTAAAAGACTTTGTGCATCTACCTGATCTATTCCTCTCATGGTCTTATACACCTCTATAAGACCTCCCCTCATCCTCCTGCGCTCCATGGAATAGAGACCCAGCCTACTCAACCTCTCTCTATAGCTCACACTCTCTAGTCCTGGCAGCATTTTTACGTAAATCTTTTCTGAACCCTTTCAAGCTTGACAACATCTTTCCAATAACAGCCCAGAACTGAACACAATATTCTAAATGCGGTCTCACCAACGTCTGATACAACTGCAACATGACCTCCCAACATCTATACTCAATACTCTGACTGATGAAGGCCAATGTGCCAAAAGCCTTTTTGATCACATTATCTACCTGCGACTCGACCTTCATGGAACCATGCACCTGTACTCCTAGATCCCTCTGCTCTACAACACTACCCAGAGGCCTACCATTCACTGTGTTCGACGTCCCCAAAATACAACACCTCACACTTCTCTGTATTAAATTCCATCAACCATTCCTCCGCCCAACTGGCCAATCGATCCAGATCCTGCTGCAACCGTTGACATCATCCCATTGCAAGTCTTCCTTTTCAATCAAATGGCTCAAGATGGCTCAATGAGTAGGGGTGAGGTGGCGGTAGAGCTGCTGCCTCACAGCACGAGAGACCCAGGATCGATCCTGATCTCGGGTGCTTTCTGTGCGGAGTTCTCCCCGTGACCTGCGTGGCTATTCTCCACGGGCTCCGGTTTCATTTGTAGGCTAATTGGCTTGGTCTAAAATGTAAACTTGTCCCCAGTGTGTGTAGAGTAGACCCGTCCCACTTGGGTGTCATTTGCGCCTCACGCAGATTGGCGCGCGAAGATTTTGTACATCCCAAAATCCTGGGGCTACGCGCGCGACTCACTGCCTACGTCACCACGCACCATGCGCGCGTAATGCGCACCATGCGCGCGTCGTGCGTCGTGACACGTAAATGATGTCGCGTAAATGACGCGCAAATGACGCCTAATTGGGACAGGCCTTTTAATGTGCGGGGTTCGCTGGTCGGTGCGGACTCAGTGGGCCGAAGGGCCTGTTTCCGTGCTGTATCTCTTAAGTAAAACTAATATTTCATGCATCAGCTGATACCAGAGGTACAAGTATTTGTGTCCGCAGCTGGAATGAACGGATGCGTCCAGAAGCAGAGGACATAGGTTTAAGGTGAGGGGCGAAAGATTTAATAGGAACCTGAGGGGTAACTTTTATACACAAAGGATGAGAGAGAGCAAGATATGGCTCTTAAAAATAGTGGAGTCAGTAGATATGGGGAGAAGGCGGGAACTGGGTATTGATTGTGGATGATCAGCCATGATCACATTGGATGGTGGTGCTGGGTCGAAGGGCTGAATGGCCTACTCCTGCATCTATTGTCTATTGTCTATCATCTATTGAGTAGGGAACAAGCTGCCGGATGGAGGTAGTTGAGGCAGGGGCTATCGCTATGTTTCATTAACATTTGAACAGGTACATGAATAGGACAGGTTTAGAGGGATCTGGGGCAAACGCAGGCAGGTGGGACTAGTGCAGATGGGACATGTTGGCCGGTGTGGGCAGGTTGGGCCTGAT
Source organism: Amblyraja radiata (assembly GCF_010909765.2). Taxonomy (NCBI): domain Eukaryota; kingdom Metazoa; phylum Chordata; class Chondrichthyes; order Rajiformes; family Rajidae; genus Amblyraja; species Amblyraja radiata. Next base: position 59,752,171 of record NC_045964.1, read on the forward strand.
GGGCCTGTTTCCATGCTGTATGACTTGATAATACTATGGTTAATTCCAAGGTAGACAAAAATGGTGGTGAAACTCAGCGGGTCAGGCAGCATCTATGGAGCGAAGGAAATAGGTGACGTTTCGGGTCGAGACCCTTCTTCAGACTGATGTGGGGGCGGGGGGGGGGGGGCAGGAAGAAGAATGGAAGAGGCGGAGACAGTAGGCTGTGGGAGAGCTGGGAAGGGAAGGGGAAGGAGGCATAAAGCAAGTCCTACCTGAAATTGGGGAAGTCAATGTTCATACCGCTGGGGTGTAAACTGCCCAAGCGAAATATGAGGTGCTGCTCCTCCAATTTGTGGTGGGACTCACTCTGGCCATAGAGGAGGCCCAGGGCAGAAAAGTCGGATTCGGAATGGGAGGGGGAGTTTTAGTTTAGTTTGGAGTTGCAGCGCGGAATCAGGCCCTTCGGCCCACCGAGTCCTCGCCGACCAGCGATCCCCGCACACTTAAAGGGCCTGTCCCACTTGCCGATTTTTTCGGCGACAGCCGCCGTTATTGACTGACGCATTAGGGTCGCCCGAAACATTTTGAATATTTCAAAATCCAGCGGCGACAAAAAAAAAATTGCGACACTTGAGGAGACACCAGCTCTCCCGCAGCCCGCTGTCTCCGCCTCTTCCTTTCCTCTTCCCGACCCCTCCCCCCCCCCCCCACCCCCACATCAGTCTGAAGCAAAGACCCTATAGCGAGCAAGATAGTCCACTCGACGAAAAAGACGTAGTACGGCCATGGGCAGATTTATGGGTAATTTTCGGCCCCATTTCCGTAACCGGCTTCCGTCTCCGCACCAAAGGTCCCGTAGGATACCAGTGCGGAGACGGAAGCCGGTTACGGAAACTTCCTCGTAAAAATAAACGTTATTTGGTCAAAATCTTTTCCTCATTTTCAGAATTTTAATTTATTAACACAACCTGTTCCCCCTCAACGTTGATTACACTGCGAGTCGGGTCGGGTCGGGTCCGGTTACTGCAATGGATGAAAAAAAGGTCCACGTTCCGTTTCGTTGTGTTCTACACATCAGCACATTGCATTTAGCAGGAGTGGTCTATCTTGCTCTGCTATAGGATCATTGGTTTTCTATGTTTCTATGTTTCTATGTAAGAAGGGTCTCGACCCCAAACGTCACCTATTCCTTCGCTCCATAGATGCTGCCTCACCCACTGAGTTTCTCCAGCATTTTTATCTACCTTAATTTTCACTCGGTTGAGTGAAGACTTTTATATTTTACGCTGACTTTGATGTGCATCTCCTGAATTCTCAGTCCCTGCAGCCTCAATTATTCTCCTGGTAATACCTGTACTTGTCGCCCATTGAAGTGGCTGGGTCCAATTTACGCTTCATCTGAAAGATAGCTGAGACTGGTAATTGTTTTCATCATGTGACGTCACTCCAAAGTGATCAGCTTGGAGTTGCTTTCTGCCACTTCATGAAACCCTGGTTACTTTTTAATCGAGAAAAACATTCTTCGCTGGACTCAAAATTAGTTTTCTCGAAGAAGGGCGGAAGTTTTCGGTTTAGTTTAGGTTTGGTTTAGACTTCAACCCACCAAGTCCGCGCCGACCAGCGATCCCCGCACACTGACACTATCCTACACACACTAGGGACAAATGACATTTATACCAAGCCAATTAAACTAAGAGCCTAGGTACGTCTTTGGCCATTTTAGATCATAGACATTTTACAAGTAACATTAGCAAATTTGCAGATGCCACAAAGCTGGGTGGCAGTGTGAACTGTGAGGAAGATGCTATGAGAATGCAGGATGACTTGGACAGGTTGGGTGAGTGGGCAGATGCATGGCAGATGCAGTTTAATGTGGATAAATATGAGGTTTTCCACTTTGGTGGCTAAACAGCAAGGCAGATTATTATCTGAATGGTGTCAAGTTGGGAAAAGGGGAAGTACAACGGGATCTGGGGGTCCTTGTTCATCAGTCAATGAAAGTAAGCATGCAGGTACAGCAGGCAGTGAAGAAAGCGAATGGCATGTTGGCCTTCATAACAAGCGGAGTTGAGTACAGGAGCAAAGAGGTCCTCCTGCAGTTGTACAGGGCCCTGGTGAGACCACACCTGGAGTATTGTGTGCAGTTTTGCTCCCCTAATTTGAGGAAGGGCATTCTTGCTATTGAGGGAGTGCAGCGTAGGTTCATTCCCGGGATGGCGGGACTGTCATATGTTGATAGAATGGAGCGGCTGGGCTTGTATACTCTCGAATTTAGAAGGATGAGAGGATATCTTATTGAAACATATAAGATTATTAAGGGTTTGGATACGCTAGAGGCAGGAAACATGTTGCCGATGTTGGGGGAGTGCTGGCTCGAAGGGCCGAATGGCCTACTCCTGCACCTATTGTCTATTGTCTGTTGAGTCTTGCATCTATAAGAACTCCCTCCCTGAGGTAACGAATGGAATTACTTTGCAATGATACGGACGGGCTAACAAAGGTAAACAGCTTGAAGGTGATCAGATAGGCAGCACGGTGGCGCAGCGGTAGAGTTGCTGCCTCACAGCGGCAGAGACCCGGGTTCAATCCTGTCTGTACGGAGTTTGCACGTTCTCCCCGTGACCCGCGTGGGTTTTCCCCGGGGGCTCCGGTTTCCTCCCGCACTCCAAAGACGTACAGGTTTGTAAGATAATTGGCTTCGGTAAAATTGTAAATTGTCCCTAGTGTGTGTAGGGTAGTGTCAGTGTGCGGGGATCGCTGGTCGGCATGGATTCGGTGGGCCGAAGGGCCTGTTTCTGCGCAGTATCTCTAAACTAAACTAAACTGAGATAGATTGGAGGCTATAATTAGACACACAAATATGCTAAACACTGATTAGTTAATTAAATACCATGAATGATGGCAGGTACACCAGCGCAATGGTGGGTTTGGGGAATAAAGAGGAAGAGACTTGTCTTCTACCTGGGGAACATGGGGAAGATGGTGAACAATTAAATTGCGATTATTACAGTTTCCCTTTTGATTCACAGCTAAATTAGAGTAAAAATCCAGAGTATTAATTAAAATTAATGGATCAAGCACAATATTGGCTTCATTCCAGGGGAACCCTTGCAGAGCAGCTGTATCCTGTTTAGTTTAGTTTAGAGACAGGCCCTTCGGCCCACCGGGCCCGCGCCGACCAGCGATCCCCCCGCACACTAACACTGTCCTACACACACTGGGGACAATTTTATATTTATACCAAGCCAATTAACCAACACACCTGTACGCCTTTGGAGTGTGGGAGGAAACCGAAGATCTCGGAGCAAAGCCCACGAGGGTCACGGGGAAAACGTGCAAACTCCGTAAAGACAGCACCCGTAGTCGGGATCGAACATGGGTCTCTGGTGCTGTGACTCTACTGCTGGGCCACCGTGCCGCCCCAAGGCTAAGAGTGATGTGTAAACAAGCTCTAGCTTTGCTCTGGCTTTGGAGGTGTAATGGGGCTGTCCCACTTAGGCGATTTTTTAAGCGACTATGCTGTCGCCTCATGGTGTCGCCTGCATGTTCGTGAGTCGTCTCCTCAGTTGCCCGAAGAGTCGTTGCGTCTTTCTGGTCGCCACTGGATTTTCAACATGTTGAAAATCTTTCGGCGACAGTGGCGACGGTGGGTTTGACGACAATGAGCGTAGTTTGACGTAGGTGCTGTCGTAGGTTGTCGCCAGGATGTTGTAGGTTGTCACCAGGATGTTGTAGGTTGTCACCAGGATGTTGTAGGTTGTCACCAGGATGTAGTAGGTTGTCACCAGGATGTTGTAGGTTGTCACCAGGATGTTGTAGGTTGTCACCAGGATGTTGTAGGTTGTCACCAGGATGTCGTAGGTTGTCACCAGGATGTTGTAGGTTGTCACCAGGATGTCGTAGGTTGTTGCCGGTGCTGACTTTGGTGAATTCCATTGTCACATTCGGGACAATGTCGGGAGCTCGCAGGTCACAGGCTGGTGCCTGTTTTCCGGAGCACCCGTTGCAACAGCTGCGTCCGCTGGACTGGAGGGCGGCAGCTTCGACCACCCCCCGGGCCGCGGAGATTGAACCGCGGGACTGACTTACCATCGCCCGGTGGGGTATCGCCTCGGCGCAGAGGGAGAAGAGGAGGGAAGAGACAGTAACTCTAAGACTTTTGCCTCCATCACAGTGAGGAGGTGTTTGGTGAACTCACTGTGGTGGATGTTAATTTGTGTTTATTGTGTTTTGTTATTATTACATGTATGGCTGCAGGCAACAGCATTTCGTTCAGACCGAAAGGTCTGAATGACAAATAAAGGATTCAATTCAATTCAATTCAACATTCGCCGGCAGTCGCCTAACAAATTGCCTATGTGGGACAGGCCCTTTAGGCACCATCTAGCCAGGGTCGGGCAAGATGTGACATTTGCATACGAGGATAGACACAGAATGCTGGAGTAACTCAGCGGGACAGGCAGCATCTCTGGAGAGAAGGAATGGGTGACGTTTCGGGTCGAGACCCTTCCTCAGTCTGAAGAAGGGTCTCATGTCAAAATGTCACCCATTCCTTCTCTCCAGAGATGCTGCCTGTCCCGCTGAGTTACTCCAGCATTCTGTGTCTATCTTTGATTCAAACCAGCATCTGCAGTTCCTTCCTACACATGAAATGATGCTTTATATGCCCACTGGTTGTTTTGCTTCAGTGTGCTATCATCTAGTTCTCATTCCTCGCAGTCTTCATCTACTTAAAACCATTTTAGAAATGAGTATTTGTGATATTAGTCCATGAATGTTTAATGCATTAGCTGAATACTATAAATATAGAAGCATTGGAATCCATTCCAATGCTTTCATTTAATCAACAAGTTAATGGCTTTGTTTAAAATTGTAATAGACAATAGACAATAGGTGCAGGAGTAGGCCATTCGGCCCTTCGATCCAGCACCGCCATTCAATGTGATCATGGCTGGTCATCCCCAATCAGTACCCCGTTCCTGCCTTCTCCCCATATCCCCTGACTCCATTATCTTTAAGTGCCCTATCTAGCTCTCTCTTGAAAGTATCCACAGAACCGGCCTCCACCGCCCTCTGAGACAGAGAATTCCAGACTCACTACTCTCTGTGTGAAAAAGTGTTTCCTCGTCTCTGTTCTAAATGGCTTACCCTTTATTCTTAAACTGTGGCCCCTGGTTCTGGACTCCCCCAACATCGGGAACATGTTTCCTGCCTCTAGCGTGTCCAAACCCTTAATAATCTTGTATGTTTCAATAAGGTGCCCTCTCATCCTTCTAAACTCCAGAGTAAATGTAAATGTGTTTGTAACTTGATGTTTCTTGTTTTCTCTCTTATTTCCCAGCTTATTTTCTTTGACCGGAAGTTTCATGGCGACAGAATCAACGAACTCATCAGGAAGGCTGGCTCCGTCATGGGGGTGGAGTTGGCGTTGGATTCACGGGAGGTTGGTCTTGGAGGGGAGTATGCTCCTCAAACTGCGGAGCATCCCGGACAATACAGCTCACCCCCCCCCCTCCATGACACACACTGGTCAACCTGAGAAGCACCTTCAGCAACAGAGGGCTGTGCAGACGCATGATGACGCTGGATGACGCGCGATTTGCGCGCGATAGTCGCGCGACCGTCGCACGTCAGTCACTACCGGCCTGTCGCGTAAATGAAGCGCAAATGTCGCCCAAGTGGGACAGGCCCTTTACACTTCCTCAGCTTCCAGCAGTTTGTTTAGCTTGTCTCCCTTTGCTTTGAGAAAAAACTACCTCTGCATGAATTTGACCTCTCTCACAACTTTGGAGAATTTCCTGCTGCACCTCATTCATCGTTTGAACTGGAATCAAGACCCTTGCCTGCCATCGTTAAGCAGCCTCCTCAAAGACCCCTGCTCACTATTCCACCCACATTTCAGTTTTATTTCAGTTTAGTTTATTGTCGCGTGTACCGAGGTGCAGTGAAAAGCTTTTTCTTGCGCGCTAACCAGTCAGCGGGAACACAACACACGATTACAATCGAGCGTAGGACTTATGGACGTGAATGTTAGGACGGTTTTCTCCGGGTGCTCTGGTTTCCTCCCACACTCCAAAGACGTACAGGTTAGTAGCTGTGCGATTAGTAAGTTGCCTCTAGTGTGTGTAGGATCGTCATGATGTCCGGTGTGATCGATTGTCGTCGCAGACTCGATGGGCCGAATGGCCTGTTTCCAAGCTAAACTAAACTTATAAGTTGAAACCCTCATGACTGGAATTTTCAAATGAATCCTTGAGTTTAGTTCAGAGATACAGCGTGGAAACAGGCCCTTCGGCCCACCGAGTCCGCACCGACCAGCGATTGCCCGCACACTTACACTATCCCACACACACTAGGGACAATTTTTTTTAACATTTATACAATTATACCAAGCCAATTCGCCTACAAATCTGCACGTCTTTGGAGGGTGGGAAGAAACCGGAGCGCCCGGAGAAAACCCACGCGGGTCACGGCGAGAAGGTACAAACACCGTACAGACAGCACCACGCGGTCAGGATGGGACCTGGGCGCTGCGAGGCTGCAACTCTGCCGATGCACCAACGTCGACACAAAAAGCCTTGTCGTGAGACAGAACTCTTGTTTCTCAGGCAAGACGGCGAGAGAAATCTCATAACTCTTGGGCAGAGGCAGATGCATAAGTGATTTACGATGCTGCTTCTCACTCGACTGAAGTCACGCCAGTAATGTGCTGACGGTGATGAGGTATTTATTCGGGGAAGAGTTCATTTCAAACGTCAAGAGCATCGGTGAAAGGCATCTAGGAGATTGGGCCACTCGGAGATAATTCACTGCCTTGAAGCTGCGATCATATTTCTCCTGGCTCCGTGAGTGATTATCTACATCTGCGGAATAACTAATGCCCGCTCCGTCCATCCCGGCAAGAACTCCTCTCCTGGGTGACGGCTCAATAGACAATAGACAATAGGTGCAGGAGTAGGCCATTCGGCCCTTCGAGCCAGCACCGCCATTCAGTGTGATCATGGCTGATCATCCCCAATCAGTACCCCGTTCCTGCCTTCTCCCCATATCCCCTGACTCCGCTATCTTTAAGAGCCCTATCTAGCTCTCTCTTGAAAGTATACGGAAAACCGGCCTCCACTGCCCTCTGAGGCAGAGAATTCCACAGACTCACAACTCTCTGTGAGAAAAAGTGTTTCCTCGTCTCCGTTCTAAATGGCTAACCCCTTATTCTTAAACTGTGGCCCCTGGTTCTGGACTCCCCCAACATCGGGAACATTTTTCCTGCCTCTTGCGTGTCCAAACCCTTAATAATCTTAAATGTTTCAATGAGATGCCCTCTCATCCTTCTAAACTCCAGAGTATACAAGCCCAGCCGCTCCATTCTCTCAGCATATGACAGTCCCGCCATCCTGGGAATTAACCTTCAACGGCTCAACGGGAGACGTTGAGCAGTCACCAGCTCTCCAAACCAACGGTCACGGTGGCGCGGCGGTAGAGTTGCTACCTCACAGCGCCGGAGACCCGGGTTCGATCCCGACCACGGGCGCTTGTCTGTACGGAGTTTGTATGTTCTCCCCGTGACCTGCGTGGGTTTTCTCAGAGATCTTCGCTTTCTTCCCACACTCCAAAGCCGTGCAGGTTTGTAGGTTAATTGGCTTTGGTACATATGCAAAATATAGGATAGTATTGTGTGCTGGGATCGCTAGTCGGCGGGCCGAAGGGCACCCTATGTCTAAGTTACACTCAACTGAACGTTTACGAAGGAACTGCAGATGCTGGAAAATCGAAGGTAGACAAAAATGCCGGAGAAACTCAGCGGGTGAGGCAGCTTCTATGGAGTGAAGGAAATAGGCAATGTGAAAAAGGGTTTCGACCCGAAACGTTGCCTATTTCCTTCGCTCCATAGATGCTGCCTCACCCGCTGAGTTTCTCCAGCACTGTTGACTAGCTAAACTGAACGATATTCCCTTTGTCATATGGACGGCCCGATTATAATCATGTATTGTCTTTCCGCTGACTGGATAGCACCCTACAAAAGCTTTTCACTGTACCTCGCTACACGTGGCAATAAACTAAGCTGAACTAAAGATAGACACAGATGCTGAAGTAACTCAGCAGGACAGGCAGCATCTCTAGAGAGAAGGAACGGGTGACGTTATGGGTCGAGACCCTTCATCAGTCCCACTGAGTTACTCCAGCGTTTTGTGTCTATCTCCATACAATTCCAGTGATTTGGCAATTGGCTAACTGGATGTGGCGAACATGGATGCAATGGGCTGAATGGATCATAGTCATAGAGTGATACAGCGTGGAAACAGGCCCTTCGGCCCAACTTGCCCACACCGGCCAACATGTCCCAGCTACACTAGTCCCACCTGCCAGCGTTTGGTCCATATCCCTCCAAACCCCTCCTGTCCATGTACCTGTCCAACTGTTTCTTAAATGTTGGGATAGTCCCAGCCTCAACTACCTCCTCTGGCAACTCGTTCCATACACCCACCACCCTTTGCGTGAAAAAGTTACCCCTCAGATTCCTATTAAATCTTTTCCCCTTCACCTTAAACCTCTGTCCTCTGGTGCTCGATTCACCTACTCCGGGCAAGTGCATCTACCCGATCTATTCCTCTCATGATCTTATTCCCCTAAACCTCCTGCGCTCCAAGGAATAGAGACCCAGCCTACTCAACCTCTCCCTGCAGCTCCGACCCTCTAGTCCTGGCAACATCTATGTAAATCTTCTCTGTATCCTTGCCAGCTTGACAACATCTTTCCTGTAACACGGGGCCCAGAACTGGACACAATGCTCTGAATGCGTCCTCACCAACGTCTTATACAATTATTCAGTAAAGGCTTAGAAGGTAATTAAGAATCACAGGCAATTAAAATGTAGGGCCTCTGTTGAGTCTGGTTATCCTTTACCTGTACACTATGGTCAGCTTGATTGGAATCATGTGTAGTTTTTTCTTAGCACGCAACAGAAGCTTTTCACTGTACCTCGGTGCGCGTGACATTAATCAACTAAACTGAACTGAACTCAACTAACCTCCTCGGCCTGAACTTAATCCAACTCCCTCCAGCCCCTGCATATCCCTGTACCTGTTAAACGCCACTATCGTATCTGCCTCCACCACCACCCCTGGCAGCGCGTTCCAGGCACCCACCACCCTCTGTGTAAAAAAAAGCTTCTCCCGCACATGCGCACAGTGGCGCAGCGGTAGAGTTGCTGCCTCACAGTGCCGGAGACACGAGTTCGATCCTGACTACGGGTGCTGTCCGCACGGAGCTTGTACGTTCCCCCCGTGACCTGCGTGGGCTTTCTCCGAGATCTCCGGCTTCCTCCCGCACTCCAAAGACGTGCAGGTTTGTAGGTTCATTGGCTTTGTGTGTGCGTGTGAATTGCCCGCAGCGTGTGTAGGATAGTGTTAAGGGCCTGTCCCACTTGGCGATTTTTTTCGGCGACTGCCGGCATCATTGATTGACGTATCAGGTCAGCGATAAATACACGGCGTGATGACATATGGCGCACGGTGTTTTATCAAGTGCCGCAACATTTTTTTTGTCGCCGCTGGATCTGTTGGTGACACAGATATGACGTTGGCAAAATCGGCAAGTGGGACAGGCCCTTTAGTGTGCGGGGATCCTATCGCCTATCCCGCTGAGTTACTCCAGCGTTTTGCTCATAAGTTCATAAGGAGCAGAATTAGGCCATTCATCCCATCAAGGCTACTCCACCATTCAATCATGGCTGATCTATGATCCAGAACCAGGGGCCACAGTTTAAGAATAAGGGGTAAGCCATTTAGAATGGAGACGAGGAAACACTTTTTCTCACAGAGAGTTGTGAGTCTGTGGAATTCTCTGCCTCAGAGGGCGGTGGAGGCAGGTTCTCTGGAAACTTTCAAGAAAGAGCTAGGTAGGGCTCTTAAAGATAGCGGAGTCGGGGGATATGGGGAGAAGGCAGGAACGGGGTGCTGATTGGGGATGATCACCCATGATCACATTGAATGGCGGTGCTGGCTCGAAGGGCCGAATGGCCTACTTCTGCACCTATTGTCTATTGTCTATTGGCATCAGGAGCGGACCCTGCAGCGGTCGACGAGGCGGTCAGAAGAGGACGAAGATCCAGGAAAATGGAGAATAGATCATAGTTAGCAGCGGGAAGGTGACAACGAAGCATGCAATGTAAAAGTTGATCAGGAGGACAGTCGGAGAACTCGGACGGGGGGAGGGATGGAGAGAGAGGGAAAGCAAGGGACACTTTGTGGCGGCCCCTGGTGGTCAGCCACTCGTGGTGCGAACCCTCGGCTCTGGGGGTTGGGTCACGTGACTTGGTTTGGCGGGAAGAGCGGGTCACGGGTCTCCCCTGGGGTATATGTACAGTTGGTTGCCCCTTGTTGTGGTTCTGAGAGCTCTTTTGTGTTAACCGAATAATGATCACTTTGTTTGACAACACGTGTCTCGCTATAACTTGGAGTTACTTGGCATGTGGGGGGGACCGCCGTGAGGGGGGGGAGAGACAATAGACAATAGACAATAGGTGCAGGAGTAGGCCATTCGGCCCTTCGAGCCAGCCACGCCATTCAATGTGATCATGGCTAATCATCCCCAATCAGTACCCCATTCCTGCCTTCTCCCCATATCCCCTGACTCTGCTATCTTTAAGAGCCCTATCTATCTCTCTCTTGAAAGTATCCAGAGAACCTGCCTCCACCAATCTGAGTTAGAGAATTCCACAGACTCACAACTCTCTGTGTGAAAAAGTGTTTCCTCGTCTCCTTTCTAAATGGCTTACCCCTCATTCTTAAACTGAGGCCCCTGGTTCTGGACTCCCCCAACATCGGGAACATGTTTCCTGCCTCTAGCGTGTCCAAACCCTTAATAATCTTATATAACAAAAGGATTTGAGTATAGGAGCAGGGAGGTTCTACTGCAGCGTACAGTTTTGGTCTCTTAAACTGAGGAAAGACATTCTTGACATAGAGGGAGTACAGAGAAGGTTCACCAGACTGATTCCTGGGATGTCAGGACTTTCATATGAAGAAAGACTGGATAGACTCGGCTTGTATTCGCTAGAATTTAGAAGATTGAGGGGGCATCTTATAGAAACGTACAAAATTCTTAAGGGGTTGGGCAGGCTAGATGCAGGAAGATTGTTCCTGATGTTGGGGAAGTCCAGAACAAGGGGTCACAGTTTAAGGATAAGGGGGAAATCTTTTAGGACCGAGATGAGGAAAACATTTTTCACACAGAGAGTGGTAAATCTCAGGAATTCTCTGCCTCAGAAGGTAGTTGAGGCCAGTTCATTGGCTATATTTAAGAGGGAGTTAGATGTGGCCCTTGTGGCTAAAGGGATCAGGGGGTATGGAGAGAAGGCAGGTACAGGATACTGAGTTGGATGATCAGCCATGATCATATTGAATGGCGGTGCAGGCTCGAAGGGCCGAATGTCCTACTCCTGCACCTATTTTCTATGTCTATGTCTATATGTTTCAATAAGATCCCCTCTCATCCTTCTAAACTCCAGAGTATACAAGCCCAGCCGCCCCATTCTCTCAGCATATGACAGTCCCGCCTTCAGACTGAGAGTCAGGGGAAAGGGAAACGAGAGATATAGACGCTGATGTACTGTAGAGAGATATAGAACGGATGAATGAAAGACATGCAAAAAAGTAACAATGATAAAGGAAACAGGCAATTGTGAGCTGTACAAGAAGGAACTGCAGATGCTGGTTTAAACAGAAGATAGACAAGAAAAGCTGGAGTAACTCATCGGGACAGGCAGCATCTCTGGAGAGAAGGAATGGGTGACCTTTCGGGTCGAGACCCTTCTTTAGACTAGGTGAGAATGAAGATCTGATGTGACTTGGGTGGGGGAGGGCTGCAGAGAGAGGGAATGCCGGGGTTACTTGAAGTTAGAGAAATCAATACTCATATCCCTGGGTTGTAAGGTGCCCAAGCAAAATGTGATTTATCTAACTTCAACTCGTATTTCACTTGGATTGCTTCGATGCCCTGACTGATGAAGGCAAGCACATGTAATAGGTAATTCCCCCAGCAATTTGTTTGTTGCTTCATAGACAGACTCCATCTACACCTCACGATGCCTTGGCAAGGCCAGCAGCATAATAGACAATAGGCAATAGGTGCAGGAGTAGGCCATTCGGCCCTTCGATCAATGTGATCATGGCAGATCATGCCCAATCAGTACCCCGTTCCTGCCTTCTCCCCATATCCCCAGACTCCGCTATTTTTAAGAGCCCTATCTAGCTCTCTCTTGAAAGTATCCAGAGAACCGGCCTCCACCGCCCTCTGTGGCAGAGAATTCCACAGACTCACCACTCTCTGTGTGAAAAAGTGTTTGCTCGTCTCCATTCTAAATGGCTCACCCCTTATTCTTAAACTGTGGCCCCTGGTTCTGGACTCCCCCATCATCGGGAATATGTTTCCTGCCTCTAGTGTGTCCAAACCTTTAATAATCTTATGGGTTTCAATAAGATACCCTCTCATCCTTCTAAACTCCAGTGTGTACAAGCCCAGCTGCTCCATTCTCTCAGCATATGACAGTCCCGCCATCCCGGGAATTAACCTGATAAACCTACGCTGCACTCCCTCAATAGCAAGAATGTCCTTCCTCAAATTAGAGGTCCAAAACTGCACACAATACTCCAGGTGTGGTCTCATTAGGGCCCAGTACAACTGTAGAAGGACATATTTGCTCCTATATTCGACTCCTCTTGTTATGAAGGCCAACATGCCATTCGCTTTCTTCACTGCCTGCTGTACCTGCATGCTTACTTTCATTGACGTTTCGGGTCCAGACCCTTCTTCAGTCTGATCCTTCTACTGACTGGATAGCATGCACCAAAAAGCTTTACACTGTACCTCAGTACACGTGACAATAAACTAAACTGAACTGAACTATATCCTGCACTCTGCATCTTCTCTTTTGTACCATCTATTGTTCATCAGAGTTTGTGACAATAAACTAAACTCACCAAAGACGGACACAAAAAGGTGGAGTAACTCTGCGGGACGGGCAGCATCTCTGTCGAGAAGGAATGGGTGACGTTTCAGGTCGAGACCCTTCTGAAGAAGTTGCTCCAGTTTTTTGTGTGTGTCTTTGGTTTAAACCAACACTGGCAGTTCCTTCCTACACATAAACTCAAATAAACTCAGATTCCAGAGCTTGAGGTCTCTTGTATTTCCAGACACTTTTAACACTTTAGGGCATAAAGGGGGGGGGGGGGGGGTCTCAGACTCTTAGAGTCACACAGCGCAAAAACAGGCCCTTCGGCCCAACTGGTCCCTGATGCCGCAAAGCTGCATAGTCACGAGGCTAACCAGTGCAGAGGTGAACGGCCATCTTGGCATCAGCGGAGAGGGAATGGTTGACTGAGTGCCATTGCCCTGCTCTGCCGAAACACTTCAATGACAAGGACAGGTCAGAGTGGTGAGACATCCAGCACGGAAACAGGCCCTGAGCTAGCAAGGACCATCATAAGATCGTGAGTGTAATAGGAGCAGAATTAGGCCATTCGGCCCATCAAGTCTACTCCGCTATCCAATCTATCTCTCCCTCCTAACCCCATCAGACACCCTCTTACACCGACCCCTCCACTGTCATAGTGAGGCCCAACACAAATTGGAGGAACAGCACCTCATATTTCACTTGGGCAGCTTACACCCCAGCGGTATGAACATTGACTTCTCTAACTTCAAGCAACCTTTGCTTTTCCTCTTTCTCCATCCCTCCCCTGCCCTAGTTCTCCGATCAGTCTCACTGTCCTCCTGATTACATTTAACATTCTTTGCTTCATTGTTACCTTTCCCTCAGCTATCTATTCAATATTTCCCTTGACCTCCGTCACCTTTGATCTCTCCTTTTCACACCTTACCCTTCCGTATCTCTCTTCCCCCCCCCCCCCCCCCCCCGACACTCAGACAGAAGAAGGGTCTAGATCCGAAAAGTTCACCCACTGCTTCTCTCCCGAGATGCTGCCCGTCCGGTTGAGTTACTCCAGCATTTTGTGACTATCTACGGCGTATACCGGCACCTGCAGTTCCTTCCCGCCCACTTTACTTTTCCCCTTGGTCCCATCTCCTGCCCCTGGATTCCACCACCCATCCATACCCGGTGTGGGAAAGTTGGGCCGAAGGGCCTGTTTCCACGCTGTATCAATATGACTCTGAGGAGCAACTTTTTCACACAAAGGGTGGTAGGAGAGTGGAACGAGCTGCCGGGGGAGATAGCTGAGGCAGGGACTATCACAACGTTACAAAAAACATTTGGACAGGTGCATGGATAGGACAGGTTTGGAGGGATATGGACCAAATGCAGGCAGGTGAGACTGGTGTAGATGGGACATGTTGGCCGGTTTGGGCAAGTTGGGCCGAAGGGCCTGTTTCCACGCTGTATCATGTCACACGTAGATAGGAGTAGAATTAGGCCATTCGGCCCTTCAAGTTTACACAGCCATTTTAAGTCATCAAGTCTACTCAGCCATACCCCATTCCTGCCTTCTCCCCATATCCCCTGACCGCTATCTTTAAGAGCCCTATCTAGCTCTCTCTTGAAAGTGTCCAGAGAACCGGGCCTCCACCGCCCTCTGAGGCAGAGAATTCCACACTCACAACTCTCTGTGTGAAAAAGTGTTTCCTCATCTCCGTTCTAAATGGCCTACCCCTTATTCTTAAGTGAGGTTGTTAGTGATAGGAGCAGAATTAGGCCATTCGGCCCATCAAGTCTACTCCGCCATTAAATCATGGCTGATCTATCTCTCCCTCCTAATCCCATTCTCCTGCCTACTCCCCATAACCCCCGACACCCGTAGTAATCAAGAATTTATCCACTGACTTGGCCTCTACAGCCTTCTGTGACAAAAATTCCACAGATTCACCACCCTCTGACTAAAGACAAATACTGGGGATTATTTACGTTGGGTAATTAACCTATAACCCTGTGGGTATTGTGGATGTGGGAGGAAACCGGAGCACCCAGGGAAACATACAGGGATGGAACGGAATAGTTCATTAGTTAAAAGGGATTACCATTCTACATCCTACATTCCACAAGAGATTTACGAGGATGTTGCCAGGACTAGAGGGTGTGAGCTATAGGGAGAGGTTGAGTAGGCTGGGTCTCTATTCCATGGAGCGCAGGAGGATGAGGGGAGATCTTATAGAGGTGTACAAAATCATGAGAGGAATAGATCGGGTAGATGCACAGTCTTTTAACCCAGAGTAGGGGAATTGAGGACCAGATGACATAGGTTCAAGGTGAAGGGGAAAAGATTTAATAGGAATCCGAGGGGTAACTTTTTCACACCAAGCGCAGGCAAGTGGAACTAGGGTAGCTGCGACATTGTTGGCCGGTGTGGGCGAGTTGGGCCGAAGAGCCTGTTTTTTTGTGTTGAATTTAAGGGATTTGGGCTTTGTCAGCTGAGCCTGCATTTGATTGCCCATTTATAATTGCCCTTGGGAGGTTGTGGAGATCTGGCTTCTGGAGACACTGCTGTCTATGAGGTATGGCTAGATCCACCAATGTAGGCAGGGAGTTTTTAGGAGTTTAGAGATACAGCGTGGAAACAGGCCCTTCGGTCCACCCAGTCCACCCAGACCAATGATCACATGCACACTAACTCCATCCTACAAAATTTACAGAAGCCAATTAACCGTTTTCAGGCAACTGAACCACCCTACCACAACCCGACAACTGTCCTGAACTACTATCTACCTCATTGGAGACCCTCGGAATATCCTTGTTCGGACTTTGAAGGTAGACACAAAGTGCTGGAGTAACTCAGCGGGTGAGGCGGCATCTCTGGGGAGAAGGAATGGGCGACGTTTCGGGTCGAGGTTCTTCTTCAGACTGATGTCAGGGGAGGGGGAGGGACAAAGATAGAATGTAGGCAGAGACAGTAAGACTAGTGGGAGAACTGGGATGGAGAGAGAAAGCAAGGGCTATCTGAAGTTAGAGAAGTCAATCTTCATACCGCTGGGGTGTAAACTACCCAAGTGAAATATGAGGTGCTGTTTCTCCAATTTGCGCTGGGCCTCACTCTGACAATGGAGGAGGCCCAGGACAGATTTTTACCTTGTTCGGACTCTGCTGGCTTTACCTTGCACTAAGCATTATTCCCCTCTCATCTATCTGTACACTGTAAATGGCTTGATTGTAATCATGCATTGTCTTTCCGCTGAGTGGATAGCACGCAACGAAGGCTTTTCACTGTACCTCGGTACACGTGACAATAAACTAAACTGAACTGAACTGAAACCTGCACGTCTTTGGAGTGTGGGATGGAAACCGGAGAAACCATCAAGTCTACTCCACAATTCAATCATGGCCGATCTATCTCTCCCTCCAAACCCCATTCTCCTGCCTTCTCCCCATAACCCCTGACACCCGTACTAATCAAGAATCTATCTATCTCTGCCTTAAAAATATCCACTGACTTGGCCTTCTGTGGCAAATAATTCCACAGATTCACCACCCTCTGACTAAACATAGAAAATAGGTGCAGGAGTAGGCCATTCGGCTCTTCGAGCCAGCACCACCATTCAATATGATCATGGCTGAGAATCCAAAATCAGTACCCCGTTCCTGCTTTTTCCCCATATCCCTTGATTCCATTAGCCCTGAGAACTATATCCAACTCTCTCTTGAAATCATCCATTGAATTGGCCTCCACTGCTTTCTGTGGCAGAAAATTCCACATATTCACAACTCTCTGAGTGAAAAAGCTTTTTCTCATCTCAGTCCAAAATGGCCTACCCCTTATTCTTAAACTGTCACCCCTAGTTCTGGACTCCCCCAACATTGGGAACATTTTCCTGCATTTAGCCTGTCCATCCCTTAAGAATTTCGTACTTTTCTATAAGACGTCCTCTCATCCTTCAAAATTCCAGTGAATACAATCCAGTCAACCCATTCTTTCATCATATGTCAGTCCTGCCATCCCGGGAATTAACCTGGTGAACCTACGCTGCACTCCCTCAATAGCAAGAATGTCCTTCCTCAAATTTGGAGACCAAAACTGCACACAATACTCCAGGTGTGGTCTCACCAGGGCCCTGTACAACTGCAGTAGGACTCCTAAACTCAAATCCATCTCGCAATGAAGGCCAACATGCCATTAACTTTCTTCACTGCCTGCTGTACCTGCCTGCTTACTTTCAGTGACTGATGTACAAGCACGCCCAGGTCTCGTTGTACCTGTCCTTTTCCTCCTCATCTTCCTAAAAGAACGTCCTTTAATTCTGAGGCTCTGACCTTCCTAGACTGTCCCACCAGTGGAAACATTCTCATCCACTCTATCCAGGCCTTTCACTATTCTGTACGTTTCAATGAGGTTCCTTCTCATTCTTCTAAACTCCAGCGAGTACAGGCCCAGTGCCGTCAAACGCTCATTATATGTTAACCTACTCATTCCTGGGATCATTCTGGTAAACCTCCTCTGGACCCTCTCCAGAGCCAGCACATCCTTCCTCAGATATGGGGCCCAATATTGCTCACAATTCTTACTGGGTAGTCTTTTGGCTGTTATCAGGCAACTGAACCATCCTATCACAACCAGAGAGCAGTGCTGAACTAACATCCACCTCTCTGGTGACCCTCGGACTATCCTTGATTGGACTTTGCTGGCTTTATCTTGTACTAAACGTTATTCCCTTGTCAGGTATCTATTAATTGTAGATCGATTGTAATCATGCATTGTCTTTCTGCTGACTGGTTAGCACGCAACAAAAGCTTTTCACAGTACCTCGGTAAACGTGGTCATAAACTAAACTGACTAAACTCAATTAAACTGAGATACACAAGGCTCCAGTGTAACTCATCCTGGAAGGCTAGAGCAGACAGGGCTTTATTGCCTTCTAATGAATAACTCTCAGTGTCGGACTCGGTATACACTGGGACATTAGAGTCTCGTCAAAGATATTGCATGGTGCAGGCAAATAGACTCATAATGCCACAGCCGGGAAACAGGCCTTTAAGCCCAACTCATCCATGCCGGCCAAGTTTAGTTTAGTTTAGGAGGAACAGCATCTCATATTCTGATTTCTCAAACATCAAGTAATCCCTGCACTCCCTTCCTCTCCAACCCTCCCTCACCCAAGTCGCACCAGCTTCTCGTTCTCACCTAGCAAAATCTAACAATGGCCCGTTTCCTTTATCATCGTTACTTTTTGCAAATCATTCACTCATTTGTTCCATGTATCTCTACATGACCGTCTATATCTCACCTTTCCCTTGCCCCTGACTAGACTGAAGAACGAAACGTCACCCATTTCTTCTCTCCAGAGATGCTGCCGGTCCTGCTGAGTTACGTACTCCAGCATTTTGCGTCTATCATTGGTTTAGAGATACAGCGCGGGAACCAGACCCTTCGGCCCATCGCGTCCATGCCGACCAGCAGTCCCCTGCACACCAAGGCTAGTTCTACACACACCAGGGACAATTTACAATTATACGGAAGCCAATTAGCCTACAATCCTGTACGTCTTTGGAGAGTGGGAGGAAACCGGACATCCCAAAGAAAACCCACGCAGTAATGGGGAGAACGTACAAACTCCATACAGACAGTGTAGTCAGGATCGAAGTCGGAGTTTCTGGCACTGTTAGGCGGCAACTCTACCGCTGCACCACCGTGCCGCCCGAGTTGCCTAAATGAGTCGCACTCACTTGCCTATGTTTGGCCTATACCGCTCCAAACCTTTCCTACCCACGTGGCTGCCATTCAAATGTAATTGCTCTGCCTCTAAGCTCGTTTCATTTGTGTGCCTTGTGTCTGTATAAAGGGCCAGTCCCACTTGGGATTTTTTTTTTTGGCGACCGCCGTCATCATTGGCTGACGTATCGGGCCACCGAAAGATTCGCGGCGTGACGCGGCGTGACGACGTATTGGCGCGCGGTGTTTTCTCAAGGGTCGAAACATTTTTTTTGTCGCCGCTGGATTTTGAAAATGTTCAAAATCTTTTGGCGACACTGATTTGACGCCGGCAGTCGCCAAAAAAAATTCGCCAAGTGGGACTGGCCCTTGACCCCTTACCCATGTGCTCCTTCCTACCCATGCACCTCTCCAAATGCCCCGTAAAGAATGGGTCGACTGGGCTTATATTCACTGGGATTTAGAAGGATGAGAGGGTTTCTTATGGAAACATATCAAATTCCTAAGGGGTTGGACAGGGTAGATAGACACAGGACAAATGTTCCCCATGTTGAGGGAGTCCAGAACCAGGGGTCACACAGTTTAAGAATAAGGGGTCGGCCATTTAGGACTGAGATGAGGAAAAACGTTTTCACCCAGAGAGTTGTGAATGTGTGGAATTCTCCGCCACAGAAGGCAGTGGAGGCCAATTCACTGGATGTTTTCAAGAGAGAGCTCTTGGGGCTAACGGAATCTAGGGATATGGGGAGAAAGCAGGAACGGGGTACTGATTGGGGGTGATCAGCCATGATCATATTGAATGGCGGTGCTGGCTCGAAGGGCCAAATGGCCTACTCCTGCACCTATTTTCCATGTTTCTATGTTTCTAACCTGCATCAAACAATTCCTCTGGCAGCTCGTTCCGTGCACTCACCATCCTCTGACTGAAAAAGCTGCTCTGTGGGTCCTCTTTGAAATCTATCCCCTCTCACCCTGAACCTTTGCCCGCTAGTTTTAATGTAGAAACCAGGAACTGCAGATGTTGGTTTACGTCAGAAAAAAGACACAAAGTGCTGGAGTAACCCAGCGGGTCTCTGGAGCACATGGATAGGTGACGTTTCGGGCCGGGACCCGTCTCCAGACTGCCTACATTTGGGAACGAGGGACAATAGACAATAGGTGCAGGAGTAGGCCATTCGGCCCTTCGAGCCAGCACCGCCATTCAATGTGATCATGGCTGATCATCCCCAATCAGTACCCTGTTCCTGCCTTCTCCCCATATCCCCTGACTCCGCTATCTTTAAGAGCCCTATCTAGCTCTCTCTTGAAAGCATCCAGAGAACCTGCCTCCACCGGCCTCTGAGGGCGAGAATTCCACAGACTCACCACTCTCTGTGAGAAAAAGTGTTTCCGTGTCTCCGTTCTAAATGGCTTACCCCTTATTCTTAAACTGTGGCCCCTGGTTCTGGACTCCCCCAACATTGGGAACATGTTGCCTGCCTCTAGCATGTCCAAACCCTCATATGTTATATGTTTCAATGAGATGCCCTCTCATCCTTCTAAACTCCAGTGTACAAGCCCAGCTGCTCCATTCTCTCAGCATATGACAGTCCCGCCATCCCGGGAATTAACCTCGTGAACCTACGCTGCACTCCCTCAATAGCAAGAATGTCCTTCCTCAAATTAGGGGACCAAAACTGCACACAATACTCCAGGTGTGGTCTCACTAGGGCCCTGCACAACTGCAGGTGCAGGAGTAGGCCATTCAGCCCCTCGAGCCAGGAACGAGAGAGAGTGAGAATGGAGCAGGAGACGGTGACGGACGTGACGGGCGAGACCGAAGGAGAGGGGACCGGGGGGTCTGGCCCACCCACCGCACCCTCGGCATCGGCTGTGGGAGTCAC
The DNA here is from genome assembly GCF_010909765.2 of Amblyraja radiata. Classification (NCBI taxonomy): domain Eukaryota; kingdom Metazoa; phylum Chordata; class Chondrichthyes; order Rajiformes; family Rajidae; genus Amblyraja; species Amblyraja radiata. The sequence goes on from NC_045964.1 coordinate 59,772,686, forward strand.
CCACCCCCCTGGACACCAAGGTGGACGGTCGAGGAGAGGAGAGGAGAGGAGAGGGACGTGGGTTCACTGATCGACCGAGGGAAGGCGACGGCTGGAGGCCCCGCAACAGCCTGGGGCTCGCCTGGATCAGGAACTGCTCATGACAACTAGAGAGCGGACTGGACTTGGAGAATGGCACCCAAACATGGCGCCTATTCAATGCGGGCTCTGTGGACTATTTCTGTCCACTGGTAATCAGGGATGTGCTTGGGTCTGGGAATACTCTACTGGGCTGTCACTAAGAAAAGCACGGTGGCGCAGCGGTAGAGTTGCTGCCTTACAGCACCAGAGACCTGGGTTCGATCCTGACCACGGGTACGGAGTTTGTACGTTCTCCCCGTGACCCGCGTGGGTTTTCTCCGGGTGCTCCGGTTCCCTCCCACACTCCAAAGACATACAGGTTTGTAGGATAATTGGCTTCGGTAAAATTGTAATTTGTCCCTAGGATAGTGTAAGTGTGCGGGTATCGCTGGTCGTTGCGGACTCGGTGGGCTGAAGAGCCTGTTTCTGTGCTGTATCTATAAACTAGACTAAAAGAATTTCACAGGTAGACAAAAATGCTGGAGAAACTCAGCGGGTGCAGCAGCAATCTATGGAGCGAAGGAAAAAGGCAACGTTTCGGGCCGAAACGCTTCTTCAGATTTCTTCAGAAAGAATCTCACTGTGCATTGCACATGTGACAACAAAGCATCTTTGAACTTTAAAGAAGTTCTCCTCTCTCCAATGGAAGTTATGTGAGACCCTCTCATATAGAAGCAGGGAGATCACGTTGCAGTTGTATAAGGCGTTGGTGAGGCCACATTTAGAATATTGCGTTCAGTTCTGGGCACCGTGTTATAGGAAATTTGTCGTCAAGCTGGAAAGGGCGCGGAGAAGATTTACGAGGATGTTGCCTGGACTAGAGGGTGTGAGCTATAGGGAGAGGTTGAGTAGGCTGGGTCTCTATTCTATAGAGCGCAGGAGGATGAGGGGTGATCTTATAGAGGTGTACAAAATCATGAGAGGAATAGATCGGGTAGATGCGCAGAGTCTTTTGCCCAGAGTCGGGGAATCGAGGACCAGAGGACATAGGTTCAAGGTGAAGGGGGAAAGATTTACTAGGAATCTGAGCGGTAACTTTTTCACACAAATGGTGGTGGGTGTATGGAACAAGCTGCCAGAGGAGGTAGTTGAGGCTGGGACTATCCCATTCATTTAAGAAACAGTTAAACAGGTACATGGAAAAGACAGGTTTGGAGGGATATGGATATAATGCTGGCAGGTGGGACTAGTGTAGCTGGGACATGTTGGCCGGTGTGGGTAAGTTGGGCCGAAGGGCCTGTTTCCACACTGTATCACTCTATGACTCTCATAGATTCAATGAGTCACACAATGTGGAAACAGGCCTTTCGGCCCAACTTGCCCACACTGGCCAACATGTCCCAGCTACACTAGCCCCACCTGCTTCTGTTTGGCCCATATCTATCCAAACCTGTCCAATCCATGTACCTGTCTAAATGTTTCTTAAACGTTGGGATAGTCCCAGCCTCAACTACCTCATCTGGCAGCTTGTTCCATACACCCACCTTTTGTGTGAAAAAGTTACCCCTCAGATTCCTATTAAATCTTTTCCCCTTCACCTTGAACCTATGTCCTCTGGTCCTCGATTCACCTACTCTGGGCAAAAGACTCTGTGCATCTACCCGATCTATTCCTCTCATGATTTTGTACACCTCTATAAGATCCCCCTCATCCTCCAGCGCTCCAAGGAACAGAGTCCCAGCTTGCTCAATCTCTCCCTGTAGCTCACACCCTCTAGTCCTGGCAACATCCTCTTTCACTGTGGAGTCTGAAAAAGGGTCTCGACCCAAAACGTCACCTATCCACGTTCTCCAGAGATGCTGCCTGGCCCGCTGAGTTACTCCAGCACTCTCTGTGTAAAAAGCCACCTATCCACATTCCCCATAGATGCTGCCTGACCCGCTGAGTTACTCCAGCATTCTCTGTGTAAAAAGCCACCTATCCACATTCCCCAGAGATGCTGCCTGACCCGCTGAGTAACTCCAGCATTCTCTGTGAAAAGCCACCTATCCAGGGGGAGAAGGCAGGAACGGGGTATTGATTGTGGATGCTCAACCAAGATCACATTGAATGGTGGTGCTGGCTCGAAGGGGCCGAATGGCCTACTCCTGCACCTATTGTCTATTGTTTACTGTCTATTGTTCTCCAGAGATGCTGCCTGACCCGTTGAGTAACTCCAAAATCACTTTGTGTCTTTTCTTTTCCCCCTCTAGTTTAATTAAAAAAAACCTTATCCATGCTCTACCTTTACTACATAAAATAAAATGGCTTCCAACGTTGGAATGAAAATAAAGAATGCTGGATCTGAAATGTTCTTTCGGAATATTCAAAGGTAGACAAAAATATTTTTGTCTCCCTTCGATTTTTCCAGCATCTGCAGTTCTTTCTTCAACATTCAGAATATCCAATGTACTGAAAGATGAGGAAACAGCTTGTGGAAGTCACCAAACGCAAAGGTAGTTCAGCATTCAGCGGCATCGGGAGGAACGTTTTATTGCTAAGCACATCTTTCATCGAACGGAAACGCAACAAAAGCTAAGGATGGAGGGATGGGTGAAGCAACATTGCACCAACTTAAAAAACCCCAATCCAAACCTTGACATGGATGCCGAACGAAAGAACAAAAATAATAATAGATATATATATATATGTATAAAACATGATGTGAAACTGAAATACATTCTGCACAGAGTTTCCAAATCTTTATCGGTCAGAAGTTCACAGTTTAAAAAACAATGACCATCAATGCATAGACAAGCCTTAAATATTAGACGCTGAGATATCAGATGTTGAGTTTATTAATCCATTGAGTTGTCAAGGATGGCGTTGGAAGCTGGTATTGCCAGCCCACCTGAGTTTTCAATGGAACAGTGGTGAGATTGTATATATATACACACATATATATACACACACACATCTATATATGTATAGATATATACGCACACAGATTTTGGATATATATATATATATATTTATATATACACACATACATCAACCACTAGCATTGATAGCTCAAGTGGATTAAGAAAGGGGTAACTTGTTCTCCGACTGTTTCAACCTGTGTGTAATGCTGCAGCCTCTGGAACACCAATTAGCGGGTAAACTAAAGGTCGACGACATTAAAACGTGTACAAATACAAGTACTGTACGTGCGTGCCTTTGTTCCGGGGAGAGCTGTCTGAACATGAGAGGAACTGGAAGAGAATGTGTAAAAGATACAAGCGCCAGAGTAAAGAATGAACAGGTTCATGTACAATAACTGAACACAGAACTCGATAATCAAGCCAGCAAATCATGTCAACAACTTGTTTCTTCTCTCTTGGCGTGGTTTCTTTCTGACGATAATGTTCACACCACCCATGCTTATATGCACACAAACGCACACACATGTCTATCTATACATAGTTGATTCTGTGGTTAGTTTGGCGGACAGGCAGTATCTGCTTGCATTGGCCAGTCTTCCCACCTTGTAATGAAGCTTAAAACAAAGTAAAGCTGGACATAGACACAAAATGCTGGAGTAACTCAGCGGGACAGGCAGCATCTCTGGAGAGAAGGAATGGGTGACATTTCGGGTCGAGACCGTTCTTCTGCACCTCATATTTCGCTTGGGCAGCTTACACCCCAGCGGTATGAACGTTGACTTCTCTAACTTCAAGTAAACCTTGCTTTCCTTCTCTCTCCATCCCCCCTTCTCAGTTCTCCGACCAGTCTGACGGTCTCCGACTACATTTTATCTCTGTTTGCTTTGTTGTCACCTTCATCCCAGCTAACAACCGATCTATTCTACATTTTCCGTGATCTCCATCCCCTTTGTCCCGCTTTCACACCTTACACTTCCAGACCGGAAGTGGCGGCGCTGGTGAACGGCTGCGGCTCACCTGCAGTCCGTTTGTTTTTACTTTTTTGTGCTGGTTTTTTTTTCGTTTTGTCTAGTTAAGTTTTTTGTTTTTAGGTTGTGTTTATGTGGGGTGGGGGGGGGGGTGGGGGGTTGAAGCGGGGCTTGCTGTCTCTCCCTTCGGGGGAACGCGACTTTCTTGTCGTATCCACCTTCTCTGCCTCCGTCTGCGCTGAGGCCTAATGGCGGAGCTGGCGACCTCGAGACTCCGGAGGCAGAGCCAGTCAGGACTTGCCCTGGGCTCGCTCCCGTGAGGGCGGCCCGGCTCGGGGCTGGAACGGTGCTCCCGTGAGGGGCTGTGACGCTCCCGTGAGGGCGGCCTGGCGCGGGGCTGGGACTCTCCCGTGAGGAGCTGTGGCGCTCCCGCCGGGGCGGCCCAGCCCGAGGGAGGTACCGCGCTCCCGTCGGAGCGGCCCAGCTCGAGGGAGGAACGGCACTCACGTGAGGGCGATCCGGCTCGGGGCTGGAACGGTGCTACGGTGGCTGGGACGGTGTTCTGGCGGAGGTCCGAGGTTCAGCCGCGGGCCAGTGGCTGCATCCGCTGGACTGGAGGGCGGCAGCTTCCACCACCCCGGGCCGCGGTGTTTGAGCCGGCCCGTTTGCGGGGTCCGGTGAGCCGCGGGACTGTTTGTACCATCGTCCGGTGGGGAATCGCCTCAGCGCAGAGGGAGAAGAGGAGGGAAGAGACTGCAGCCCTAAGATTTTTGCCTCCACCACAGTGAGGAGGTGCTTGGAGGACTCACTGTGGTGGATGTTAATTTGTGTTTATTGTTGTTTATTATTGTATTATTGTATGTAAGGTCTGAATGACAATAAAGGTAATTCTATATTCTATTCTATGGGCCTGTCCCACTTATGCGATTTTTTTCGGCGACTGTCACAGTCGTAGCAGGTCACCGAAAAAACGGCGACTGGACACCCCCCCCCCGCCACGACAATGTCTACGACAATATCCACAACAACCTACCACCCAGTTGACGGCAAGCTACCGACAACCGTCCACCTACGACAACCTACGTCCACCCGTGACAAGCTACGACAAGGTAAGACAATTCAGTCACCGGTACCTGTCGCCGGATGACGTAGGTTGTCGCCAATGGAATTCACCGATGTCAGCACCCGGCGACAACCTACGTCATCCTGGCGACAACCTATGACAGCACCTACGTCAGGAGAAGTCAAGCTGCGCTCATTGGCGTCAAATCCACTGTCGCCGAAACGTTTTGAACATTTCAAAATCCAGGACGACTGAGGAGACGACTCACGACCATACAGATGTCACCCCGGTGACCATGTGGCAACAGCCTAGTCACCTAAAAAATCGCCCAATAGGGACGGTGGCATAACTCTCCCTCTCCCCTGACATCAGTCTGAAGAAGGGTCTCCATCTGAAACGTCACCCATTCCTTCTCTCCAGAGATGCTGCCTGTCCCGCTGAGTTACTCCAGCATTTTGTGTCTGTCTTTGGTGTCAACCAGCATCTGCAGTCTCTTTTACTACTACCCACAGTAAACGCTGGGGCTGTAATTCAGCAAGGAGAGACGTGATATACCCTGGGGTTTAGCAGGATGAGAGGATATCTTATTGAAACATATAAGATTATTAAGGGTTTGGACACGCTGGAGGCAGGAAACATGTTCCCGATGTTGGGGGAGTCCAGAACCAGGGGCCACAGTTTAAGAATAAGGGGTAAGCCATTTAGAACGGAGATGAGGAAACACTTTTTCACACAGAGAGTTGTGAGTCTGTGGAATTCTCTGCCTCAGAGGGCGGTGGAGGCCGGTTCTCTGGATACTTTCAAGAGAGAGCTAGATAGGGCTCTTAAAGATAGCGGAGTCAGGGGATATGGGGAGAAGGCAGGAACGGGGTACTGATTGTGGATGATCAGCCATGATCACATTGAATGGCGGTGCTGGCTCGAAGGGCCGAATGGCCGACTCCTGCACCAATTGTCTATTATTGTGACAGGTTCAAAAAAAGAGTGCAGGAAAGGAAATTAAACTCAGTGAAGCAGACGAACAAGAGAGAAATATAAGAAAAGCACATCAAACTCTCATGGTACACAATTGGCCAAAGAAATACCATTATTTGGTTCCCAGCAAAATTGAACACCATATTGGATATGATGTGGTTAATTTTATTTTTTTTTTAAATCTGCATGCATCACAGTCAGTTACTGAAACTCAGAAGCACAGCCATGGATTTTGTTGCTGGCTGTGTACTACCTACCACACTCTATGAGTAATATGTTGTACAGTTGACAGCTCATAAACAGTAAGGTGGCCACCTTAAGTCCAGCGTGTGTGGGCGTTTCCACCTTAGCTCTGCTGTTGTCTCCTGGGTTTTTTTCTTAAATGTCCATTATACTTAATACAAGTTTTATTGCGGACAGCAAATGATATTAAGGAGAACACCACGATTTCGAGATGTAGAAACACGTACAACGCTAAACGGCAAAGTCCCATTACCCCCCCCCCCCCCCCGGGGATGATGGGAGAGGCACCCTGACCCCGACCCCCCCCTCCCCACACACAAACACACACACTCATATATATCTACGCACACTCACACACTGACAAAGACACACGCACACAAACACAAATATATATATTTCTACACACACACGCACATACACTCCTATACGTACACACTCACACATTCATGCACTTACACACACAAAGTCTGACACACACATATGTACACACACATACACCAAACACACACATACACACACTCACATGTACACACACGTTCACACAGACACACACTATTTCTCTCACACACACACACATAGGCACTCTCACACAAACTACGCACACACATACACTCTTTCTCACACACACTCACAGACACACACACAGACACTCTCTCAAATACACAGGCACACTCTCACACACACAACACACACACACACATACACTTACACACACATATACACACACACATACATATACATATATATACACACACACACACGTACACTCACACACACATATACACACACTCACACACACAACCATACACACACACGCTCACAAGCACATACACACATAAGCTCACTCACTAACACACACACACATGCTCACAACCACATACACACGCTCACGTGCGTACTCACACACACACACCATCTCCCCCCCACCCCCCGCCACCTCTCCCAAGGTCCACGCTGTGGGTGTGGGACTCTGTCCATTGATCTGTACATATTCCGTTACAATCACATGCTCCACGCAGCAAAGTGGAAATAAGATGCTGAGACGGGATAATAAGAAAAAAAGGGGGGGTGGGGGGATGAAATAAAAAAATCAGTTCACACAGCCTTCACAACAATTGAAACAACCGCCGGTAGAAGGGGAAAAATATGAAACAGTAAAATGCGAAATGTCACAAAGTCTTAACAGTCGCCTCCAGGGTACAAAAACCGACAAAAAGCTGTGGATTGTAGAGTTTCAAATCCTTCGGACCAGAATGTCCAAAGTTCCCAGTGGGGTTAGGGTGGCTCTGTGTGTGTGTGTGTGTGTGTGTGTGTTTGAGTGTGTGTGTGTATATCTACGCACTTACACCTTGGTAATAGCCATCTGGCACACAGTAGTAACAGATCACATATTTCTCGTGTGTGAGGGGAACTTTTGTTTTAGGAGATCGTCTTTTTTCCCCCTTCTCTCCCCCCCCCCCAAAAAAAGTTTGTTTTTCCACTTTTCCATAAAAGTTTGTTTTTGTGTGTGTGTGTGTGTGTGTGTGTGTGTAAAAGTGTGTAAAATCCATGTCGATTGCACCACGCCACATTTCATCTCTATGATCTGTTTCTGTTCTCTGTGTGTGTGTGTGTGTGTGTGTTCTCTGGAGGAGTTTTTTTTAAAAGTCTGTCCATCGCTCCCCCCGGGACTACACATAGTACTCTTTGTCTTTGTTCCTGTGTTTCTTGCCGCTGTGGTTGTCGATGCCAATGTTGCCAATGCCGCTGTTGCCAACTTTGGCACCACCTTGGCTTTTCTCCTTGACCGCGTTGCCGTTGGTCTGCGCGCTGTTGCTAATGTAGTTCCTCGTCTCGTCCACCTGGTAGGAGCCCTCGTCCCGGTTGCGGTACTTGTACATGGCGTAGAGCAGGATGAGGATGCAGAGGGCTGCTGCCGCCACGATGCCCACCACCATGCCGGTGGTGCTACTCGACTCCCGCACTACCTCGGCCACTCCCGCCGCCGCTGTCCCACGCACTCCCGCCTCGGTGGTCTGGGCTGCTGTGGGCACATGACGGAACATGGGTGAGGTGACTAGCGGACTCCTCGCCTTGGTGCTGTCTGCTTCGTGACCGGTGGGCAACGGGAAGAGCGCTGAGCCCGGCTGGGCCGGCCTCTGCTCCCGTGTGTTCAACTTGCCCGCTGGCAACTTGCCCAAGACCGGAGAGGTGTCGAGGCCGGGGCGAGAGACTTCAGTGGCCGAGATCCCGCCGGTCTCGGGCGGTCTATTTGATCTCGTGTCCTTGTACTCCCACTTGGGTGCGTGCGCTTTGAAGTCACCTTCCGAGGTCGACGTGGACAACATGGTCTTATCTGTTACCAAGGACAAGTCGTGGTGAAAATCTTCATCATCAAGAGGGGGCGCGTCGGAGTCTAGAGGTCGCCCCGACGCATAACCCGATATCACCAGGCCAGCATCACAATCATCGTTGTCCCGGTCCGAGCAAGGCAACCCAATCTCAGGGGTCGCGGAGGACAGGGGGTCTTTGGTGCTTCCAATAATGGTGAAGAGGGTAGGGTGGGAGGTAATGGCGGGGGCATGGGTGCCAAGGGGTGAGGTGGCTAAAGGTTCTACTGACACTATAGGGAAAACTAGTTCACCTCCTTGGTGGTGGTTGGGGGGGTTGGTGGGAAAAAGGAGGAAGGAACAAGAGAGAACAATGTTAAGACCACCCTTCGGTTGAGTCCCAATTCCCACCCCCCCCCCCTCCACTACACACACACACACACAACCTCCACAAGCACCCAACGCCAAATCCACCACCAACAAAGTCAACCCCAAACTCAAAGCCATGCCACACACAGATGCAGCAGAGCGCAAAAACACATTCCATTAATTAAAAAATATATCTATATAACTATATAAAGTGGCAGAGCAACTTAAAAGAAAATCCAGCACCCACCAGCACAGTTTAACATATAAACGTCCATGATTTATAAAAAAAAATAAACAAAATAAAACACTAAACAGAGAGGATAGGTTGAAAAGAATGAGGTTGTTGGATTTCATTTTTTAAAAAGCATCGCAGCCAAGAAGGTCTATATATGTATATATATAAATATTATGCACACACACACACACACATCCAGATACATAAGTAGAGGTAAGGGCCTGTCCCACTTTCACGACTTAATTCAAAACCTCTGCTGAGTTTAAAGGACCTAAAAAAAAATCAAGGTCGTGGTAAGCTACGAACTCCTATGACCTTCCATGACTATGTTCAGGAACTCCTACGAACTCCTATGAGTATGTCTACTAATTCCCACGACTATTTCGATGCCCTCCTTACGAGTAAAAAGTTGCAATTTCTGAATCCTGATCAATTTTTTTTAACTCGTGGACATTTTTTATCGGGCTGGAAAAAAAACGTCCCGACTTACCCGATGCCACGAGGACCTAGGGCTAGCATAAACAGCCGCTACGATATATCTACGAACTCCTATGGACTCGTTACGAACATTCTGCGAGTTTGAATCAAGGGGAAAACTCGGGAAGAATCCGTGAATAACTCGGGAGAATTCGTGAATAACTCAGGAGAGTGGGACAGGCCCTTTACCATGTAATTCTCAATCAACTTACATCAACAAATTGCTCGCATGATTTTGGCATGGAAAAAAAGTTTATATATAAAAAACAAAGAAGAAAGTTGTGTAAGATTCTCTTGGTCACGTTTGCCGTATCGTTCTCAAATTTGTTTTTTTTTAGTTGTCGTTTAGCAAAAAAAAAATTAAACTGGCTGACATAATGATCACAGGGGAGGTGGGGATGGGGTGGGGGGGGGGTGGGGGGGGGAGAGGTAACGATACATTTACATTCACACCACACGACATGAAAATAACTGCACCAATAGGCGATATCTGCTTTTTTGTTTTGTTGCTTGTTGTTGTTTAAAATAGATCAGGATCGACTACAAATAAAAAAAAAACGCCGCACATCGTGCAGGTTTAATAGCTCTCTGTTTTTTGTGTCGTTAAATATCTACAAAAATCTAACAGGCTCCTCTTTTATTAAACGTCGAGATAGTATTGTTTTTTTTTAAATTAAATATTTTCTTAAATTAGACTCTCTCTCTCTCTCTGTCTCTCTTCCATTAGATAAATTACGGATTACTGTACATTTTTAGTTTTGTGAACTCTTCCGAAAAGGGGTGAGGGGGGTTGGGGGTTGGGGGAGAGTGAGACAAGGTGTGAGGATGATGGATGGAGAGGTGGGGGGGGGGGGGGTGGGGTAGTGGAGAGGAGGGGATGTGGGGAGAAGATGTATGGCATGGAAGGGAATGAGTGAGGGGGGAGTGGCGGTGGGGGGGTGGGGAGAGAGATGAGGTTTTTTGAACATATCCAAGGGTTTTTTTTTTTTGCCTTATGAATGCAATATGGGGGAGATGAGAATGATGGGGGTGAATGTATACAAAAGCTGCCATGTCCATGATAGGGTGGGGCCAGGCGATCTCGCCGCATTAGCACTTTTAGCTGTAAGGGAAGGGACAGGGGATATACAAATATGAGCATATATACATGCCCATTTTATGGAAAGTAAAAACATAACTCTAACACTGACATTTTTTTTTTACAAACCCTAAGCTGCAACTTTTTTCCACCATGCAGTCAAAAGATATATAAATATAATTAGTTTAAACTTTATAAACAGTTTTTTTCCACTCCCCCCCCCCGAATTTAAAAAAAAAACCATCTTTGTTTTTCCCCCCCCAAAAATGCTCCAAACCACTTCAAACGGTGTGAAGTCAATTTTAAATATTCCACGCAAAAAAAAAAATCATAGAGCACACATATAATTTTTTTGGGTGTTGGAGGACATTTGTTTGCATCCACTCACTCTGTCTGGAACATTAGGGTGAGGTGGTGTTGGTACCCGCGTCTGCCGTTCCCCCCCAAAAAAAGATGCAGGTACACAAGCCCGAAGAGTGGTTTAATAAGACAAAAAAAGCCAAGAGTTTTGTGCTGCTGTGAGTTAAGGGTCTGGGTCTAGGTCTGGGTCTGGATCTGGATCTGGACCTGGATGTAGTACACTGAAAAGCTCTATGATGGAGTGCCGGAATTTGGCTTTGACACTGCCACCGAGAGGTAGCGGGGAATGGCCGGGGTAAAAAAACAATCTCAAGGGGGGGCAAACCGGGGAGACACAGGTTGGACAATCGAGGGTCAAAGTTGGAAGGGGTAGAACCAGCGATGTTGCAGAATGTGAAGCCGCTGTCTCCAGTTGCCACCCCCCCCCCCCCCACCCCCATCTCTGACGCACAGGTGCTCTGTCGGAACGGGTGGTTGGGGAAGGAGGGTGGAGATGGAGAGAGAGGGGGGGGGGGGGGAGGGGGAGGTGAGTGGGAACCAGACCAAAAAAAAAGAAGCCAGTGTGGCGGCACCTGGTGGCCAGCCACGGGCATACGATCCCCCGGCTCAGGAGGGAGGGGTTGTGCGTCTCGGATTGTTCACGGGGTCTGGACCTGGGTATTTAAGTTTGGGGTAACGCCCCGTGCACAGTGTCGGAGTAGGGAGCAGCACTGAAATTGTAATAAATACGTTGGATCGCGCAACTTTGTGTTTCCGACAAATTCTTGGCTGGAACTCCTGCGAGTCCCCGCTATGTTGGTGACCCCGACGTGATCCAGTGCAGCGGGGACTCACATGAGTCCAGCCAAGAATTAGTCGGAAACACAAAGTTGTGTGATTGAACGTATTAATTAGAGGAGTTGAGTATAGGAGCAAAGAGGTCCTTCTGCAGTTGTACAGGGCCCTAGTGCGACCACACCTGGAGTATTGTGTGCAGTTTTTGTCCCCTAATTTGAGGAAGGACATTCTTGCTATTGAGCCAGTGCAGTATAATTCCCGGGATGGCAGGACTGTCATATGCTGAGAGAATGGAGCAGCAGGAATTTAGAAGAATGAGGGGATCTTATTGAAACATGTAAGATTATTAAGGTTTCGGACACGCTAGAGGCAGGAAACATGTTCCCGATGTTGGAGGAGTCCAGAACCAGGGGCCATGGGGAGGAACGGGGTACTGATTGGGGATGATCTGCCATGATCACATTGAATGGCGGTGCTGGCTCGAAGGGCCGAATGGCCTACTCCTGCACCTATTGTCTATTGTCTATTACCATTTCAGTGCTGCTCCCCTACCCGACCTTCATTACCCAGGGCCTGACCGCCGTGAGCCTACGCCTCCCACTCCTAGACGCACAACCCCTCCCTCCTGAGCCGAGGGTTCGCTATAGCCCGTGGCTGGCCACCAGGTGCCGCAACACCGGCTCCAAATTCCCCCTCCCCGACCCAAACTCACGTTTGGAGTCCCCCTTTGAGCCATACACTCTCCAGAAAGAAACATTGCAACCAAAGCAAGTAAAAACCCAAAGAAGAGTTGGATGTTGGATCGAAGTTACCAAAAAAACACCTCAGTCCACCCCACCCCGATCGGAATCAGCGGCCACTGCTTGAGGTGGTTTGTCATTCAGCTCATTCCAAAGAAGAAAAAGTGACCAGCACAAATAGTTGTCTTCCCCCCCCCCCCCTGCCCAACCCCCCACCACCATTCCCCCACCTCTCCCCCCCCCCCTTCAATAAAATGTGTTCATCAGAATCAAAAAAGAATTAGCAATTTTCGAAAGAAAATGGAAGCCCCCAAGTTTTATATGTATATCACTAGCAAAGTAATTCTTTGTTTTGAGAGGGGGGGAAAAAAATCTTAAACCATAGCAATTCTTTTATTCCCTTTGCAGCACACTTTAAAAAAAAAGATTAACAGGCAGAAATGCACACAGACACAGAAGAAAGGGCGTCGCAAGTAGGTAGTTACCTGTCACCTGGGCCTTGTGAAATGAGGTGACATTATCTCCAGTTTTACTGCAACTTAAATCCATTCCTCATTTTAAATCGCACCACCAGTTTAAACAAAAAAAGCCAGTGAATTTTAATTCCCCTCTGGGCGTGTAAAAGAGTTGAGTGCACACTTTGATGCACAGGGCGACTGGCATAGAATGGGGGGATGGGGGGGGGGGGGGGGGGGTCATTATTTACTTGTCATGTTAATAATGCATGCTTAAAGTAAGTTGCATTTGGGGAAAGTTTAAAAAAAGCAGAAAGAGCAAGCTGGGGGGGGGGGGGGGGGAGGTTAGCGGGAGAGGGAGAGGTCTACGGTTAGGAGGGCAACAGTTTTTAAACAGCATCATTCAACAAGTCATTTTGGGGAGGGGAGGAGAGAGGGAGGGAGAGAGGGAGGGGAGGAGAGAAGGGGGGAGAGAGGGGAGAGAGGGAGGAGGGGAGGAGGGAGGAGATGAGGGGGAGACGGGGGAGAGAGGGAGGGGAGGAGAGAAGAGAGGGGAGGAGAGTGGAGGAACGAGGAAGGAGAGGAGGGGAGGGAGGAGAGAGGGAGAGGGGGATGAGAGGGAGAGGGAGGGGTGGAAGGGGGAGAGGAGAGAGGGAGTGGGGAGGGGGGAGAGAGGAAAGAGGAAGGGGAGGCGGGGGGGGGGGGGGGGACAGAGGCCAGGGAATTCCACAAAGGGCATCCAGTTTCAATGAGGCCCCCCCCCCCCCTCATCCCGATTGAAGTCAATTGCCCAATGAATTGTCGATGTGAATTCAATTCTTCTCCTCCCCTTCTCTGTCGCTCTGATGGAACTCCATTTCGTTTCCCAGTCGGGAGAACGGCAGATGACTTAAGAGATACAGCACGTAAACAGGCCCTTCGGCCCAGTGACTCCGTGCCGACCAGCGATCACCCTGTACACTAGCTCTATCCTACACACCAGGGACAATATACAATTTACCGAAGACAATTAACCTACAAACCTTTGGAGTGTGGGAGGAAACCGGAGCACCCGGAGAAAACCCACGCAGGTCACGGGGAGAACGTACAAAATCATAAATTATAGGGGCAGAATTAGGCCATTCGGCCCATCAAGTCTACTCTGCCATTCAATCGTGGCTGATCTATCTCTCCCTCCTAACCCCATTCTCCTGCCTTCTCCCCATAACTGCTGACGCCCGTACTAATCAAGAACCTGTCAAACTCCGCTTTAAAAATATCCACTGGCTTGGCCTCCACAGCTTTCTGTGGCAATGAATTCCACAGATTCGCCACCCTCTAAAGAAATTCATCCTCATCTCCTTTCTAAAGGCATGCTCTTTACTTCTGAGGCTGTGACCTAAATTCTCACACTAGTGGAAACATCCTCTCCACATCCACTCTATCCGGGCCTTTCACTATTCGGTAAGTTTCAATGAGGTTCCCTCCCGCTCATCCTTCTAAACTCCAGCGAGTACAGGCCCAGTGCCGAAAAAACGCTCATCATATGCTAACCCACTCATTCCTGGGATCGTTCTTGTAAACCTCCTCTGGACCCTCTCCAGAGCCAGCACATCCTTCCTCAGATATGGTGCCCAAAATTACTGACAATACAGCCTGACCAGCATCTTATAGAGCCTCAGCATTACATTCCTGTTTTTAATATTCTAGTCCTCAGCTGGGCTCCCCAACCCGAATCGTCACCTATCCATGTTCTCCAGAGGTGCTGGCCGACTCATTGAGTTACTCCAGCACTTGGTGTCCCCACCAAATCTTCACCTCTACCCCATTGCGTACATTGGACTTTGTCTCTGGAGGTGATGCACCACAGTAGACAATAGACATTAGAATGTGTGTGAATGTGTGTGAGTGATTGGTGGTGGTCGGAGGGACCGTAGGCGCAGATTGGCAGCCACGCTTCCGTCAGTCTGCCCCAGGGCAGCTGTGGCTACAGAAGTAGCTCACCACCACCGAGTGTGACTGAGGAGTGAATGAATAATGCGATGTAAGCGCCTTGAGTATTAGAAAGGCGCTATATAAATCCCATCCATTATTATTATTATTATTATAGTATCCCATTCCTGCCTTCTTCCCATATCCCCTGAATTCGCTATCTTTAAGAGCCCTATCTCGTTCCTTCTAGAAAGCATCCAGAGAACCGGCCTCCACCGCCCTCTGAGGCAGAGAATTCCACAACTCTCTGTGAGTGAAAAAGTGTTTCCTCATCTCCATTCTAAATGGCTTACCCCTTATTCTTAAACTGTGGTCCCTGATTCTGGACTCCCCCAACATCGGGAACATGTTTCCTGCCTCTAGCGTGTCCCAGCCCTTAATCACCACAATGCTGAGAACTATATTCTGCACTCTGTATCTTCCCCTTTGCTTGATCAGGCAGCTGAACCATCCTACCACCTACTAGAGAGCAGTCCTGAGTTGCTGTCCACCTCACTGGAGACCCTCAGACTATCTTTAATCGGACTTTATCTTGCACTAAACGTTATTCCCTTTATCATGTATCTGTACACTGTGGACGGCTCGATTGTAATCATGTCGACTCATGCTTGATCCTGACTGCAGGTGCTGTCTGTACGGAGTTTGTACGTTCACCCCGTGACCGCGTGGGTTTTCTCCGAGATCTTGTAGGTTAATTGGCTTGGTTATCAATGTAAAAATTGTCCCCAGTGTGTGCAGGGTAAATATGTGGGGATCGCTTGTCGGTGCGGGCTCGATGGGCCGAAGGGCCTGTGTCCGCATTGTATCTTTAAACTAAACTATCCATGCTCTCCAGAGATGCTGCCTGACCCGCTGAGTTACTCCAGCATTTTGTGTCCAGTACAGGTTTGTAAATTAATTAGCTTCTGTAAATTGTCCCTAGTGTATACGACATAGAACTGGCGTACGGGGTGATCACTGATCGGCCCAGACTCAATGGGCCGAAGGGACTATTTCCATGCTGTATCTATGAACTAAACGAAACATTTTGGTGCATCTATCCATTCTCTCCAGAGATGGTGCCTGGCCCACTGAGTTACTCCAGCACTTTGTGCTTTCCTTGCGAAGGCATTGACTGAGCTGTGGGATGGAATTTCTCACCAGCGTCCCAACCCGAAATGTCACCCATCCGTTTTCTCCGGGCTGGCAAGGTGGTGCAGCGGTAGACCTCGCACCAAGATGCAGCACAGAACGCCACAGGAGATCCTTCTTGCCTGTGGCTATCAAACTGTACAACTCCTTCCCCTTCTGTCGTGGGGTAGACTGAGACTCCACCCCCCCACCTCCCCCCCCAATCTTTGCACATCCCCAGTCCTTTCCATTCGTCACTTTAATTTCATTTTTCATGTATTTTCTGTTTTATGACAGTTGGCAGATCAATTTCCCTCCTGGGATAAATAAAGTTCTATCGTATCGTATCATTATCGAATCGCTACAGCGCCAGAGACCTGTGTTCGATCCTGACTACAGGTGCTGTTTGTATGTACGTTCTTCCCGTGGCCTGCGTGGGTTTTCTCCGGGTGCTCCAGTTTCTCAGGTGTGGCCTTAAGAATTGTATATGGTTCTATAAGATCCCCTCTCGTCCTTCTAAATTCCAGTGAATACAAGCCCAGTCAACCCATTCTTCCATCCGTTTTTTGTCTATCTTCGGTACAGAGCAGCATCTGCGGTTCCTCTCTACGCGTTTACAACAGCGCTCTAGGTTAACTGGAGGGGGGCAGTTGAGCGGAAGGCCGCACGTGCTTAGAGCACGACGCAGGAGCAGAGTCTGAAGAAGGTGTCTCGACCCGAAACGTCGCCCATTCCTTCGCTCCAGAGACGCTGCCTGTCCCCGCTGGGTTACTCCGGATTATAGTGTCTCGACAGCTACTGAACATTCTGAAAACGTGGTCAACATTGAATTCCGCGGAGCTGAACTTCAGATGTGGAAGATAATACAGGGCTGTCATCAGGACACACTTCTGCCCTGCTGCGGCCTGCACGCCTCCTCATGTACTTAGTGGCAAACAACTCCTCTCTTCCCATGCAGAGAAAGAGCAACTGAAAGCTCCTGATCAAAGGGCTGTCTGATGTGGACTCAGCCCCAACATCGTTTAGAACGGTTTCACATCTAGGGCAGTGAGTTTCACATCCCGGCTCAATAATAGCTCGCAATTATCCTGGGAACGAGGAAGTTCAGATTAGGCTTCAGAGCCCAATGTCTCCAGGAGACAATTACAGCTCTGATCTTTCATTAAAGTTTAAATGGGTGGGATCACTGAATAAAACATGAGAAGGGTGAGGATTTCACTCTTTCTGATCGAAATATGCAGCGTGGAAACAGGCCCTTCGGCCCACCGAGTTCATGCTGGCCATCTAGTTGAGTTTAGTTTAGTCTAGTTGAGATATACAGTGAGGAAACAGGCCCTTCGGCCCACCGAGTCCATGCCGGCCATTTAGTTGAGCAGTTTAGTCTAGTTGAGATATACAGTGAAATGCAGTGTGGATATACAGGCCCTTCGGCCCACCGAGTCCACGCCGACCATCTAATTTAGTTTAAGAAGGAACTGCAGATGCTGGAAAATCGAAGGTAGACAAAAATGCTGGAGAAACTCAGCGGGTGAGGCAGCATCTATGGAGCGAAAGAAATAGGCAATGTTTCGGGTTGAGACTGAAGAAGGGTCTCGACAAGAAAGGTTGTCTATTTCCTTTTGGAATTTAGAAGGATGAGAGGGTATCTTATTGAAATATACAAGATTATTAAGGGCTTGGACACGCTAGAGGCAGGAAACATGTTCCCGATGTTGGGGGAGTCCAGAACCAGGGACCACAGTTTAAGAATAAGGGGCAAGCAATTTAGAACGGAGATGAGGAAACACTTTTTCTCACAGTCTGTGGAATTCTCTGCCTCAGAGGGCAGTGGAGGTAATTTCACTGGATACTTTCAAGAGAGCTTGATAGGGCTCTTAAAGATAGTGGAGTCAGGAGATATGGGGAGAAGGCAGGAACGGGGTACTGATTGGGGATGATCAGCGGTGCAGGCTCAATAGGCCGAATGGCCTACTCCTGCACCTATAGTCTATTGTCTATTGGACGATCTTTTATATTTATACCAAGCCAATTAACCTACAAACCTGTACGTCTTTGGAGTGTGGGAGGAAACCGAAGTTCTCGGAATTTGCACGTTCTCCCACGCAGGTCATGGGGAGAACGTGCAAACTCCGTGCAGACAGCACCCGTAGGCGGGATCGAACCCGGGTCTCTGGCGCTGTAAGCGCTGTAAGGCAGCAACTCTACCGCTGCGCCACCGTGCCGCCCTATGATACCAGACCTTGATATTATTTTGGACTGGTGGAGTTATGAACCCTTGGATTCATCCGGCTAAATGACTGCGAGGATGTCATTTATCAACTCTACTTAAAACAAGATTGAAAATTCACTTGGGTTCCGTGGCAAAGGGGATTTAAAATTCAAGAGTCTATTACAGTAATGTGTTCAATATCAGTGTGATCGCATTTGAATATCAAATGCATTTAAACATGAGTACTGCTGGTCTAAATCGTTTTGCACCATCCTAGCACCCCTCTCGACAGCTGCGATGAATTAATGGAGAGTTTGGTCGATTGAGCTTTGCACGCGGGAGTGCTGTTGTCACTGGCAGCTTTGGTTAAACTATCCAAAAATGGCAAGTTCTCTCGAGGCGATGGGCCAGGACTGGTCCAAGTCTCTTCCAGTCACCAACGCAGATTCACAACTCCACAAGTCTTTGCCATCTCACTAATGGCCCTGTCCCACGGTACGAGTTCATTCCAAGAGCTCTCCCGAGTTTAAAAAAAAATTGAACTCGTGGTAAGCGCGGAGAATGAACGTAGCGGGTACGTTGGAGCTCGGGAAAGTCTCTTAGCGCTAATGGCAGGTACTCAGGAAGACTCGCTAACGGCAGGTAAGCACGGGAAGACTCGTGAAGATTTTTCAACATGTTGAAAAATGTCCACAAGAGCCCCGAGTACCGACGAATGGCCATTATTGTGTGCAGTTTTGGTCCCCTAATTTGAGGAAGGACATTCTTGCTATTGAGGGAGTGCAGCGTAGGTTTACAAGGTTAATTCCTGGAATGGCGGGACTGTCATATGCTGAGAGAATTGAGCAGCTGGACTTGTACACTCTGGAGTTTAGAAGGATGAGAGGGTATCTCATTGAAACATATAAGATTGTTAAGGGCTTGGACACACTAGAGGCAGGAAACATGTTCCTGATGTTGGGGGAGTCCAGAACCAAGGGCCACAGTTTAAGAATAAGGAGTAAGCCATTTAGAACGGAGACGAGGAGACACTTTTTCTCACAGAGAGTGGTGAGTCTGTGGAATTCTCTGCCTCAGAGAGGCAGGTTCTCTGGATGCTTTCAAGAGAGAGCTAGATAGGGCTCTTAGAAATAGCGGAGTCAGGGGATATGGGGAGAAGGCAGGAACGGGGTACTGATTGGGGATGATCATCCATGATCACATTGAATGGCGGTACTGACTCGAAGGGCCAATGGTCTGCTCCTGCACCTATTGTCTATTGTCTATTACCGTAAATCTCCGAGTTCGAATCAGGGCAAACTAGGGAGAGCTCTTGGAATGAACTCGTACTGTGGGACAGGGCTTTTAAACCTATACCATTCAGTTATTATGTGTAAAGGGCCTGTCCCATGCGAGTTTACCCAAGAGCTCTCCCGAGTTAAAAAAAAAATCAAACTCATGGCACCTCATCACGAGTATTTTTTTACTCTTGGAAATTTTTCACACTGTTGAAAAAACTTCACGAGTTTTCGCGTTTCCCGAGTACCTACCGTTAGCGTTACGAGCCGCTACGGGACATCCACAAGCTCCGACGTACCCGCTACGTACATTCTACATACTTACCACGAGTTAGATTTTTTTTTAAACTCTGGAGAGCTCTTGGGTAAACTCGCATTGTGGGACAGGCCCTTAAGAAGGAACTGCAGATGCTGGTTTAAACCGAAGAACACACAAAACGCTGGAGTAACTCAGCGGGACAGGCTGCATCTCTGGAGAGAGAAGGAACGGGTGACGTTTCGGGTCATAGAGTCATACAATGATACAGTGTGGAAACAGGCCCTTCGGCCCAACTCGCCCACACCCGCCAACAATGTCCCAGCTACACTAGTCCCACTTGCCTGCGCTTGGTCCATAACCCTCCAAACCTGTCCTATCCATGTACCTGTCCAACTGTTTCTCAACGAAGGGGTAGTCCCAGCCTCAACTACCTCCTCTTGCAGCTTGTTCCATACACCCACCACCCTCTGTGTGAAAATGTTACCCCTCGGATTCTTATTAAATCTTTTCCCCTTCACCTTGAACCTATGTCCTCTGGTCCTCGATTCCCCTACTCTGCGCGGAGACCTTTCTTCAGACAGGGGTTGTGTGAGACTCTCTCTCACTGTTTCCCCCTCTGCGATATGGCCCTTTCATACCTCTAGTTCCATCCTCTCTACTTTCAGTCTGAACAAGCGACCTGATCCATCCTTTTTCTCCAGAGATGCTGCCTGACCCGCTGAGTTATTCCAGCTTTTTGTGTCTACCCTCTAGTTGTCACCTCCCCAAGTTCACGAGTTACAGGAATACAATCAGGCCATTCGGCCCATCGAGTCCACTCCGCCATTCATTCTATCGTGGCTGATCTCTGCCTCCTAACCCCATTTTCCTGCCTTCTCCTCTTAACCCTTGACACCCGTTCTAATCCAGAATTTGTCTATCTCTGCCTTAAAAATATCCACTGACTTGGCCTCCACAGCCCTCTGTGGCAATGAATTCCACAGATTCACCACCCTCTGACTAAAGAAGTTCCTCCTCACCTCCTTTCTAAAAGAGCTGCCTTTAATTCTGAGGCTGTGACTGGTCCTGCAGTATAATGTGGATAAATGTGAGGTTATCCATTTTGGTGGCAAAAACAGGAAAGCAGACTATTATCTAAATGGTGGCCGACTAGGAAAAGGGGAGATGCAGCGAGACCTGGGTGTCATGGTACACCAGTCATTGAAAGTGGGCATGCAGGTGCAGCAGGCAGTGAAGAAAGCGAATGGTATGTTAGCTTTCATAGCAAAAGGATTTGAGTATAGGAGCAGGGAGGTTCTACTGCAGTTGTACAGGGTCTTGGTGAGACCACACCTGGAGTATTGCGTACAGTTTTGGTCTCCAAATCTGAGGAAGGACATTATTGCCATAGAGGGTGTGCAGAGAAGGTTCACCAGACTGATTCCTGGGATGTCAGGACTGTCTTATGAAGAAAGACTGGATAGACTTGGTTTATACTCTCTAGAATTTAGGAGATTGAGAGGGGATCTTATAGAAACTTACAAAATTCTTAAGGGGTTGGACAGGCTAGATGCAGGAAGATTGCTCCCGATGTTGGGGAAGTCCAGGACAAGGGGTCACAGCTTAAGGATAAGGGGGAAATCCTTTAAAACCGAGATGAGAAGAACTTTTTTCACACAGAGAGTGGTGAATCTCTGGAACTCCCTGCCACAGAGGGTAGTCGAGGCCAGTTCATTGGCTATATTTAAGAGGGAGTTAGATGTGGCCCTTGTGGCTAAGGGGATCAGAGGGTATGGAGAGAAGGCAGGTATGGGATACTGAGTTGGATGATCAGCCATGATCATATTGAATGGCGGTGCAGGCTCGAAGGGCCGAATGGCCTACTCCTGCACCTAATTTCTATGTGTCTATGTTTCTATGTCCTAGACTCTTCCACCAGTGGAAACATCTTTTCCACACCCACTCTATATTTGCCATTCATTATTCTGTATGTTTCAATAGGGTCTCCCCTCAACCTTCTAAACTCCAGCGAGTACAGGCCCAGTGCTGTCAAATGCTCATCATAGGTTATCCCACGCATTCCTGGGAACATTCTCGTAAACCTCCTCTGGACCCTCTCCAGAGCCAGCACATCCTTCCTCAGATATGGGGCCCAATTTTGCTCACAGTACTCCAAATACGGCCTGACCAGCGCCTTATAGAGCCTCAACATTACACCCCTGTATTTGAGTTCCAGTCCTCTTGATAGAAATGCCAGCATTGACTTTGCCTTTCTTGCTACCGAATCGCAGATTTTGCAAGAAGGAGATAAAAGGTGACGGCTGATGCATCGAGGACCCTGACATCTGGTGGATGTTGAACGTAGTCATAGAGTCATACAGCAAGGGAACAGGCCCTTCGGCCCAACTAGCCCATGCTGACCCCATTCTACACTAGTCCCACCTGCCCAGGGTTCATTTTAATTTAGTTTAGAGATACAGCGCGGAAACAGGCCCTTCGGCCCACCGAGTCCATAGAAGCATAAATAATAGGTGCAGGAAGAGGCCATTCGGCCCTTCGAGCCAGCACTGCCATCCATTGTGATCATGGCTGATCATCCACAATCAGTACCCCGTTCCTGCCTTCTCCCCATATCCCCTGACTCCACTATCTTTAAGAGAATCTCAACAATCTCTCCAGCCAGTCACTTAAACAAGAGGAAGAAAGAGGAGCTCTATCTAACTCTTTTAAATTCAACCAGTGACTTGGCCTCCACTGCCTTCTGAAGCAGAGAATTCCACTCATTTACAACTCTCCGGGTGAAAAATGTTTTTCTCATCTCAGTTTTAAATGGCCTTCTTAGACTGTGTGGCCCCAGGTTCTGGACTCCCCCAACATTGGGAACATTTTCTTCCTGCATCCAGCTTGTCCAGTCCTTTTATAATTGTATACGTTTCTATAAGATACCCTCTCATCCTTCTAAATTCCAGTGAATACAAGCCCAGTCTTTCCAGCCTTTTCTCGTATGACAGTCCCGCCATCTATTTAAAACATCAACACTAGGGGCGCTGCATTGAAGGCGCCTCTGCCTACAGCCTGTCTGCTTTTTCTATCTTTTTTTAAATTTTAGTTTGTCTAAACAGTTTTTTTGGGGGGATTCTTTATTTTTTCTATGTGGGGGAGGGGGGAGGGGTAAGGGGGAAACCGCTACCCAGTCGCTTCCTGGCGAGGATGCGACTATTTCTCCGGGTCACGTCCTCGACCCCCCCACCTCGCGGCCTACCAGCTGGATCGGAGCGGCCTTTCCTACCGGAGACCGGGGACCGGACCAGAGCTTCGGCTGTGGCGGCGCGACGCTGGATTCGCCGTGGAGCGGGCAATGCCTTCCTGGATCACCGTTTGAAGCTCCGGAGCGTTGCGCCCGCTGCTCCAACATCGCGGGGCCGTGGTTCACGGAGCTCCCAACGCAGGCAGCGCTGACCGACATGGCGGAGTCCCTGGGGCCCTTTGCCGAGGGCCGCCAGCGTTGAATCTCCGCCCGGCACGGCCTGGGGACGTCGGGAGCCGCGGACTCCGGTGGGAAGCGGCCAATTCGGAGGTCCAAGCCGCTGAGGTTGGCCTCCCGTTCCGACGTCGGAGTGCCAACATTCCGGCGAGCGGGCCTGAGCGGCGGGGTGCCCGTAGCGGTGACTGCGGAGGGCTCCGGAGGCCCCGACCACGGGTGAACATCAGAGGTAGAGACTGACTTTCGTGCCTTCCCTCACTGTGGGAAACTTTTGATTCTGCTGTGTGGAGATGTTTTATGTAGAACTCTATCGTGTGTTGTGTTCATTATTTTATTGTATGGCTGTATAGTGAACACATTTCACTGTGCCAACTGGCACATGTGACAAATAAATGTATCTTCTATCTTGTATCTTGTGTTTCTATGTTTCTGTGGAAGCCGTCTCTCTCCTCCCACCCGCTGTGATCCAGCGTAGGTTTGTGAGCAAAGTCTGTCCACTTATCCATTGCGGCTCATCCACCTGTCTGCGCTGATAACATTCAGGCAGCAGAGCCTGCCCAGGCGAGACCACAATCTCGTTCCGCTCCTTGTGGAATTAGCGCTGGCTTTTCCAACCTGCATTGACGTGTGAAGAAACTTATCGCCTGGCTCTTTGCCTGGTTCAATGTATCAGCTCTTCTGGGAGTTGCTTTCGACTGGTGTAACACCCACAAACTGTTTACAGGTGGACGCGCATATTAATTCAGGGACTTTAAATCTTCCCGGCTGCTATCAGGCAACTGACCCATCCTACCACAACCAGAGAGCAGTGCTGAACTACTATCTACCTCTTTGGTGCATGTTTGTAGGTTAATTGGCTTGGGTTTGTGTACTTGGTGTAAGTGTAAATTGCTCATTAGCGTGTGTTGGCTTGTGTTAATGTGCGGGGATCGCTGGCAGGCGTTGACTCGGTGGGCCGAAGGGCCTGTTTCCATGCTGTAGCTCTAAAACTAAAACTAAAAATATGAATTTAAACAGGTACATGGGTAAGGCAGGTTTAGAGGGAAATGGGCCAAATACAGGCAGGTGGGACTGCATGAGTAGATTGAACAGGTCTGAAGAAGGGTCTCGACCCGAAACATCACCTATTCCTTCGCTCCGTAGATGCTGCCTCACCCGCTGAGTTTCTCCAGCAATTTTGTACCTTCGATTTTTCCAGCATCTGCAGTTCTTTCTTAAGCAGTAGATTGAACATATTGGTTGGTGTTGGCAAGTTGGGCTGAAGGGCCTGTTTCCACACTGTATGACTGTGACACTGATTCCAATGGTGCAAGAAAGGGTTGGTCGTATTCTTGGAAGCACGCCTTAAACCTATGTCCTCTGGTCCTCGATTCCCTTACTCTGGGAAAGCGACTCTGTGCGTCCACCCGATCTATTCCTCTCATGATTTTGTGCACCCGCATATAATCACCCCTCATCCTCCTGCGCTCCAAGGAATAGAGTCCCAGCCTGCTCAACCTCTCCCTGTAGCTCAGGCATCACGAGTCCTGGCAACAACCTCGTCGGTACGATGAATGTCTTACTGTAAAAGGTAGACATTTACGGCTTGGCGGCAGTTTTTTTAATCTTCTCTCCTAATGCTTGCAGCTCAGTCAAACCAATTGTTTCAGCGGTATGAACATTGACTTCTCCAATTTCAGGTAGTCCCTGCTTTCTCCCTTCTTCCCCATCCCTTCCCAGCTCTCCCACAGTCCATTGTCTCCGCCTCTTCCTTTCTTCTTCCTGCCCCCCCCACCCCTCCACCCCCACATCAGTCTGAAGAAGGGTCTCGAACTGAAACGTCACCTATTCCTTCGCTCCATAGATGCTGCCTGACCCGCTGAGTTACTCCAGCATTTTTGTCTGCAGTCAAACCAATTTGAGGCATCTGGTAGCCCCGCCAACTCCCACTGCCGGGGTTTAATACATTGGAGGAATACCCCAGAGTTGAGAAGGCATCATAGAAAACAGGTGCAGGAGGAGACCATTCGGCCCTTCGAGCCAGCTCAACTTTTAATGACCAGTCCTAATGGTTAGTAGACCAAAATGCTGGAGAAACTCAGCGGGTCAGGCAGCATCTATGGAGCGACGGAAATAGGCAACGTTTCGGATCGAGACCCTTCTTCAGACTGATGTGGAGGTGGGGGGGGGGGGGGGGGGTGGGAAGAAGAAAGGAAGAGGCGGAGACAGTTGGCTGTGGGAGAGCTGGGAAGGGGAGGGGAAGGAGGGAGAAAGCAGGGACTACCTGAAATTGAAGAAGTCAATGTTCATACCGCTGATTTATGGTTTCTCCTAGTTTTTTTTCTAAATTTCGCTTGAGTATTGCCCTTCTAGGAATTCCTTTGGGGTCAGGGAGAGGGGCGAAGGGAGGGAAGGATAAGGGAAGAGGGGGAGGGGGAGGGGGGGTAGGTGGTGGGGGATAGAGAGAGAGAAGAGGGGAGGGGGGGGGGGAAATTGAACAGATCTCTACAAAAACAGAGAACAGAATCACGTGACGTCACAACATTGAACGGCAGTCATGGCAGACACAGACCAAGGACTCCAGCAGTTCCAAGAGAGGAAGTCGAGAAGGCAGAGGCTCGGCAGATACCCATGGCCACAAACACCGAGTACAACTTGTTACGAGAAAAAAAAAAAAAAATGATCCGGACAGGATGGCTGAACCCTCCCCCTGACGAGTTTGCACGAGACACAGACACACACAAAATGGAACCCTCAATCCATGCACCGGTTCGAGACCCGCGACACCCCGAGGCTCATGGAAAGGAGTTAGTACCACGGGCATGCCGCGTACAAATGCTTCTTCACCAAGTCAAAGATGAATTCATCGTCACTCAGAAAATAACAATGATGCCCGACAATAAAATTCTTTTTGTGCCATCTGTCGTTTCTTTGAATAAAGGTTATTGTCTTGTTATAAGGAGGACAAAAAAAAAGAGAGAGATGTTTTGAAGGGACATTCTTGATCGGAATGGGGGGGGGGGGGGGGGGGGGGTATGGGGAGAAAGCAGGAGAATTGGGGTTGGGAGGGAGAGATAGGCCAGCCATGATTGAATGGCGGAGTAGACTTGACGGGCCGAATGGCCTAAATTCTTCTCCTATCACATGAACTTATGACCTCAAAGGTTAAAAGGTTTATACAGAGTAGGGTGGGGGAAGGGGGAGAGGGTGAGGGAGAGAGGGAGAGAGGGATGGGGAGGGGGAGAAGGGGGAGGGGGAGAGGGAGTGGGAGAGGGAGGTAGAGGGTGGAGGGGGAGAGGGAGAGAAGAGAAGGAGGGGGAGGGAGGGGGAGAGAGAGAGGGAGAGAGGGGGAGGGAGAGGGGGGGAGAGAGGGAGAGAGAGGGAGGGGGCGAGGGAGAGAGAGGGAGGGAGAGAGGGAGAGAGAGGAAGGGAGAGAGGGAGAGAGTGAGAGTGGGATGGAGAGAGAAAGGGAGAGAGGGAGGGAGAGGGAAAGGGAGAGAGGGAGAGAGAGGGAGGAAGAGAGGGAGAGAGAAGGAGAGGGAGGGAGAGCGGGAGGGAGAGAGAGGGAGGGGGAGAGGGCAAACAGGATTCTACTTTGTTTCCACTGGTCATTCATACACAACTTTCTTTAGCAGTCCAGGGTGGAAGTCATCACCCTTGCTGCTTGGTTCGATGGCAAGAAAAGATTTTGTTGCCTCCAGAGAAAAAAAAACATTTTTTTTTTTCCGCAAAAAAAAAAAAACGAAAAAATAATCACGACTTTTTTTTTTTTTGTGATTAAAAAACGAAAAGTCTCCAAAAAAAGTTCAAGGTGATGTTAATTTTTGAAATTTTTTTTTTTACACAAAGTATAAATGAATATATATATTTATAACATACATGTATCTATAATATATATATATATTGACCGTATCGTTATCCACCACCAAAATTACATGCGGCACATGATGAAGTGAAGTGGCGTGGAGATGTTAGATATTAAACATTATGACGGAATTCAACTTAAAACAGGCAGATAGAAAAGAATAGAGAGGACGACATCGCATGCGGTTGTGAGCTTGTTGGCTTGTGAAGGTAAAGGCATGAAGGCGTGAATTTCTGTGTAAACGCATGATGGGATGATTCAGGGCTGTTAAAAGGCCTATCTTTTCAAATCTGAAATCGTACACAGGTTTGCCCAAATCGTGAAAATTTAAAAAAAAAAGTTGATTAAAAAACTCAGGGAAACTTTTCAAAATTTCGAGTCTTGAAATTTGATAAAACTTGGTTTTCTTGATATCAGTCACTGATATCAAAGACCGATGACCCGATATTAATTAATTTTTTAAATGAATAAATAGATAAGGGGGTTTAAATATTTTTGCTGTGTAAATTAGCTTCTCCATATCCCTTTTCATATCTGCACTACTGTTTAGATATATATATATCAATATATAAACGTACATACTCTGATGGTATGTGTATACATATATCATCAGGCCTGCAGAATGATTCTACATTAAAGTTGAACTTTCATACACAGAAATTCTTTGATATCTGTTCACCACTGTGATAGCCTCAACCCGTGGGCAGGTTTTCGAAGGAGAGAGAGGAAATGAAATACAAATGTTTTTTTGTGGCCTATTTTTTTGTTGTTGCAGGGCACACATCGAGCTGGTAGTTGTGCCCGGCTGCAGAAAGCAAAATGCTTCCGGTCAATGAGTAGTGGAAAAGTGAACACAAAAAAAAGGAGTGTGAATTCAAGACTTTGCTATAGCAGCATTCATTTGCGATTCTGACAGCAACATTTTCAAAGCAGTTTTTGGGCCCGTCGCTGGTTTAGTCTCTCAGCGGCTGTGCTTTGCCTTGTGAGGGGGTCAGGGCCCCCTCTGAACCCACCGACCCCCCCTGGAGAAGTCCCCCTGGGCTGGTGTGAGGAGAGGTCAGGCCTATCGAGGTGCAATCTTTATCACCGTTCTCCGCTTGTGTCCTTCATCTTATTCCAAAGAGGGAACCCCAGAAGGATTCAACGTGTTAGGAAGGAACTGGTTTAAAACCGCAGACAGGCACAAAAAAAACTGGAGTAACTCAGCGGGACAGGCAGCATCTCTGGGGAGAGGGCTTGGGCTTTGGGGTCGAGAACCTTCTTCAGACAGTGCCGACCCAAATCGTCACCTAATCACCGAAACATTCCCTGATGGGGTACAGATTGGGGATGATCAGCCATGATCACATTGAATGGCGGTGCTGGCTCGAAGGGCCGAGTGGCCTACTCCTGGACCTTTTGTCTATTGTTGAGAAGGCAGGAGAATGGGGTCAGGAGGGGCGAGGTAGATCAGCCATGATTGAATGGCGGAGTAGACTTGTTGGGCCGAATGGCCTGATTCTACTCCTATGACCCATTCCTTTCCCCCCCTAGAGATGCTGCCTGTCCCGCTGAGTTGCTCCAGCTGTTTGTGTTTATCCTTGGTTCAATGTTAGGGCAGCTCCGTTTAATTCGATGTCTGCTATCTTTATTGAAAAAAAATCCTTAATGGATTCAATTTATTGCACCTTTATAACGAGAATAACACGGCGATCGTCGCTGGGCTCTAAAGATGGCCTCTGTCCCTAAAGCCGCGCTCTCCTCTCCCACACCGCACCACGGAGCCACCCCCCCCCCCTCTCCCTTTCTTGACCCTCACGACTTTGTGTGCTGTTTTTTTTGGATTTTTATTCAAAAAATTCTTACTTCTTTAGCTCGTTTTTCTTTCTAGCGCGCGGCCGACAACAAGGGGAGGGAAGGGGGTGGAGGCGGGGAGGCGGGGAAGGGGGAGAGGGAGAAGGGGGAAGAAGAAGCAAGCAAAATTGGACTGACCTAACCCACCTGAGCTCGGCTCGCACTCATCGAGGTCCTCATCGTCGCTGGCGCACTCCGCGGACGACACGATCAAGTCATCGGTGACCTGCGGGCGAGAAACAGGGGGGGGGGGGGGGAGTCACGGTCTGGTGTAAATAACATCACCAGAGTCTGGATGCACAGAGTCTGTTGTGCGGAGTACGGGAACATCCTTGCACAGATCTCACTGAAACTTAAGGGCCTGTCCCACTTACGCGACTTTTTTGGTGACTGCCGACACCCGTCATAGGTCAATAGACAATAGGTGCAGGAGTAGGCCATTCGGCCCTTCGAGCCAGCACCGCCATTCAATGTGATCACGGCTGATCATCCCCAATCAGTACCCCGTTCATGCCTTCTCCCCGTATCCCCTGACTCCGCTATTTTTAAGAGCCCTATCTAGCTCTCTCTTGAAAGTATCCAGAGAACCGGCCTCCACCGCCCTCTGAGGTAGAGAATTCCACAGACTTACAACTGTCTGTGAGAAAAAGTGTTTCCTCGTCTCTGTTCTAAATGGCTTACTCCTTATTCTTAAACTGTGGCCCCTGGTTCTGGACTCCCCCAACATCGGGAACATGTTTCCTGCCTCTAGCGTGTCCAAGCCCTTAATAATCTTGTATGTTTCAATAAGATATCCTCTCATCCTTCTAAGCTCTAGAGTGTACAAGAGTATTCAGGTGAAGGGGGGAAAGATTGAATAGGAATCTGAGGGGTAACTTTTTCACACAAAGGGCAGTCTTCTTCTTCTTGCGTGTGGCGTGCACAGCCAGAAGTTGTAGGACAACTCGACAAAGTGCGGCGGGTGTATGGAACGAGCTGCCAGAGGAGGTTGTTGAGGCAACATTTAAGAAACAGTTAGGCAGGTACATGGATAGGACAGGTTTAGTGGGATATGGGCCAAACGCGGGCAGGTGGGACTAGTGCAGCTGGGACATGTTGGCCGGTGTGGGCAAGTTGGGCCGAAGGGCCTGTTTCCACACTGTATCACTCTATGACTCGATGACACCATCGTCGCGGTGTAATGCGGATATTAAATCACAATGAGACGGAGTACAGCAAGAAGATCGCGAACCGCGTGTCCTGGTGTCGAGAGAACAACTCTTCCCTCAAGATGAGACCCAAAATGCTGTAGTAACTCAGCGGGACAGGCAGTCTGGAGAAGTGCCTCGACCCGAAACCCCACCCATTCCTTCTCTCCAGAGATGCTGCCTGTCCCGCCGAGTTACGGCTCCTGGAAGGCCGGCTCTGTTCCTGGGGGCGGAGTTGGAGTCGGATTCACGGGAGGTGGTCTTGGATGGGAGGATGATCCCGGACAATACAGCTCACACCCCCCTCCATGACACACTGGTCAACCTCAGGAGCACCTTCAGCAACAGACTGGTCCCACCAAGATGCAGCGCAGAACGCCACAGGAGAACCTTCTTCCCTGTGGCTATCAAACTGTACAACCCCTTCCCCTTCTGTCATGGGGTAGACTGAGACTGACTCCCATTCCCCCCCCCCCCCCAATCTTTGCTCATCCCCAATCCTTTCCACTCGTCACTTTCATTTCATGTTTCATATATTTTGTGTTTTATGACTGTTGACAGATCAATTTCCCTCCTGGGATAAACATAGTTCTCTCGAATCATATCCAGCATTTTGCGTCTATCTTTGGTATAAACCGACGTCTGCAGTTCCTTCCTAAACCTTTCACTCAATGCCAGTAAGGTGAAGGAGATAGTGATGGACTTCAGAGAAGCAAAGTGATACACATGCCCCAGTTTGCATTGACGGAGCCAAAGAAGAGAGATCCTGGGAGTCAAGATCACCAACAACTTCTCCAGGACCACCCAAGAACCAAGAATCCACACCAACGCCTCGACGTCCTTAGAAGGCTTTGGAAGTTGGCAAGCATGTCCCCTGCAACTCTCCCCAACTTCTACAGATGCGCCACAGAAAGCATTTTATCGGGATGCATCACGGCACGGTTTGGGAACAGAGTTGTGGACCCAGCCCAGACCGTCACGCAAACCGACCTCCCTTCCATTAACTCCATCTACACCTCACGCTGCCTCGGCAAGGCCAGCAGTGTCATCAAGGACCAGTCGCACCCCGGCCACTCCCTCTTCTCCCCTCTCCCATCGGGCAAGTGTGAAAACGCACACCTCCAGGTTCATTGTACCTTGGCGCACGTGAGAATAACGGAAAACTAACCTCATCTCGTATCGCCCCTCCCAGCATACGCAGAAGGGAGAGTATGTTGAAAGATTGGTGCCCCATCGAGGCCAACCCTGACCCTCCCATCCACGCTGGCTTGACCAATCTGCCCAACACGTGCCTGAAGTCCCGCAAACCCTTCTGGGCTCCCGTTAAATCCCTGGAAGACTTTGACTCCAGGACTGAGTGGCGCAGAGCCCGGAAAGATGCCAACACCAACAATGGAGAGGTCACCACAGACCCACAGTGAACCCACCGGGATTTGTCCTCCATCGCAAGCAGTGGCCGACCCTGAACAGAATCGGCACCCTCCATGCAAGGACAGCCCGTCACCTGCATTAGTGGGTGATGACAGACAGCCCTGCTTGTGACTGCGGACATCCAAACTAGACCATCCCACACACATCATGAATGACAGCCCACTGAGGCTTTTCCCTGGGGGCATCAAAGCCATCCACCCAATAACTGATGCTGTCCTGGCCTGGATGTCCGCCCTTGATCTACAACTTTAGGCTGTGCCGCCATACGCAAGAAGAAGAAGAACCTAAACTGACCAAGGACAGTTTCTTCCCGGCAGTGATCAGGCAACTGAACCATCCTACCAACAACTAGAGAGCGGTCCTGAGCTATTACCTACCTCATTGGAGACCCTCGGATTGTGTTGATCGGACTTTACCTTGGACTATTTACGTTATTCCCTTATCATGTATCTGTACACTGTGGATGGTTCGATTGTAATCATGTATTGTCTTTCCGCTGACCGGTTAGCATGCAACTAAAGCTTTTCCCTGCACCTCGGTACACGTGACAATAAACTAAACTCAAACTCAGAGTTGGTGCCTCACAGCGACAGAGGCCCAGGTTTGATCCTGACCACGGCTGCTGTCTGTAGGAAGTTTGCACGTTCTCCCAGTGACTGCGTGGGTTTTCTCCGTGTGCTCCGGTTTCATCCCACACTCCAAAGGCTCACAGGTTTGAAGGTTAATTGGCTGCCGTAAATTGTAACTTGTCATAGAAACATAGAAACATAGAAAATAGGTGCAGGAGGAGGCCATTCGGCCCTTTGAGCCCGTCATGGCTGATCGTCCCCAATCAATAACCTGTGCCTGCCTTCTCCCCATATCCCTTGATTCCACTAGCCCCTAGAGCTCTATCTAACTCTCTCTTAAATCCACCCAGTGACTTGGCCTCCACTGCCCTCTGTTTTTTTAATCAAAAATATTTATTTAAATATTAAAATAGTATTGACAATACAATAAAACAAAACACCACCATAATACAAGAACAAATATGCTAAGCAACTGCTAAACAATTATATTGCAATCCTTGTCAAGGATACCACTGCCCTCTGCGGCAGGGAATTCCACAAATTCACAACTCTCTGGGTGAAAACGTTTTTTTCTCACCTCAGTCTTAAATGGCCTCCCCTTTATTCTAAGACTGTGGCCCCTGGTTCTGGACTTGCCCAACATAGGGAACATTTTTCCCTAGTGTGTGTGGGATAGTGCGAGTATGGGGCGATCGCTGGTCGGCATGGACTCGGTGGGCCGAAGGGCCTGTTTCTGCGCTGTATCTCTCACATCTAAAGTAAAGTAAAATACAGGAATTTCAATCTCACTGACCCCAGGGTCGATTCAAACGGCACCATTCTTGCTCCTCGGCAGACAAGAATGCTGGAGAAACTCAGCGGGTGAGGCAGCATCTATGGAGCGAAGGTATAGGCGACGTTTCGGGCCGAGACCCTTCTTCAGACCGACAGACTTTCCACCATTTTTGTTCCTTGTGCTTTTTATTGTAAATAGGTCAAACCTTTGCAACTTTCCACATTGCTAAGATTGTCATAAGACATTCAGCCCATCGGGTCTGCTCCACTATTCGATCACGGCTGTTCTATCTTTCCCTCTCACCCCCAGTCTCCTGCCTTCTCCCCGTAATCTTTGACGCCTTTATGGGCTTGTCCCACTTACGCAACTTTTTCGGCGACTGTCGGCACCCGTCATAAGTCATTACAGGTCGCCGAAAATTTCCAACATGTTGAAAATCCAGCGGCGACCAGAACAAGGTTCGAATCTTTGGGCGGCTACTCACGACCATACAGGCTTCACCCCGCGACATGTCACCAGGGTGTCGCCCGTACGGTCATGAGTCGTCTCCTCAGTCGCCCAAAGAGTCGTAGCGTCTTTCTGGTCGCCGCTGGATTTTCAACGTGTTGAACATTCTTCGGCGACCTATGACGGGTGCCGGCAGTCGCCGAAAAAGTTGCGTAAGTGGGACAGGCCCATCGATCCCGGCTTTAAAAATACCCAATGACTTGGCCTCCACCACCGTCTGTGGCAGTGAATTCCACAGCTTCACCATACTCTGGCTAAAGAAATTCCTCCTCATCTCCTTCCAAAAGCTGAGACAAAAATGCTGCAGAAACTCAGCAGGTCAGGCAGCATCTCTGGAAACTGCAGTTGGTTTCCGAGCCGAAACGTCCCCTATCCTTTGTCGCCAGAGATGCTGCCTGACCCGCTGAGTTACTCCAGCATGTTGTGTCTATCTTCAGTGTAAACCAGCACCTGCAGTTCCTTCCTGTCCATTTTAAAGGTATGCCCTTTTATTCAGCCATGAATTATTATCAAGCCAATTAATCTACAAACCTGCACGTCTTTGGAGTGTGGGGGGAAACCGGAGCGCCCGGAGAAAACCCACGCAGCTCACGGGGAGAACGTACAAACGCCGTACAGACAGCACCCGTAGTCAGGATGGAACCCGGGTCTCTGGTGCTGAGGCAGTAACTCTACCGCTGCGCCACCGTGCCGCTCCTAGTCTACATTTTGCTAAACACGTTTTGCTTCTGACCTGAGTGAGCTGTGTGTGTGCGTGTGTGTGCATGTGTCTCTGTGCATGTGTGTGTGTGTGCCTGTGTGTGTGTGCGTGCTCGTGCGTGTGCATGTGCGAACATGCTCGCCTGTGTGTGGTCGTGCATGAGCGTGCGTGTGTGTATGTGTGCATGCGTGTGTGCGCGCGTGTGTGTGTGTATGCATGCTTGCGCGTGCGTATGGTGTGTGTGCGTGTGTGTGTACGTGTATGTGTGCGTGTGTGTTTATGTGCATGTGCTTGTGTTTGTGTGTGAGTGTGTGTGTGCATGCGTACGTGTGTGTGTGTGTGAGCGTGTGTGTGCATGCGGCGTATATGTGTGTGTGAGCGTGTTTGTGTGTGTGTGCGTGTGAGTGCGTATGTGCGTGTCTGTGCGTGCGTGTGTGCGTACGTGCGTGTGTGCATGCGTACGTGTGTGTGTGTGTGCGTGCGTGCGTACATGCGTACATATGTGTGTGCATGTGTGCGTGGTTTCCTCCCACGCTCCAAAGACGTGCAGGTTTGTAGGTTATTTGGCTTTGGAAACATTGTGAATTGTCCCTGGTGTGTGTAGGATGGTGATAGTGTGCAGGGATCGCTGGTCGGCACGGACCCGGTGGGCCGAAGGGCCTATTTCCGTGCTGTATCTCTAAACTAAAGTAAAGTATGGTTACCTCTGCTAACTTGGAGCCCTGGTGGGAAGCAAGGCCCACGAGGGTTCACATCATGGAGATTCGGGTTGGTAAGGGGGTTCCAGGGGGTTCGCTACTTGACTCTGAAAAGAAAACCCCTCACCTCCAAAACTGAGGCACGTAGGGGATGAAGAGATGAAGGGAGAACAATGATATCACAGACTTCAGTTTGCTGCCTGATATACTGAAGCAGTGGTGTTAACAGCTGGAGATATTTGTACAGATTTTACTTTCCATAGAATCATTTCACTCTGAGATCCATTTATAGATCTTCAAAGCCAGGCGGAGAGAGCCTATGAATATTAAATTGTCAAGATGAGCCGGGGGGAAGCAGTGTTCCGTGACTGGACAAGAGGCGGCTTGCAAGAGATGTGTGTGTGTGTGTGTGTGTGTGTGTGTGTGTGTGTGTGTGTGTGTGTGTGTGTGTGTGTGTGTGTGTGTGTGTGTGTGTGTGTGTGCGTGTGTGTGTGCGTGTGTGTGCGTGCGTGTGTGCGCGCGTGTGTGTGTGTGCGCGCATGTGTGTGTGTGTGTGTGTGTGTGTGTGTGTGCGCGCATGTGTGTGTGTGCGTGTGTGTGTGCGTGTGTGTGCGCGCGTGTGTGCGCGCGTGTGTGCGTGTGTGTGTATGTGTGTGTGTGTTGTGTTTATGTTTGTGTGTTGGTTGTTATTGTGCGTGTGTGTGTGTGTATGTATGTGTTTGTTGTGTGCCTGTGTGTGTGCTTGTGTGTATATGTATGTGTGTTTATGTGGTGTGCTTGTGTGAGTTTGTGTGTGGAGTGTGTGGTGTTTTTGTGAGTGTTGGGTGTGTTTGTGTGTGGTGTGTGTCTGTGTGTGCGTTTTTGTATTTATGTGTGTGTGTGTGTGTGGTTGAGGGTGTGTGTTTTTTTTAATCGTTTTTGGTATGTGTGTGTGTTGGCGTTCGTGTGTGTGTGTGTATGTTCCGTTTGTTTTGTGTTTTTGTTGTGGTGGGTTGTGTTTTGTTCGCGTGTTTGTTGTTGTTAGGTTTGTTTGTGTCGTTGTTTTTGTTTTCAGCGTGTTTGTGTGTTCGTGCTGAGTGTATGTTGTGTGTGTGTGTTTTTCTTTGTTTTTTTTTTTATTTTTTTTTTTTTTCCTTGGTTTGTGCGTGTGTGTTTGTGTTTATGTGTGTCTGTGTGTGTTTGTGTTTATCTTGTGTGCGTGTGTTGTTGTGTGTTTTTTTTCGACGTGTGTTGGTTGTGTCTATGTTTTTGTGTGTGTGCGTGTGTATGTATGTGTGTGTGTGTGCGTGTGTGTGTGCGTGTGTGTATATGTATGTGTGTGTAAGTGTGAGCTTGTGTGAGTGTGTGTGTTTGTGAGCGCGTGTGTGTATGTTAGTGTGTGTGTGTGAGCGTGCATGTGTGTGTTTGTGTGAGCGTGTGTGTGTGTACGTGTGTGTGTGAGCATGTGTGTGTGTGTGTACATGTGTGTGTGAGCGTGTGTGTGTACGTGTGCGTGTGTGTGTGTGTGTACGTGTGTGTGTGTGTGTGTGTACGTGTCTGATCATCCAAAATCAGTACCCCGTTCCCAATTTCTCCCCATATCCCTTGATCACTAGAATTTAGAAGATTGAGGGGGGATCTTATAGAAACTTACAAAATTCTTAAGGGGTTGGACAGGCTAGATGCAGGAAGATTGTTCCCAATGTTGGGGAAGTCCAGGACAAGGGATCACAGTTTAAGGATAAAGGGGAAATTTTTAGGACTGAGATGAGAAAAACATTTTTTACACAGAGAGTGGTGAATCTCTGGAATTCTCTGCCACAGAATGTAGTTCATTGGCTATATTTAAGAGGGAGTTAGATGTGGTCCTTGTGGCTAAAGGGATCAGGGGGTATGGAGAGGAGGCAGGTACAGGATACTGAGTTGGATGATCAGCCTTGATCATATTGAATGGAGGTGCAAGCTCGAAGGGCCGATTGGCCTACTCCTGCACCTATTTTCTATGTTTCTGTGATTCCTTTAGCCCTAAGAGCTAAATCTAACACTCTCTTGGAAACATCCAGTGAATTGGCCTCCACTGCCTTCTGTGGCAGAGAATTCCACAGGTTCACAACTCTCTGGGTGAAAAAGTTTCTCCTCATCTCAGTCCTGCCCCTTATTCTTAAACTGTGACCCCCTGGTTCTGGACTCCCCCAACACGGGGACCATTTTTTCCTGCATCTAGCCTGTCCAATCCCTTAAAAATTTGGGAATTCAGGAAATAGACACAAAATGTTGGAGTTTGTGGAATTCTCTGCCTCAGAGGGCAGTGGAGGCTGGTTCTCTGGATGCTTTCAAGAGAGAGTTAGATAGAGCTCTTAGATAGCGGAGTTAAGGGATATGGAGAGAAGGCAGGAACGGGGTACTGATTGGGGATGATCAGCCATGATCACATTGAATGGCGGTGCTGGCTCGAAGGGCCGAATGGCCTACTCCTGCACCTATTGTCTATTGTCTATTAACTCAGTACATCATGTGTCTCCAACAATCACGTCCCTGCGTAGGAAGGAACTGCAGACGCAGGTTTACACTGAAGATAGACACAAAGTGCTGGAGTAACTCAGCCAGTCAGGCAGCATCTCTGGAGAAAAGGAACGGGTGATGTTTCGACCAAATGGTCTAATTGGCCTCATGAACTCAGTGGTCTAGGCAGCACGATGTATGTCTCAGGCAGCAACCCCCACATGAGTGTGAAGAAAGATCCCGACGTGAAATGTCACCTAAGCATGTTCTCCAGAGATGCTTTAGCGATGCAGCTCGAAAACAGGCCTTTCGGCCCACTGAGTCCGTACTAGGGTGGCCAACTTTCTCACTCCCAAATAAGGGACAAAAGGTCAATACGGGACAAATTCCCCACGGCAATTCGTTGACCGACTCGGCCGTGGCTGGGTGAATGATGAGTTGGCCCCGGGTGCTGGACCGTACACAAAGCCCAGCCGGCGGGCCAGCTGAGGAGTTTTGGCCCGGGTCGCGTCCGGCACCCCATCCAACTCATGAACCGATGATCGGCCATGAGAAGGATGGGTGGTGGTGTCATTGGAGTTTTCAGGACCAAGGAAATCCGACCGGGAGGTAAAATGCCCGCTAACTTTATTAAACTTCTTAAAAGTGTCTCCACTTATTCTCCCCCCGCTCTTCTCTCCCCTTCGCTCTCCTTCTCTCCCCTTCTCTCTCCCCCCACCCCCCCCCCTCCTCCGCGCTCTCTAAAGGACTTACCGTTACTGTGGCAGCCGTTTACCTTCCTCTTCATCGCGCAGACAGCACTCCTCCGCTTTCCCAAGCCCCCGCCTTCGCGATGTGTGTGTGTGTGTGCGGTTCGGTCGATGCAGCTCGCGGTTTCAACGCGGACGGTCGATCCAGCTCGAGGCTTTCCAGGAGAGTGCCCTCGAGCTTGAAGGTCGAAGACACTCTTCTGGACTCGCGGATTAGGTTGTCCAAGTGGGACAGGCCCTTAACACTATCCTACACACAATAGGGACAATTTACACTTGCACCAGGCCAATTAACCTACAAACCTGTACGTCTTTGGAGTGTGGGAGTCTAACGCTGCGCCACTGTGCTGCCCTTATAGAGGTGTACAAAATCATGAGTGGAATCGTTTGAGTAGACGGGGTAAAGGAACCTGAAGGGTAACGTCTTCTTTAGTCTGAAAAAGTGTCTTGACCTGAAACTGTGAAACTGTGAAACGTGTCTTGACCATTCCTTCTTCCTCTCCAGAGATGCCGCCTGTCCCGCTGAAGTTACTCCAGCACTTTGCGTCTATCTTCGATGTAAACCGGCATCTGTGGTTACTTCCTCCACTATATAGTTTGGAGCTTATTTGGAGGTTGTAGTATTTAATAGCTTAGTTTATTTTGGTTTAGAGATAGCGCTCGGAAACAGGCCCTTCGGCCCACCGGGTTCGTGCCAACCACATTAACACTATCCTACACCCACTAGGGACAATGTTTACATTTATACCAAGCCAATTAACCTACAAACCTGTACGTCTTTGGAGTGTGGGAGGAAACCGAAGATCTCGGAGAAAACCAACGCAGGTCACGGGGAGAACGTGCAAACTCCGTACAGACAGCACCAATAGTCGGGATCGAACCCGGGTCTCCGGCGCTGCATTCATTGTAAGGCAGCAACTCTACCGCTGCACCATCGTGACCGCCCTTATAGCCCGATGGTTGTGGGGAACAAGTTACTCCAGCGCTTTGTGTCTATCTTCGATAGGGCGGTTCGGTTGCCGGGATAACTGAACCATCCAGTTGGTCCGAGGGGCCTGCTGTTTCCACGCTGCATGACGTTTGAAACCCTTGGAAGCCCAATGGTAAAAAGAGCGCCTTCAAAGAGCAGGCATGGGCACGATGGGCCGAACGGCCTCCTTCTGCGCAGGAAGGCAGTGTGAAGCTTGCAAGGATTCGGCAGAGCTTGGCCCTGAGTGTCAGTACTGGGAATGCAATTACAGACAGAGTGGGGCCTCCGCTCTGATGTGAGCGGGCGGTGATGTTTTCCATTACACAGCGAGAGATGATGCTGAGATTGAGTTAATGTTCTGGTCATGCGTCTCGTAAATGGATTACATTGGCATTGAGTTTCCAGACGGAAGATTAGTTGCTTTCAGCTTATTAAATGTAAAATAAAATTCTCCGTTCATTCCCCCGAGGGTCAGGTAGCGATTGCACAGCAAGGGACGTCCCTGCATGAACGTTGCAAAACACTACCACGTCTGAAGCGAGATCCCCGCGTGTTGTCTTGGCTGGTCTTGTCTTCCAGAGACACAAACAGCTGAGAGTGCACACTGGCGCACTTCCTTCACAGCTCACTCAATTGCTACTGTCATAGCAAAAGGATTTGAGTATAGGAGCAGGGAGGTTCTACTGCAGTTGTACAGGGTCTTGGTGAGACCACACCTGGAGTATTGCGTACAGTTTTGGTCTCCAAATCTGAGGAAATACATTCTTGCCATAGAGGGAGTACAGAGAAGGTTCACCAGACTGATTCCTGGGATGTCAGGACTTTCATATGAAGAAAGACTGGATAGACTCGGCTTGTACTCGCTAGAATTTAGAAGATTGAGGGGGGTTTTATAGAAACTTACAAAATTCTTAAGGGGTTGGGACAGGCTAGATGCAGCAAGATTGTTCCCGATGTTGGGGAAGTCCAGAACAAGGGGTCATAGTTTAAGGATAAAGGGGAAATCCTTCAGGACCGAGATGAGAAAAACATTTTTCACACAGAGAGTGGTGAATCTCTGGAACTCTCTGCCACAGAAGGTAGTTGAGGCCAGTTCATTGGCTATATTTAAGAGGGAGTTAGATGTGGCCCTTGTGGCTAAAGGGATCAGGGGGTATGGAGAGAAGGCAGGTACAGGATACTGAGTTGAATGATCAGCCATGATCATATTGAATGGCGGTGCAGGCTCGAAGGGCCGAATGGCCTACTCCTGCACCTATTGTCTATGTTTCTATAACTGTGGGGCAGCGGTAGAGATGCTGCCTTACAGCGCTTGCAGCGCCGGAGACCGCGGGTTCGATCCCGACCACGGGTGCTTGTCTGTACGGAGTTTGTACGTCCTCCCGCGTGGGTTTTCTCCAGGGATCTTCGGTTTCCTCCCACGCTCCAAAGACGTCCAGGTTTGTCGGTTGTGTGTGTATAGAAAGGACTAACTGCAGATGCCGGTTTAAACCGACGATGGACACAAAATGCTGGAGTAACTCAGCGGGACAGGCAGCATCTCTGGAGAGAAGGAATGGGCGATGTTTCGAGTCTGAAGAAGGGCCTCGACCCAAAACGTCACTCATTCCTTCTCTCTAGAGATGCTGCCTGTCCCGCTGAGTTACTCCAGCATTTTGTGTCTATCTTCAGATTTGCAGGCTAATTGGCTTGGTATAATTGTAAATTGTCCCTAGTGCGTGTAGGATAGTATTAATGTGCGGGGATCACTAGTCGGCACCGATCCGGTGGGCCGAAGGGCCTGTTTCCGTGCTGTATCTCTAAACTAAAGTAACCTAAACTAAAGGTTTACCAGGTTAATTCCCGGGATGGCGGGACTGTCATATGCTGAGAGAATGAAGTGGCTGGGCTTGTATACTCTGGAGTTTAGAAGGATGAGAGGGTATCTTATTGAAACATATAAGATTATTAAGGTTTTGGACACGTTAGAGGCAGGAAACATGTTCCCGATGTTGGGATGAGTCCAGAACCAGGGGCCACAGTTTAAGAATAAGGGGTGAGCCATTTAGAACGGAGACGAGCAAACACTTTTACACCCAGAGAGTTGTGAATCTGTGGAATTCTCTGCCTCAGAGGGCGGTGGAGGCGGGATCTCTGGATACTTTCAAGAGAGAGCTAGACAGGGCTATTAAAGATAGCGGAGTCAGGGGATATGGGGAGAAGGCAGGAACGGGGTACTGATTGTGGATGAGCAGCCATGATCACGTAGAATGGCGGTGCTGGCTCGGAGGGCCGAATGGCCTACTCCTGC
Organism: Amblyraja radiata; assembly: GCF_010909765.2. NCBI lineage: Eukaryota > Metazoa > Chordata > Chondrichthyes > Rajiformes > Rajidae > Amblyraja > Amblyraja radiata. The sequence goes on from NC_045964.1 coordinate 59,814,021, forward strand.
ACCTATTGTCTATTGGTAGACAAAAGTGCTGGAGAAACTCAGCGGGTGAGGCAGCATCTATGGAACAAAGGGAATAGGCAACGTTTCGGGCCGAAACCCTTGAAGGGTTTCGGCCCAAAATGTTGCCTATTTCCTTCGCTTCATAGATGCTGCCTCACCCGCTGAGTTTCTCCAGCACTTTTGTCTACCTTCGATTTTCCAGCATCTGCAGTTCCTTCTTGAACCTGTTGTCTATTGTCTATTATCTCCGAGCTAAACGAAACCATTGAAGTTCGACACAAGATGCCGGAGTAACTCAGCGGGACAGGCAGTATCCACCGTTGACATCACGTGATGGCTATTTCTGAACGGCACCGAATGGCGTAATTCGGAGCTGCGACGTGCCAATACCTGTAACCGCTGAACCTGCGATTGATGGTACCACACAGCAGCGCGCACTCTATTTAATTATAGAAAGCCACCTGTAGTTCGAGATGGATAAAGCACGACCATGGCCATTAATCAGTTCTCCTACATATCATTCATTCTAATCTATTCAATACAGGGCCTGACAGTTAACTTTTATTGACTTACGCGGTTGATTAATGCACAGCCATTTGCTGCCAGGGGCCGACCAACACCAGCCCAGCAATCTCCTGTCTTTTCCACGTCACTTTAGTTTAGTTTTAGTTTTAGAGATACATCGCGGAAACAGGCCCTTCGGCCCACCGCGTCCGCTCCGACCAGCGAACCCCCCCCCCCCCCCAACACCGGCACTGCACCGCTCACACTGGGGACAAGTTTACATAGAAACATAGAAAATAGGTGCAGGAGTAGGCCATTCGGCCCTTCGAGCCTGCACCGCCATTCAATATGATCATGGCTGATCATCCAAATCAAAATCCCATCCCTGCCTTCTCTCCATACCCCCTGATCCCTTTAGCCACAAGGGCCACATCTAACTCCCTCTTAAATATAGCCAATGAACTGGCCTCAACTACCTTCTGTGGCAGAGAATTCCACAGATTCACCACTCTCTGTGTAAAAAATGATTTTCTCATCTTGGTCCTAAAAGACTTCCCTCTTATCCTTAAACTGTGACCCCTTGTTCTGGACTTCCCCAACATCGGGAATAATCTTCCTGCATCTAGCCTGTCCAACCCCTTAAGAATTTAGTAAGTTTCTATAAGATCCCCCCTCAATCTTCTAAATTCTAGCGTGTACAAGCCGAGTCTATCCAGTCTGTACAACTGCAGTAGAACCTCCCTGCTCCTATACTCAAATCTTCACACCGACAAACCTGGGACGTGGGAAGAAACCGGAGCGCCCGGAGGGAAAACCCGAGCAGGCCACGGGGAGAACGCGCAAACTCCGCGCAGACAGCGCCCGTGGTCAGGATGGAACCCGGGGGTCACTGGCGCTGTGAGGGAGCGACTCTGCCGCTGCGCCACCGATGTGCACTTGTTCAAAATGGTGGGCCTAGGCCGGGCCTCGCTTGTCTCCCTGTGGTATAGAAGTGGTCTAACGACTCTGGAGTTTAGAAGGATGAGAGGGCATCTTATTGAAACATATAAGATTATTAAGGGTTCGGACACGCTAGAGGCAGGAAACATGTTCCCGATGTTGCGGGAGTCCAGAACAGAGACGAGGAAACACTTTTTCTCACAGAGAGCTGTGAATCTGTGGAATTCTCTGCCTCAGAGAGAGGTGGAGGCCGGTTCTCTGGATACTTTCAAGAGAGAGTTAGATAGGGCACTAAAAGATAGTGGAGTCAGGGGATATGGGGAAAAGGCAGGAACGGGGTAGTGATTGTGGATGATCAGCCATGATCACATTGAATGGCAGTGCTGGCTCGATGGGCCGAATGGCCTACTCCTGCACCTATTGTCTATTGTCTATGGTGTTTTCTATCCCGACTAAATAATATTGACCCCCTTGTGCTCGAGCTCCTCTCTTGATAAAGGCGAGCAGTCCATTAGTGCACTCCATTCCATTCTGCACTTGCCCGCTGCTATTTAATGATCGCACTCCATGTCTCGCGCGTCATTGTTCACAGAGCACTCTGATCCCTCTCGTCGAAGCCAAGTAGTCGGGCTGGACATGTTGACGCACTTTGCAGCCACCAACGTGCTTGTGAAGAGGGGTCACTATGACCATGCGGCCGAATCGAGCGACACAGTGGCCCAGGCGGTAGCACTGCTGCATCACAGCGCCAGTTCGATCCTGAGCTCGGGTGCTGTCTTTACGGAGTTTGTACGTTCAACCCCGCGGCCTGCGTGGGTTTTCTCCGGGTGCCCCGGCCTCATCCCACCAGGCACGTGCCGTCAGGGGAGGCAAGGCAGGCCGTGCCTCCCCTGACTAAAATTATAAAAAGGTAATTATTAAATATAAATAGTAATCCCCAGAGCTATCACTGCTCTGAACCGGCCCTGCTGAGTGTCCACCCCCCCCCCCCCACCCCCATGAACTGTCTCCCTCTGATGGTCACACAGAGGGAGACATTTTCCACACAGAGAGTGGTGAATCTCTGGAATTCTCTGCCACAGAAGGTAGTTGAGGCCAGTTCATTGGCTATATTTAAGAGGGAGTTAGATGTGGCCCTTGTGGCTAAAGGGATCAGGGGGTATGGAGAGAAGGCAGGTACAGGATAGTGAGTTGGATGATCAGCCATGATCACATTGAATGGCGGTGCAGGCTCGAAGGGCCGAATGGCCTACTCCTGCACCTATTTTCTATGTTTCTATGTTTCTATGGTCACGTCGCACATCGACCCGGCACAGACATATTTGCACTTTAGACTGTTTTTATAAATCATGCTTCTCGGGGAATCTAAATGTTATCTACATTTTATTAGCTGTTTAAGTTATGACATCGGATGGAAGCTGCGTACCACATCTCCTTGCACCTGTGTGCAATGACAATAAAATATATTATTATCATTATTATTAAAGATTTCCAATTCATTTACTAAATTCCGTATTGATTATTAAATGGTTATTTTAATAATCGATCTTAGGTAGGCATAATTCACCCGTGCCTTTCATCCGCAGTACGTATGAAACGCGTAACGATGTTCAACTCGCGTTCCGTGGACGCTGCCTCAAGCCTTCACTTACAACGGGCAATAAAGGCAGCTGAAATCCTGCCTTTGCAACGTGGACTGCGCGCACGTGTGCTGCTCATGCCCACAGGTGAGGAGACCAACGTGGACCAATATCCCATCCCTGCCTTCTCTCCATACCCCCTGATCCCTTTAGCCACAAGGGCCACATCTAACTCCCTCTTAAATATAGCCAATGAACTGGCCTCAACTACCTTCTGTGGCAGAGAGTTCCAGAGATTCACCACTCTCTGTGTGAAAAATATTTTTCTCATCTCGGTCCTAAAGGATTTCCCCTCTATCCTTAAACTGTGACCCCTTGTCCTGGACTTCCCCAACATCGGGAACAATCTTCCTGCATCTAGCCTGTCCAACCCCTTAAGGATTTTGTAAAGTTCTATAAGATCCCCCCTCAATCTTCTAAATTCTAGCGAGTACATTCTAGACTAAATTCTAGCGAGGTTGATTGGCTTCGCTAAATCTGTAAATTGTCCCTGGTGTGTGTAGGATAGTGAAGTGTATGCGGGGATCGCTGGTCGGCGCGGACTCGGTGGGCCAAAGGGGCTGTTTCCGCGCTGCACCTCTAAAGTAAACTAAAACTAAACCTCCAAGTCCCTTCTGGAAACCAAGATAGTTTAGATGGTGTTTGTGGTGTTCAATATCCTTCTGGTTGTCGGGAAGATCTTCTGGATTAGTATGGGAGTCGGGTTATAGGGAGAAGGCAGGAGAATGGGGTTGAGAGGAAAAGATAGATCACTCATGATTGAATGGTGGAGTAGACTTGAATTCTGCTCCTAGAACTCATGAACTTATGAGGGAGTTTAGTTTAGTTTTGTTTAGAGATACTCCGCGGACACAGGCCCTTCGGCCCATTGAATCCATACTGACCAGCGATCCCCGCACACTAACGCTATCCTACACACACACGAGGGACAATTTTACATTTGTACCGAGCCAATTAACCGACAAACCTGCAACGTCTGTGGAGTGCGGGAGGAAACCGGAGATCTCGGAGAAGACCCACGCAGGTCACTGGGAACACATACAAACTCCGTGGTCGGGATCGAACCCGGGTCTCCGGCGCTGTGAGACAGCGACTCTAATGGGGAGAAGGCAGGAGAATGGGGTTGAGAGGGAGAGGTGGATCCGCCATGATTGAATGGCGGAGGGGGCCACAGTTTAAGAATAGGGAGTAAGACATTTAGAACGGAGACGAGGAAACACTTTTTCTCACAGAGAGTTGTGAGTCTGTGGAATTCTCTGCCTCAGAGGGCGGTGGAGGCCGGTTCTCTTGATGCTTTCAAGAGAGAGCTGGATAGGGCTCTTAAAGATAGCGGAGTCAGGGGATATGGGGAAAAGGCAGGAACGGGGTACTGATTGGGGATGATCAGCAAATGATCACATTGAATGGCGGTGCTGGCTCGAAGGGCCGAATGGCCTACTCCTGCACCTATTGTCTATTGTAGATTGACTTGTTGGGCCGAATGGCCTCATTCTGCTCCTTCAACTTATGAGGTGACGAGAGGGTTTACGAGAGAGGGTTTACGAGAGTTTTGTGTTGAGAAGGTTAGTGTTTGTTCTTCCCATATCAAATAAATTGTTACACAGATCAGTGGCCGCAGGGGTTAATGACATCTGTACGACATTCCATCTCTTTAATTAAAGCCTGCAATTAAAACAGTCACGAATGATTCCTAATTAAAGATAGACGTTCGCAGATAGTTTCACATGGTGAAACTTCAATTAAACGGAACTGGAACAGAAATTGATAACAAAACAACTTGTTTTAGGGAGTGAAACGTATTAATTAAATATTGCTGGTAGACAAAAATGCTGGAGAAACTCAGCGGGTGAGTCAGCATCTACGGAGCGCAGGAATAGGTGACGTTTCGGGTCGAGACCCTTCTTCAGACCCGAAAACGTCACCTATTCCTTCGCTCCATAGATGCTGCCTCACCCGCTGAGTTTCTCCAGCATTTTTGTCTACCTTCGATTTTTCCAGCATCTGCAGTTCTTTCTTAAATTAAACGTTGCTGGCCACTGATGTGAACTTCTCTGGCTTTCGTCATCCCTGGGCCCCCCAGCTCATCTCTTCACCCGCCAAAACCTTCCCTGATTCCTGCCCTCCTCCAAATCCCACTCTGTCCCACTCTGATTCCTGCTACCCCGTTATTGCCCGCCCCCCCCCCCCCCCCCCCCCCCCTAAAGGGGTACCACCAGTAAAGGTACCCGTTTCTGGCCTTGCGTTCTTTCACCGAACCACTCTCCTCCCTGAACTGCTTCGGACAAACTATCGATTCAGTATGTGTCGACAAATACATTCTTCACTTAGGGAGGGCACGGTGGCGCAGCGGTAGAGTTGCTGACTTCAGCCCCTGTCCCACTTAGGAGACCTAAACAGCAACGTCTGGTGACCTTGCCCGTCACCCAAAAAAAAAATCAAGGTCTAGGTGAACTGCGACCTCCTACCACCTCCCACGCACATGTTGAAAACCTTCCTCGACTGTAAAGAAAACCGGCTTCGACTAGACCTGCGACTAAAAAAAATATCGATTTTTAAAACGGAAACCTATTTTTAGTCAAGGCCGGTTTTAATCATGGTGAAAAAATAGCAGCAACCTAGATGAAGCCTCGACCACGCGGAAACCACTTTCGACCATTAGGGAGAGTGACCAAAACCTCCGGTGACCTCATGGAAACCTTGGGTGGCGGGCAAGGTCACCAGAGGTTGCTGTTTAGGTCTCCTAAGTGGGACAGGGGTTTTACAGCGCTTATAGCGCCGGAGACCCGGATTCAGTCCCGATTGAGACAGTTTGGTCTACAGCGGGTGAATCATTCTAACCCTGGAGCACAGAGATTATATAGACACAGGAACCGTATGACCAACTGGGGTCGTTGCTCACTCCACCACCCTTAATCCAGTTTTAGTTCCATACGTGAAGGAAAGAACTGCAGATGCTGGTTTAAATCGAAGTGCTGGAGTAACTCAGCGGGACAGCAGGCAGCATCTCTAGAGAGAAGGAATGGGTGACGTTTCGGGGTCGAGACCCTTCTTCAGACACTTGCGGGCTGTCATATGCTGAGAGAATGGAGCGGCTGGGCTTGTACACTCTGCAGCTTAGAAGGATGAGAGGGGAACTTATTGAAACATATAAGATTATTAAGGGCTTGGACACACTAGCGGCAGGAAACATGTTCCCGATGTTGGGGGAGTCCAGAACCAGGGGCCACAGTTTAAGAATAAGAAGTAAGCCATTTAGAACGGAGACGAGGAAACACTTTTTCTCACAGTTGTGAGTCTGTGGAATTCTCTGCCTCAGAGGGCGGTGGAGGCCGGTTCTCTGGATACTTTCACGAGAGAGCTAGATAGGGTTCTTAAAGATAGCGGAGTCAGGGGATATGGGGAGAAGGCAGGAACGGGGTACTGATTGGGGATGATCAGCCATGATCACGTTGAATGGTGCTGCTAGCTCGAAGAGCTGAATGGCCTACTCCTGCACCTATTGTCTATTGTCTATGGGTTTGAGGCCCTTCTGCAGACTTTACTTCCATCTGGTTCCCATTACTCTTTGCTGAGAGACTTCACTCTATTGCCGTCCCCTCTGTATCCATCCCTCACCTCCTCTCACCCCTCCCCCGCTGCCAAGCATCAGCTGTAGAGATCTTCATCGAGGCTTCAGGAAGGTGCCTGCAGGCTAGTGGTGACCTATACCCACGCTCACAGAGCTGCAGTCAGCAAAACCGTGGCTGCTTGATGGGACCAGTCTACTTAAAGGTCACATGGAACTCATATAGATCGCCACTGACAGTTACTCATTGAGTCATACAGCGTGGAAACGGCCCAACTCGCCCACACCGGCCTACAAGGTTATAAATAATCTTATATGTTTCAATAAGATTCCCTCTCATCCTTCTAAACTCCAGAGTGTACAAGCCCCGCTGCTCCATTTTCTCAGCATATGACAGTCCCGCCATCCCGGGAATTAACCTTGTAAACCTACGCTGCACTCCCTCAAAAGCAAGAATGTCCTTCCTCAAATTAGGGGACCAAAATTGCACACAAATACTCCAGGTGTAGTCTCACTAGGGCTCTGTACAACTGCAGGAGGACCTCTTTGCTCCTATACTTGACTCCTCTTGTTATGAAGGCCAACATGCCATTCACTTTCTTCACTGCCTGCTGTACCTGCATGCTTACTTTCAATCTCGGCTGGTCTATCTCTCCCTCCTAACCCCATTGTCCTGCCTTCTAACTATAACCTCTGACACCTGTACTAATCAAGAATCTATCTCTTAAAAATATCCACTTACTTGGCCTCCACAGCCTTCTGTGGTGAAGAATTCCACAGATTCACCACCCTCTGGCTAAAGACATTTTGTGTCGTTTCGTGTCGAGACTCTTCTTCAGACTGAGTATCTTAAAACACTTGAGATTTTATTGCCGTTTAGACTCATCATTCAGAGGCACGGACTCAAGCCCCAGAGTTTAGTTTAGTTTAGTTTAGTTTAGAGATACAGCAGGGAAACAGGAGCCTTCATCCCACCGAGTCTGCGCAGACCAGCGATCACCCGTGCACACTGGAGGCAACTTACAGAAGCCAATTAGCCTACAAACCTGCGCGTCTTTGGAGTGCGGGAGGAAACCGGAGCACCCGGAGAAAACCCCTGTGTTGTTCCCCTCTTGCACAACCCCGCCACGACATGTACCCAATTACGCTGTACAGATGTAATGTTGATGGATAGGGGCAAGAGGCTTCCTGTAGAATCTCGTGTCGACTGTCTGCTTGTCACTCCGCGTATGAACTCATTCATGAACAAACATTAACTATCATGCAGCCGCATGTCAGAACTGACAAAAGCCGTTAGCCCAGGTGCAAGGCTAAACCAAGTTTGATTTACTGGCTGAATTTAAAAGAGAGTTAGATAGAGCTCTAGGGGCTAGTGGAATCAAGGGATACGGGGAGAAGGCAGACACGGGTTATTCATTGTGGATGATCTGCCATGATCACAATGAATGGCGTTACTGGCTCGCAGGGCCGAATGGCCTCCTCCTGCAACTATTATTTATGTTTCTATGATTCTGTGTCGTGCCTCTTGAATGGGGCAATATTGAACTGAGTCACAGCAGAACCAGCTTCAACGGTCAAAGCTAGGGAGAGTGTTTTAGGGCAGCACAGTGGCGCAGCGGTAGAGTTGCTGCCTCACAGCGCCAAAGACCCGGGTTCGATCCCGACTACGGGTGCTGTCTGTACGGAGTTTGTACGTTCTCCACGTGGGTTTTCTCCGAGATTTTCGTTTTCCTCCCACACTCCAAAGACGTGCAGGTTTGTAGGTTAATTGGCTTGGTAAATGTAAAACATAGTCCCTAGTGGGTGTAGGATGGTGTTAATGTGCGGGGATCGCTGGTCGGCACGGAAACGGTGGACTGAAAGGCCTGTTCCCGCGCTGTATCTCTAAACTAAACTAAACTAAAGGGCCTGTCCCACTTGGTGATTTTTTCGGCGACTGCCGGCATCATTGACTGACGTATCCGGTCACCGTGAAAGTCGCGGCGTGATGAGGTGTAACGCGGCGTGACGCGCGGTGTTTCAAGTGTCGCAACTTTTCTTTTGTCGCCGCTGGATTTTGAAAAGTTCTAAATCTTTCGGCGACCCTGATACGTCAGTCAATGACGCCGGCAGTCGCCGAAAAAATCGCCAAGTGGGACAGGCCCTTAAAGAGTCATGGAAGATTGGGACGACAGATGGCACAATGGGCTAAGTGTTCGGCTGGCAACCGGAAGGTAGCCGGTTCGAATCCCGCTTGGAGTGCATACTGTCGTTGTGTCCTTGGGCAAGACACTTCACCCACCTTTGCCTGTGTGTGAATGTGTGTGAGTGATTGGTGGTGGTCGGAGGGGCCGTAGGCGCAGATTGGCAGCCACGCTTCCGTCAGTCTGCCCCAGGGCAGCTGTGGCTACAGAAGTAGCTTACCACCACCGAGTGTGACTGAGGAGTGAATGAATAATGCGATGTAAAGCGCCTTGAGTATTAGAAAGGCGCTATATAAATCCCATCCATTATTATTATTATTAAGATTTTAAGTTTAGTCGTTTAGTTCAGAGATGCAGTGCGGAAACAGGCGATTTGGCCCACCGAGTCCGTGCCGACCAGCGATCACCCTGTATACTACCACTGTCCTACACACTAGGGACAATTTACAATTTTACCAAAGCCAATTAACCTACAAACTTGTACGTCTTTGGTGTTTGGGGGGAAGCCGGAGCACCTGCACACCTGTACGGAGTACATTCTCCCCGTGCCCGCGTGGGTTTTCTTCTGGTGCTACGGTCCATCAAGTCTACTCCGCCATTCAGTCATGGCTAATCTACCTCTCCCTCCCAGCACCATTCTCCTGCCTTCTCCCCATAACCCCTGACACCCGTACTAATCAAGAATCTGTCAATCTCTGTGTTTATCATGCCTCCACAGCCTCCGGGGCATTAAATTCCACAGCTTCATCACCCTGTGACAAAATAGATTCCTCCTCATAGAAACATAGAAACATAGAAACATAGAAATTAGGTGCAGGAGTAGGCCATTCGGCCCTTCGAGCCTGCACCGCCATTCAATATGATCATGGCTGATCATCCAACTCAGTATCCCGTACCTGCCTTCTCTCCATACCCTCTGATCCCCTTAGCCACAAGGGCCACATCTAACTCCCTCTTAAATATAGCCAATGAACTGGCCTCGACTACCCTCTGTGGCAGGGAGTTCCAGAGATTCACCACTCTCTGTGTGAAAAAAGTTCTTCTCATCTCGGTTTTAAAGGATTTCCCCCTTATCCTTAAGCTGTGACCCCTTGTCCTGGACTTCCCCAACATCGGGAGCAATCTTCCTGCATCTAGCCTGTCCAACCCCTTAAGAATTTTGTAAGTTTCTATAAGATCCCCTCTCAATCTCCTAAATTCTAGAGAGTATAAACCAAGTCTATCCAGTCTTTCTTCATAAGACAGTCCTGACATCCCAGGAATCAGTCTGGTGAACCTTCTCTGCACTCCCTCTATGGCAATAATGTCCTTCCTCAGATTTGGAGACCAAAACTGTACGCAATACTCCAGGTGTGGTCTCACCAAGACCCTGTACAACTGCAGTAGAACCTCCCTGCTCCTATACTCAAATCCTTTTGCTATGAAAGTAACATACCATTCGCTTTCTTCACTGCCTGCTGCACCTGCATGCCTACTTTCAATGACTGGTGTCCTTTCTCCTTTCTAAATGTGCGCCCTTTTATTCCGAGGCTGTGCCCTCTGGTCCTGGACTCTCCCACTAGTGGAAACATCCTCTCCACATTCCGCTCCGCTTTGACTGCATGCCATCCAACTTAAAGAGAAAAAACCCATCGCCGTGACTTAATCAACCCCATCTGTAATCATTGCCCTGCCACGATGTACAAAGTCACGATGAACTCCGATGACAAACAGGCCCTAGTAGCAGCTCACGCCATCAATGACGAAAAAATTAGACTGCAACATATAATTTGTTTGAAATGAGGTTTATATCTTTTAATGCCATCTTCCTCCTCCCCCACAGATCACGTTCTTTTGACACTCCAATTATGAGTCATTGGTTCACTTGGTGAGTCAAAGCCATAAAACACAAGGTCATCGTCCAACGTGAAGCTTAGTTTAACTTTGAGTTTTAGAGATACAGCGCGGAAACAGGCCCTCCGGCCCACCGAGTCCGCGCTGACCAGCGATCCCCTCAAGCCCCTGTCCCACTTTCCTGAGTTACCATGAACTCTCCCAAGTTTTCCCCTTGATTCAAACTCGGATGATGACGGTAATAGCCAGCCGTAGATACTCGGGGCTATTTTTTTTACTCGTGGACATTGTTCAACATGCTGAAAAAACGTCCCGACTGACCTGATGCCCCGAGTACATACTTCCCTGCACGGGAGACCCGACCTTTTTCCATGTCGGGTCTCCGTTGTCGTTGGGGCCTAGCACCGTGGAGCGGCCTCCAGCCGGAACGACCTGGGGGCTTCAGTCGCGGAGTCTGCGGTGCTGCAGACTCACCATCGTGGCAGCCTCGGAGCGTGCGGAGCGGTGATGGCTCGCTGCTGCGGCCCGACCCCAGAGCTCGGAAGCTCCAGCTGCAGACCGGTGGACTGTTGGGATATCGGGAGCTCGCAGGTTTGGGTGGGAGACCGCTTTCCGGAGCTCCCGCAACGCGACTTCTCCAGCCCGTGTCGCGGGGTTGGAACGACCCGGAGCGGGGCCGTACATCGCCCGGCGCGGCTTTAATGGCCGCGGGACATTCCAGCACCCACCGGGGGCTCCAACTTTGTGAGTTTTGGGCCTGGAGCGGGGCCGTACATCGCCCGGCGCGGCCTAAAATGGCCGTGGGACTTACCATCGCCCGCCTGGGGCTTCAACATCGGGAGAGAAATGGTGGAGGGGAGAGAAAAGACTTTGCCTGCCATCACATTGAGGAGGAGATTCACTGTGATGGATGTTTGTGTAAATTGAATTGTTTGTGTGTCTTGTAGGAATTGTCTTTGTTTGTATGGCTGTGGAAACGGAGTTTTCGTTTGAGCCTCACTGAGGTTCAATTGACATGTAATAAATATTGTATTGTATTGTATTGTAATAGAGTATTAAACATACGTCTGGCATTACGAGCCGCTACGATATATCTACGGCCTCCTACGGACTCCTATGGACATTCCCCGACTTTGGATCAAGGGGTAAACTCGGGAGAATTCGTGAGTAACTCGGGAAAGTGGGACAGGGTCTTCTGACAGGATGTTATTGGGAAATGCTTGCTATGGTTTCTGAGAGTGTCAAGTGTTAAGGCAACAGGAGTGGTGGTGGAAGCAGGGGGGTGAGTGTGCGTGGGCAGAGGTTAATGTGAACACGAAGTGGACAGGAGGTGGGAAGTGGCGAGGAGTGGTGTGCAGTCAGTATGAAGGGCAGCGTTGAGAGGGCTCACTGTTGAACAGCTTGTGTCTTTACCTGCGTAATTGATTTGGATGTTTGCTTAATACACAAAGCCCGTAATACACAGAGCAGCGGGAACAGGGGGATACGGTTAATGGTCACAGAGTGATTTAGTTAGTCGTCCAATTTGGAAATGAAATTTAGCACTGACAGATGTACCAAGCTTGCACGTTAAGTGAAAGGGTGACATTGGAAGGCAACGAGGGCAATGGGATTAACATTGAGACTCAGGCAGAGGTGCTGCCTGCTACCATGAAGGAAGCAGGAGTTACTTGGCTTTAATGCTTGAGTTTGACCTTCCTCTTGAAGAGGGCATCTCGTTTACAGTCCCTCTGAGAAATATCACTTCAGCCTCTCATCCAGAAGGTCCAGAAGGCAGCTGCATGTTTCAACACGGTGATTGATTTTGCTTTTTTAATTGGTTTAGTTTATTTTAGTTTAGACAATAGACAATAGGTGCAGGAGTAGGCCATTCGGCCCTTCGAGCCAGCACCGCCATTCAATGTGATCATGGCTGATCATCCCCAATCAGTACCCCGTTCCTGCCTTCTCCCCATATCCCCTGACTCTGCTATTTTTAAGAGCCCTATCTAGCTCTCTCTTGAAAGCATCCAGAGAACCGGCCTCCACCGCCCTCTGAGGCAGAGAATTTAGTTTCGAGATACAGCACGGAAACAGGCCCTTCGGCCCACCGGGTCCGCGCCGACCAGCAGCGATCACCCCGCACATTAACACTATCCTACACACACTAGGGACAATTTTTACATTTACATCAAGCCAATTAACCTACAAACCTGCACGTCTTTGGAGTGTGGGAGGAAACCGAAGATCTCCGTGAAAACCCAGGCGGGTCACGGGGGAGAACGTACAAACTCCGTGCAGACAGCGCCCGTAGTCGGGATCGAACCCGGGGCTGCGCCACAGCGACCGCCATGTGTTGGTAGTGCCTCAAGTATGAAAGAGATTGGAGTTTGTAGAACTCTTGCACTCAGTCAGAAGGCCTGGGTAGAGTGGATGTGGAGAGGATGTTTCCACTAGTGGGAGAGTCTAGGACCAGAGGTCACAGCCTCAGAATTAAAGGACGTTCCTTTTCGGAAGGAGATGAGAGGGAATTTCTTCAGTCAGAGGGTGGTGAATCTGTGGAATTCTTTGCCACAGAAGGCGGTGGAGGCCAAGTCAATGGATATTTCGAAGGCAGAGATAGATAGATTCTTGATTAGTGTGGGCGTCAGGGGTTATGGGGAGAAGGCATGAGAATGGGGTTAGGAGGGAGAGATAGATCAGCCATGATTGAATGGCAGAGTAGACTTGATGGGCCGAATGGCGTAATTCTGCTGCTATCACTTATGAACATGAGATGGGTTTACAGGAGCATGTAGATTTCAGATCTGATGTTTACAGACCACACCACCCTAGTGCCAATCCTGGCACTGTATAGAATAAAGATAGACACAAAATGCCGGAGTAACTCAGCGGGACAGGCAGCATCTCCGGAGAGAAGGAATGGGTGACGTTTCGGGTCGAGACCCTTCTTCAGACCTGACCATGAGGAGAGTGGGAGTGACAGAGATATTCTTCTTCAGACTATTCTACATTTCCTTGAGCATCGTCCCCTTTGATCTGTGTTTTCACACCTTTCTCTTCCTTATCCCTATGTCTCCCTCTCCCCTGACTCTCAGTCTGAAGAAGGATCTCGACCCGAACCGTCACCCATTCCTCCTCTCCAGAGATGCTGCCCGTCCCGCTGAGTTACTCCAGCATTTTGTGTCGTCTCTCTTAGATCCATGAACTGGCTGAGATTAAGAAGGTCAAAAAATAAAAAGATTCCTTCCCTAATTTGCGATGCTCTAATGCTTTTGCATGCTCGCAGTCCGAAGCCAGCCACATACATCACCAAAGGGCATTGCGGAGATAAAGTTGTATTGGAATTTGTTTTTTTATTGCTGTGCATTATGGAAGGATTAGTGAAATAATCTGCCATTTTATATATATGACTCTATCAGACAAAGCCCGAGTCCGCATCTCTCTGTCACCTGGAATGAATATCATTCACGTCAGATCAATCTCACTCCAAATCAACCTGTCGAAAGATGATAAATATTGTGACACATCTAATTCTGTCATGCTCACATTGCTCTGCGCACTCCAATGCACGCAAACACACGTGCGCACACAAGCATGCTTGCACACACGCGCGCACACAAGCATGCATGCACACACGCACACAGACTCACAAACGCACACTCTAGCATACACGCGCGCTCACACAAAAACACACACACGCATGCGCACGTGCACGCTTGCACCACTCATGCGTGCACACGCACATACACTCATGCACATACGTATGCATGCATGCACACACACGCACGCACATATGCACATGCACGCACACACACACAAACGCAGGCACAAGGGCACGTTCGCACTCACACATACATGAACACACAAACGCACTCACACGCATATACACACACGCACACACACACACGCGCGCGCACACACGCACGCACATATGCACATACACGCACACACATGAACACACACCCAAACGCAGGCACATGGGCACGCACACACTCACATACATGAACACACACACGCACTCACACGCACACGCACACTCACACACAGGCACAAAGACCGGCATGTATGTGCACGCTCACAGCACCACACAGTCCCTCAGTCTGAAGAAGGGTCTCGACACATACAAACAAACACAGGCACACATTCACACACCCACACACAAAGATAGGTGCATATACACACACACACACACACACACACACACTGAATCATGTACGTAACCTAACACCTACCTTTATAGGGACAATTTTCACATTTATACCAAGCCAATTAATCTGTAGGTCTTTGGAATATGGAAGGACACCTAAGATCTCGGAGAAAACCAACGCAGGCCAAGGGTAGAACGTACAAGCTCCGTACAGACAGCACCTGTAGTCGGGATCGAACCCGGGTCTCTGGCGCCGTGAGGCAGCAACTCTACCGTCGCGCCACCGTGCTGCGCCACCGCATTTGAGCTCCCCAACACAAACGGGAACACTTTCTCTCTGCAGTATTCCAATATCTCTGGGCGGTCACAGTGGCGCAGCGGTAGAGTTTCTGCCTTACAGCGCTTGCAGCGCCGGAGACCCGGTTCCATCCCGACTATGGGTGCTGTCTGTACGGAGTCTGTATGTTCTCCCCATGATCCGCCTGGGCTTTCTCCGAGATTCATCGGTTTCCTCCCACATTCCAAAGACGTGCAGGTTTGCAGGTTAATTGGCTTGGTGTAAATGTAAAATTGTCCCTAGTTTATGTAGGGCAGTGTTAGTGTGCGGGGATGGCTGGTCGGCGTGGATTCGGTGGGCCAATGGACCTGTTTCCACGATGGGCCTGTATCTCTAAGTTAACTATATAATAATTTGGTCTCCAACTGGAGGCATGGGTTCGTATCCCACTTCTGACACCATGTGCAAAGTGCTTATGATACAGAGTAATTATATATTATAACAAGTACTTTATTCTGTATACATACGGAGACCATCGAGATAAGCACCGCAGGCTCCGAATCGTAAGTTAAAACGAAAACACAACATGGCTGCCTGCATGCCAATGAACTTATTCATTCGTTCATTCAATTATTGACATTTACCTTGTATGCTTTATATAGTCAGTAGTTTTGTATTTGCATTTAATTCTTTAAGAGGGAGGATGTAGATTAGTGTCACTCACACTGTGACTCATACACTGTGGCTCCGCCCACAGGCTTATTAGCAAGCTCTCTTAAACATAGAAACATAGAAAATAGGTGCAGGAGGAGGCCATTCGGCCCTTCGAGCCAGCACCGCCATTCATTGTGATCATGGCTGATCGTCCCCAATCAATAACCCGTGCCTGCCTTCTCCCCATATCCCTTGATTCCACTAGCCCCCCAGAGCTCTATCTAACTCTCTCTTAAATCCATCCAGTGATTTGGCCTCCACTGCCCTCTGTGGCAGGAAATTCCACAAATTCACAACTCTCTGGGTAAAAAAGTGTTTTCTCACCTCAGTCTTAAATGGCCTCCCCTTTACTCTTAGACTGTGTGCCCCCTGGTGCTGGACTCGCCCAACAGTGGGAACATTTTTCCTGCATCTAGCTTGTCCAGTCCTTTTATAATTTTATATGTTTCTATAAGATTCCCCCTCATCCTTCTAAACTCCAGTGAATACAAGCCTAGTCTTTTCAATCTTTCCTCATATGACAGTCCCGCCATCCCAGGGGTCAATCTCGTGAACCTACGCTGCACTGCCTCAATCACAAGGATGTCCGTCCTCAAATTAGGAGACCAAAACTGCACACAATACTCCAGATGTGGTCTCACCAGAGCCCTATACAGAGCCATCCTCTCTCTCTATTTTAGTCTAGTAATGTATGCTGAGATGATGTAACCACTGCAGAGTTGCTGATAAAAGACTTTGGACTCTAATCACTTTGTGTGAGCCTGATCAATCCAACAAAAGGGCACGGAGAAGATTTACGAGGATGTTGCCAGGACTCGAGGGTCTGAGCTACAGGGAGAGGTTGAGCAGGCTGGGACTCTACTCCTTGCAGCGCAGGAGGATGAGGGGTGGGTGATCTTGTAGAGGTGTACAAAATCATGAGGGGAATAGATCGGGTAGACGCACAGAGTCTCTAGCCCCGAGTAGGGGAATCGAGGGCCAGAGGACATAGGTTTAAGGTGAAGGGGAAAAGATTTAATAGGAATCCGAGGGGTAACTTTTTCGCACAGGTGTGTGTATGGAACGAGCTGCCGGAGGAGATAGTTGAGGCTGGGACTATCCCAGCATTTAAGAAACAGGTACATTGTTAAAGAAGGAACGGCAGATGCTGGAAAAATTGAAAGTAGACAAAAAATGCTGGAATAACTCAGCGGGTGAGGCAGCATCTATGGTGAATGAAAACATGCTGGAGAATCACCATAGATGCTGCCTCACCCGCTGAGTTTCTCCAGCATTTTTTGTCTACTTTAGACAGGTACATAGATAGGACAGGTTTGGAGGGATATGGACCAAACGTGGGCAGGTGGGACCAGTGTAGCTGGGACAAGTTGGCCGGTGTGGACGGGTTGAGCCGAAGGGCCTGTTCCCACACGGTATCACTCTATGACTCTATGCTGCACGCACAGACACGCACATACGTACACACACATACAGGCATGCTCACACACGCACGCACACACACGCACACACATACACACACACACTTGCGCACACACACGTGCACACCATCACACATGTGCACACATACTCGCACAAACACGCACAGATGCACACAGATACACGCATGCTCACACACGCACGCACGCACATACACACACACACTTGCGCACACACACATGCACACACGCCCACACATACTCGCACAGACACGCACACACACACATACACGCATGCTCACACACGCACGCACAAACCAAGGTACATTCAAGGGGACACTAGCATGGATACACACATATAAAGAGAAGGAGAACAATGAACTGGAGAGCAGTGTGAGTTTAAGGCATGCTTCTATTTACGGTGACTGTAGTCTGTGTGAGGGATTCTGAATGGCTCTGCTTCAGACTGAGTGTGAGGCACTTGTGCATATTATATTGTACATGCTCGAGGTTTAGAAAAGGAAAGATGAAAATCTGTTCCGTCTTATCGCCAGTGTAATGGATACATGTGAATCTCACGCTCCAGTTGCTTTGCCCCGGCCCTGCGATGGCTGCAAGCTAGGATTGCCTTCTACAATACTCTGAATCCATGACAGAGGCGGCCCCCGGCACACCTTCACAATCACGGAGTAACAACATCGTAGGATGACAAGACCACTACTCCAGAATATTGGCACATAACACCCTGCGTTGTAAGGAACTGCACGGGATAGTTTTGGAGGGGAGTGAGTTCATCACTTCATGTTCATAAGTGGTAGGAACAGAGTTAGGCCATTAGAAACAGAGGAACCATATAACCATATAATAATTACAGCACGGAAACAGGCCATCCCGGCCCTTCTAGTCCGTGCCGAACACTTATTTTCCCCTAGTCCCATCTACCTGCACTCAGACCATAACCCTCCATTCCTTTCCCGTCCATATACCTATCCAATTTATTTTTAACTGATAAAATCGAACCTGCCTCCACCACTTCCACTGGAAGCTCATTCCACACCGCTACCACTCTCTGAGTAAAGAAGTTCCCCCTCATGTTACCCCTAAACTTCTGTCCCTTTCTAAACATAGAAAAATAGTAGGCCATTCGGCCCTTCGAGCCAGCACCGCAATTCAATGTGATCATGGCTGACCATCCACAATCAGTTGTACCCCGTTCCTGCCTTCTCCCCGTATCCCCTGACTCCGTTATCTTTAAGAGCTATCTTGGACCGATGTAAATAGCGAGTGGAAGCTGCTGCCATTTCCAGAGGCCCAGCACATCTCGATGTCAAGGAGAGACTGAGTAAATCTCACTTGGTGCTGGAGTCGTCAATGTCCACGCTAGCTCTCCCCCACACAATCACCATGCCAGCTGAGAGAACAACTGTGTGGCTGGACATGTCAATGTTCCACTCTGGGTAAGTCTAAATGGTCAGCAATGATCATCTAAAATCAGTACCCCATTCCTGCTATCTCCCCCATATCCCTTGAGTCCGTTCGCCTGAAGAGCTCTATCTAAACTCTCTCTTGAAATTCTGCCCATCAAGTCTACTCCGCCAATCAACCATGGCTGCTCTATCACTTCCTCCTAACCCCATTCTCCTGCCTTCTCCCCATAACCTCTGACACCCGCACTAATCAAGAATCTATCTATCTCTGCCTTAAATATATCCACTCACTTGGCCTCCACAGCCCTCTGTGGCAAAGAATTCCACAGATTCACTACTCTCTGACTAAAGAAATTCCTCCTCATCTCCTTTAAGAATAAGGGGTAAGCCATTTAGAATGGAGACGAGGAAACAATTTTTCACACAAAGAGTTGTGAGTCTGTGGAATTCTCTGCTCAGAGGGCGGTGGAGGCTGGTTCTCTGGATACTTTCAAGAGAGAGTTGGATAGGGCTCTTGATTGATTGATTATTGATTGATTGATTGATTATACCTTTAATAATCCTTTACAGGAAATTACAGTGCCACGACAGCTTCAAGACAGACATAACACCACACATTTCCTCAAATAGCTTCCATACTTAACAAGTTAAAATACAAGTTAAAATACAAGTTAAAATACAAGTTAAAATACAATTAATGAAAAAAAGTGCAGTTATTTATGCGCATTATATTAAAGATAGCGGTCAGGGGATATGGGGAGAAGGCAGGAACGGGGTACTGATTGTGGATGATCAGCCATGATCATACTGAATGGCGGTGCTGGCTCGTAGGGCCGAATGGCCTACTCCTGCACCAATTGTCTATTGTCTATTGTCTTCCTAAAAGAACGTCCTTTAATTCTGAGGCTGTCACCTCCAGTCCCAGACTCTCCCACTAGTGGAAACATCCTCTCCACATCCACTCTATCCAAGCCTTGCACTATTCGGTAAGTTTTAATGAGGTGTCCCCTCGTCCTTCTAAGCTCCAGCGAGTATAGGCCCAGTGACGTTATCTCCGGGATCGCCGGTTTTCTTCCACCCTCCAAAGACATGCGGGTTTTGTCGGCTAACTGGCTGAGGTAAAATTGCAAATTGTCCCCGGTGTGTGTAGGATAGAGTTATAGCCCTGTCTCACGGTACGAGTTCATTCCAACAGCTCTCCTGAGTTTAAAAAAAAATCAAACTCGTGGTAAGCACGGAGAATGAACGTAGCGGGTACGTCGGAGATCGGGGACGTCTCTTAGCGGCTCGTAACGCTAACGGCAGGTTCTCGGGAAGACTCGCTAACGGCAGGTAAGCTCGGGAAGACTCGTGAAGATTTTTCAACACGTTGAAAAATGTCCACGAGAGCCCCGAGTACCGACGAGCGGCCATTACCGTAAATCTCCGAATTCGAATCAGGGCAAACTCGGGAGAGCTCTTGGAATGAACTCGTACCGTGGGACAGGGCTTTTAGCATGCGGGGATCGCTGGTCGGCGCGGGCTCAGCGGGCCTAAGGTCCTGTTTCCCTTGTTGTGTCTCTAAAATAGACTGAAAAGTCGACCGTATCGAGCACCATTTCACTTCCAAACCTCCAAAGACAACAAGCTGCCCGGCGAGAGTTATTGGTTTAATATCCAGAGAGAGAGAGAGAGGAGGCCAGAGTTACTGACGGCATTGCGGGATTGGTCGCAGTCATGCTGAGGATGTTTGTCAAACTCCGTGACATTTATTATCCTGCAGTAACGGAGTGTTTATGACGACTGCTGTAATAATGGGGACTTCACTCACTGGAAACTGGGCCGTAGATCTCACTTCCCTCGCGCAGCGCCCAGACGAGGGAATATTTGACAAACCCTCTTTGCTTCTGAGTGAGCTGTCAGCACTGTAAGCGAACAGCGAGATTTACGCTTCGGTTCAGGTTTATTATTGCCGGGTATAGTGCCGAGGTGCAGTTCGAAGCCGTGCCATCCAGTCAGATAATACCGGACGTAAATACTACAACGCCAAACTCAAGGGGCAGCATAGAATTGGTACAGTGAGCCGGCACGATAGCGCAGTGGTCGTGTTGGCACGGTGAGGTGGCGCGGCGGTAGAGCTGCCGCCTCACAGCGCCACAGGCCCAGGTTCGATCCCGACTACGGGTGCTGTCTGTACGGAGTTTGTACGGGCTCCCCGCGACCCGCGCGGGTTTTCTCCCAGATCTTCGGTCTCCTCCCGCACTCCAAAGACGTGCATGTTTGGAGGTTAATCGGCTTTGGTAAAAGTGTAAATTGTCCCCAGTGTTTGGAGAGTGTATGGACGGATCGCTGGTCAGCGCGGACCTCGTGGGCCGAAGGGCCTGTGTCTGCGCTGTATCTCTAAAACTAAAAATAACAACTATGGTACAAAAGTGTGAAAACGCACACCTCCAGATTCAGGGACAGTTTCTTCTCAGCTGTTTTCAGGCAACTGAATCATCCTACCACAACCAGAGTGCAGTGCTGAACTACTATCTACCTCTTTGGTGACCCTCAGACTATCCTTGATCGGACTTTGCTGGCTTTACCTTGCACTAAATGTTATTCCCTTATCATGTGTCAATTATAATCATGTACTGTCTTTCCGCTAACTGGTTAGCACGCAACTAAAGCTTTTCACTGTACCTCGGTACACGTGACAATAAACTAAACTGAACTCAGCTGTGTAGGAAAGAACTGCAGATGCAGGTTTAGATCGAAGGTAGACACAAAATGCTGGAGTAACTCAGGCAGCATCTCTGGAGTGCAGGAATGGGTGACGTTTCAGGTCGAGACCCTTCTTCAGACTCAGGGGCGAGGGAGACACAGAGATATGGAAGGGTGAGGAGTGAAAACACCGATCAAAGCAGGCGATGATCAAGGAACCGTAGAATGGATCATTGTTGGCTGAGGGGAAGGTGACAACGAGGCGTACAAAGTGTAAAATTAATCAGGAGGGCAGTGAAACTAGTCGGAGAACTAGGGTGAGGGAGGATGGGGAGAGAGAGGGTTGTTGCAGACGGCTGTGGAGGCCAAGCCAATGGATATTTTAGTAGCTGAGATAGATAGATTCTTGATTAGTGCGGGTGTCAGGGGTTATGGGGAGAAGGCAGGAGAATGGGGTTCGGAGGGAGTAATCGATCAGCCATAATTGAATGGCGGAGTAGACTTGATGGGCCGAATGGCCTAATTCTACTCCTATCACATGACCTTTGAACCTTATGAGTTGAAGTTAGAGAAGTCAATGTTCATACCGCTGGGGTGTAAACTACCCAAGCAAAATATGAGGTGCTGTTCCTCCAATTTGCGCTGGGCCTCACTCTGACAGTGGAGGAGGCCCAGGACAGACAGGTCAGTGTGGGAAGTTTAGGTATCTCAATGTCACGTGCACTGAGGTGCTGGTAAAAACAAAGAAGTCCAAACAAGTCAGATAAAACTCTATGTAAATACAATGAAGCCAAACTCGAGGGTCGGCACGGTGGTGCAGCAGTAGAGTTGCTGCCTTACAGCGCCAGAGGCCCGGGTTCGAACCTGGTCTTTAATCGGACTTCACCGAACGTTATTCTCCCTTTATCATGTATCCATACGCCGTGGACAACGCAATTGTTTCATTGACTGGAAGGCACGCACCAAAACGCTCCTCCCCGTAGAGTGTCACTCGTCTGGCTCTGGAGGAACCTTCTGCAGTTCCTGTTAGTGTCACGGCAAGTGAGAACCTGCAGGGAAAATGTTCCCCAATGTTGGGGGGGAGTCCAGAACCAGGGGTCATGCACAGTTTAAGAATTAGGGGCAGGCCATTTAGGACTGAGATGAGGAAAAACTTCTTCACCCAGAGAGTTGTGAATCTGAGGAATTCTCTGCCACAGAAGGCGGCGGAGGCCGATTCACTGGACATTTTCAAGAGTTAGATTTAGCTCTGAGGGCTAGCGGAATCAAGGGACATGGGGGAAAAAGCAGGAACGGGGGTACAGATTTTGGAATGATGATATTGAATGGCGGTGCCGGCTTGAAGGGCCGAATGGCCGACTCCTGCACCTATTTTTCTATGTTTCTACGTTTTGCAACTGGTGAAGCCAAGCTGAGAAACACCACCCCGCTCCCCTCCCTTTCAATAGACAATAGGTGCAGGAGTAGGCCATTCGGCCCTTCGAGCCAGCACCGCCACCACCCTCCCCCCGTGCCAGCTCGGTGCGAAGGAGAGGAGTTACCGGGTTGATCTTCATGGTTCCCCGGACCTTCCTGGCGGTGGTGGTGGCCAGGGTGGTGGTGGTGGCCATGATGGTGGTGGACATCTCTGCGGGCAAGGCGGTGGCCGCTGGCTGGTTGATGATCACCGGCGACACGTCGCCCACCAGCCGCACCGTGCCGTTGACCCTGACGTTGGGGTGGCTCTCGGCGGCCATGTTGAGCACCTTCAGGCCGTTGTAGTAGAGGCCGGACATCTGC
This sequence comes from Amblyraja radiata, assembly GCF_010909765.2. NCBI lineage: Eukaryota > Metazoa > Chordata > Chondrichthyes > Rajiformes > Rajidae > Amblyraja > Amblyraja radiata. Next base: position 59,837,111 of record NC_045964.1, read on the forward strand.
CCCTGGAACGGGCGGCTCCTGTTCTTCCCCCCGATGGTGATCGTGGCCTGTGTGTTGAAGATCGTGAGCATGCGGCCTGCCAAAGAGAAGAGGTATCGCCCTCGTCATTGTCCACGCTACATCGTGTTCCCCATTCACACACACACACACACACTCCGCACACTTTTTTTTAAACTTTATTGTTTGTTTTGTTTTTGTTTTTGGGGGATGTGTCCCTAATAAAAATCAATTCAATTCAATTCAACATTCAACACACACACAAACACACACACACACACACACACAACAGTGTGCATCTTTTCCTGCAAAAATAAATGCGATCAATTATTGCAAGAATAATACGTAAATGCTAAACGATACCAAACTCACCAAACCCGCCATCAATGGTACACAAATCACCCGATGATCTCAACAAATATTCTTAACTGTCACGTGCAGGAAGGAACTGCAGACGCTGGTTTCAACCGAAGATAGGCGCCAAAATGCTGGAGTAGCTCAGCGGGACAGGCAGCATCATCTCTGGAGAGAAGGAATGGGTCGAGATCCTTCTTCAGACAAATTTCTTCAATGTAAAACACACACAACAGTCTTATCGTGACTTATCGTGATATGTTTAAGTTTTGCCTTCCATCACAGTGAGGAGGACTCACTGTGATGGATGTTTATGTGAATTGAATTGTGTTGGTGTGTGTCTTGGTTCTTTTTTTGTATGACTGCAGAAACCAAATTTCGTTTGAACCTCATGTGAGGTTCAAATGACAAATAAAAGGTATTGTATTGTATTGTATTGTATCCGAGTTCCGAGGGCTGCGTAGGAAGGAGCTGCAGATGCGGGTTTAGTTTAACTAGAGTAGGGTCTTGACTGAAGAAGGGTCTCGGACTGAAACTTCGCCTATTCCTATTCTCCAGAGATGCTGTCCGTCCCGCTGAGTTACTCCAGCATTTTTGCGCCTACCTTCGGTGTCTTTTGTGTCGATCTGCCGTTTAAACCAGTGTCTGCTGGTTTAGTTTAGAGATACAGTGCGGAAACAGGCCCTTCGGCCCACCGAGCCCGCGCCAACCAGCGATCCCCGCACATTAACACTATCCTACACACACTGGGGACAATTTACATTTATACCAAAGCCGATTAACCTACAAACATGTACGACTTTGGAGTGTGGGAGGAAACCGAAGATCTCGGAGAAAACCCACGCAGGTCACGGGGAAACGCACAAACTCTGTACAGACAGCACCCGTAGTCGGGATCGAACCCTGGTCTCTGGTGCTGTAAGCGCTCGACCGCTGCGCCACAGTGCTGTCCTCCACCGAAGATAGACACAAATTGCTGGAGTAACTCAGCGGGACGGGCAGCATCTCTGGGTAGAAGGAATGGGTGACGTTTCGGGTCGAGTTCCGAGGTTTCTCTCCAGAGATGCTGCCTGTCCCGCCGAGTTACTCCAGCATTTTTGTGTCTATCTTCGAAGATTCCGCAGGGGTCGGTGCTGGGGCCGCTACTCTTCACGTCGCATGTTGATGATTTGGACGAGGGGATTGAAGGCTCTGTGGCCAAGTTTGCGGATGATACGAAGACAGGTGGAGGGGCAGGTAGTGTCGAGAAAGCAGGGACTCTGCAGAAGGACTTGGGCAGGTTGGGGGAGCGGGCAGAGAAGTGGCAGATGGAATATAGTGTAGCAAAGTGTGGAGTCGTGCATTTTGGTCGTAGGAATAAAGGCGTAGACTACAGCCCTGTTACCATGGTTGCTGGCATCAGTGTAACAATTAGGAGACAGTTGGACAGGTCCATGGATAGGACAGGTTTGGGGGGGACATGGGCCAAACGCGGGCAGGTGGGACTAGTGTAGCTGGGACATGTTGGCCGGTGTGGGCAAGTTGGGCCGAAGGGCCTGTTTCCACACTGTATCACTCTATGACGGTGTGACTGTATGAGTGTTTGTAACCTGCAGAGGATACACAATGGGGGTGAATAGAATTGATAAACAAGGAACTGCAGATGCCAGTTTACAAAAAAAAAGAGACAAACTGCTGGAGTAACTCAGCGGGACAGGCAGTATCTCAGGAGAACGTGGAAAGGTGACATTTTGGGGCGGGACCTTACTTCTGACTGGAAATGTCCCTTAATGAATGGGATTGTTACGTTTGTGCAGCGGTAGAGTTGCTGCCTTACAGCGCCAGGGACCCGGGTTCCATCCTGACTAACTACGGGTGCTGTCTGTGCGGAGTTTGCACGTTCTCTGCGTGGGTTTTCTCCGAGATCTCCCGTGTCCTCCCACACTCCAAAGAACGCACAGGTTTGTAGGTCAATTGACTTGGTGTAAATGTAAAATTGACCCTAGTGTGTGTGGGATGGTGTTGGTGTGCGGGGACCGCTGGTCGGCGCGGACTCGGTGGGCCGAAGGGCCTGTTTCCGCGCTATATGTCTAAACTGAAGTGAAAAAGTTACCTGCAATAATGTGGAGCTCTCTGAGGGCCTGCCCAATAGCTGGTTAACATCGCCCTCTGTTATATCCAGCCCACAGCCAGAGCTTGTTCACAATACTTTTGCCAGGCACCACATTTGCATTTAAATGTGTTTTACCCGAGGAACATTAACTTAAACCAATTTTAACCTCATTTTTGAGTCTTCTTTCTGCGTGTTTCAGCACAATATCCGTACTTTTGACAAACCAAAGGTCAAATCGAAAATTAAATGAAAATAACAGACAAAAGCGAAAATGCCCTTCCTTTGAAGTCAGAGAACGAGAGTTGTTCGGGACGTGAGTGAGGTCAGGCTTGGAGTACGGGTGTTCAGGTGAGGTGCAATGCCATTTCGCATTTCACACTCCAAGGACGCGCAGGTTTGTAGGTTAATTGGCTTGGTGTAATTGTAAGTTCTCCCTAGTGTGTGTAGGATAGTGTTAGTGTGCGGGGATCGCTGGTCGGCACGGACTCGGTGGGCCGAAGGACCTGTTTCCGCGCTGTATCCCTAAACGGAACGGCAGACACTGGTTTAAACTGAAGGCAGACACAAAAAGCTGGAGTAACTCACCGGGACAGGCAGCATCTCTGGAGAAAAGGAATAGGCGAAGTTTCGGTCCGAGACCCTTCTTCAGTTGAACGTTTCGGGTCGAGACCCTTCTCTAGTTAAACTAAACCTGCATCTGCAGCTCTTCCCCACACAGTCTGCGGAACTTTGATAAGTGACGATAAGACTGTTGTGTGTGTTTGACATTGAAGAATTTGTCTGAAGAAGGATCTCGACCCGAAAAGTCACCCGTTCCTTCTCTCCAGAGATGCTGCCTGTCCCGCTGAGTTACTCCAGCTTTTTGAGTCTATCTACGGTCGAAGCCAGCATCTGCAGTTCCTTCCTACACAAGAGTGCAAAGGGGATTTACGAGGATGTTGCCAGGACTCGAGGGTCTGAGACATAGGGACAAGTTTGAGGGGGGATCTTATAGAAACTTACAAAATTCTTAAGGGATTGGACAGGCTAGATGCAGGAAGATTGTTCCCGATGTTGGGAAGTCCAGGACAAGGGGTCACAGCTTAAGGATAGAGGGGAAATCCTTTAGAACCGAGATGAGAAAAACATTTTTCACGCAGAGGGTCGTGAATCTCTGGAACTCTCTGCCACAGAAGGTAGTTGAGGCCAGTTCATTGGCTATATTTAAGAGGGAGTTAGATGTAGCCCTTGTGGCTAAAGGGATCAGGGGGTGTGGAGGGAAGGCAGGTACAGGATACTGAGTTGGATGATCAGCCATGATCACATTGAATGGCGGTGCAGGCTCGAAGGGCCGAATAGCCTACTCCTGCACCTATTTTCTATGTTTCTAAGTTGGACAGGCTTGGAATTTATTCTTTGGAGCGGATCGGGGGCTGAGAGGTGATCTTACAGACGTGTATAAAATAATAAAGGGATCTGAATGGGTGAATGTACAGTCTTTTATCCAGAGAGAGGGAATCTATAATGAGAGGATGTAGATTTAAGATTGAGAGGAGAAGTCTTTTAGCCAGGGTAGGGGTACGAAATACAAGAGGACATATGTTTAAGGTGAAGATGGACACAAAATGCTGGAGTAACTCAGCGGGACAGGTAGCATCTCTGGAGAGAAGGAATGGGTGACTTTTCGGGTCGAGACCCTTCTTCAGACTGGTTAGGGATAAGGGAAACGAGAGATATGGACAAGGTTGTGGAGAGATAAAGAACAATGAATGAAAGATATGCAAAAAAGTAACGATGATGAATGAATCAGGCCGTTGTTAGCTGTTTGTTGGGAGATAACGAGAAGCTGGTGCGACTTGGGTGGGGGAGGGATAGAGAGAGAGGGAATGCCGGGGCTACTTGGTGAGAGAAATCAATATTCATACCACTGGGCTGTAAGCTGCCCAAGCAAAATATGAGATGCTGTTCCTCCAATTTGCGTTTAGCCTCACTCTGACAATGGAGGAGGCCCAGGACAGAAAGGTCTTTGTGGGAATGGGAAGGAGAATTAAAGTGTCCAGCAACCGGGAGATCAGGTTGGTGCAGGCAGGCTGAGCGAAGGTGTTCCACGAAACGATCGCCCAGTCTACGTTTGGTCTCGCCAATGTATAAGAGTCCACATCTTGAACAGCGGATACAGTAGATGAGGTTGGAGGAGGTGCAAGTGAACCTCTGCCTGACCTGAAAGGACTGTCGGGGTCCCTGGACAGTCGAGGGAGGAGGTATAGGGACAGGTGTTGCATCTCCTGCGGTTGCAGGGGAAGGTACCTGGGGAGGGGGTGGTTTGGGTAAGAAGGGATGAGTTGACCAGGGAGTTGTGGAGGGAAGGGTCTCTGCGGAAAGCAGACAGGGGTGGAGATGGGCAAATGTGTCTAGTGGTGGGATCCTGTTGCAGGTGGCGAAAATGTTGCAGGATTATGTGTTGTATGCGACGGCTGATGGGGTGGAAGGTGAGGACAAGGGGGATTCTGTCTCTGTTGTGACTAGGGGGAGGGGGAGCAAGGGCGGAGCTGGGGGGTGCTGAGGGCCTCATCTATGATGGGAGAGGGGAACCCCTGTTCCCAAAAGAATGAGGACATGTTTAGGTGAGAAGGGCAAGATTTAATAGGAACTTGAGGGGCAACTTTTTAAAACGGAATGGTGGGTGTATGGAACGAGCTGCCAGAGGAGGTAGTTGAGGCAGGTACCACAACAGCATTTGAAAGACATTTGGACAGGTACTGGATAGGAAAGGCTTGGAGGGAAATAGGCCAAATGTGGGCAAATGGGGTGAACTGGTCGAACAAGAAGTCCTTGGAAGGCAAACAGTGGAGGCCCTGCAACAGCCTGGGGCTCGCCTGAATCGGGCACCCAACCTCGAGACCTTGAGCACAGACCGCTTAGTATATTTTAAGTTTAGAGGCACAGCACGGAAACAGGCCCTCTGGCCCACCGGGTCCGCGCCGACCAGCGATCCCCACACATTAACACTATCCTACACACACTAGGGACAATTTACAATTTTTGTTTAACCTAACCTACAAACCTGTACGTCTTTGGAGTGTGGGAGGAAACCGGAGCACCCGGTGAAAACCCACGCAGATCACGGGGAGAATGTCCAAACTCTGTACATACAGCACCCGTGGTTGGGATCGAACCAGGGTCCTTGGCCCTGTGAGGCAGCATGTCTACTGCTGCGCCACCGTAATCGGGGGTTGTAGTTTGTTAGGGCAATACTCTACGGGGCTGTATGTAAGAAAATAATTTCACTGTGGATGAGGAGAGGATGTTTTCACTGGTGGGGGATTCTAGGACTAGAAGTCATAACCTCAGAATTCAATGACGTTCTTTTAGGAAGGAGATGAGGAGAAATCTCTTCGGTCAGAGGGTGGTGAATCTGTGGAATTCTTTGCCACAGAAGGCTGTGGAGGTCAAGTCAGTGGATATATTTAAGACAGAGATAGATAGATTCTTGATTAGTATGGTTATCAGGGGTTATTGGGAGATGGCAGGGTGGAGAATGGGGTTAGGAGGGAGAGATTCAGTACATCAGCCATGATTGAATGGCGGAGTAGACTTGATGGGCCGAATGGCCTAATTCTACTATTATCCCCTATGACCTCATGACTGTGCGATTGCACATGTGACCACAAAGTGCCGTTGAACCTTTGACCCTTGAACCTCCCCGAGGTTTGGATGAGGCCCTGTCGGAATAAGCGACCCACTCTGTACATGAGCCAACGACGCCTCCCAAGCAAGCAGACCAAACTCAATGGTGCCCATGAGATCCTGCTTTGCCCAGGACGCCCTTTTTCTCCAATGAAGGCAGGTCGTGGCCATCTTGGAACAGCAAATAGTAAATCTTACACTTGCCTTCCAGCACAACTTCAAGGAAACAGTTTCAAAAAGCAAACATGGCGAGGTTAGTGAGCATCAAACAGGTTCAAGATAAATTCAATAACTATGCATGCAGCAAGTTGAATATTAATCCCCAGTCATATTACCTTTAACAATGAGCGTTAAAGGGACTTTATTAATTAGGACCTTGGGTATAAGATGATAGATATTAAAAAAAAACTCCATTTAGGTTAATTTGAAGTTGCTTATAAAATATTAAGGCTTTCGAGTGGACTCCATTTTAGAATCAAACTTAATGTCTACAAATTTACCAGAACCCAGTGAATTATCTTGTAAGTCGCACGTTACAATTCGCCTTTTTAGACAAAGTCCATGCATAACTTTACAAGAAGCCAACACGCTGACAGTCCCTTTAACTACAGTTTAATAATGATAAATTATAAAGATATTTATCAATATAAAAAAGCAGCAAGTTATAAATTACATTAAGACCTTCGTTCAACAGCCAAGATTATTATTATTATTTTTTTAAAGTTACTTGTTTTAACAATCAAGACTTTAACGCAAGCTTTAGGTTTTCCTTTCCTTTTAAAAATAAAGAGAGCACAGAAGTGAAAGAGTTAATGTTAAAGTTTTTAATGGAGATTTACCTTTCTCTTGTAGCCATTCATCAAATACTATCCCTCTGAATTTTTTGGGGACTTTCGTTTTAGCAATCGCCAGGCGTTCATTATCAATGTTTCCTTTAAAGTTTAAAGAGACAGCTTAAAAGAAAAAAAAATCTGGAACGTCAAGAGTTAACACCGAACATTTTACATTTTAATTACAAATTGTTTGTTGTGAAAGAAATTAAAAAACTCCAGTCAACATCAGGGTTTGTTTAAGGGCTGTTTGAGTTTTATAGCGTGTCACCAAGTTAACTCGCTCTTAAGTCGTACTGCGCTTACTAAATGCTGAGGTCGTGATGGCATTAAATTGTCACTGTTATTCCCCTGGGTTTTATGTGACCAGGCGGTGATCTTCGAACTGATTTTAAACGGGAAGGAGTTTGGGTTGGAATGGTTAGCTTTGTTTAGTTTGGAGATGCAATGCGGAAACAAGGCCTTCGACCCACCGAGTCTGCGCCGACCAGCGATCCCCGCACACTAACACCATCCGTTTTCAGGGACAGTTTCTTCCCAGCTGATCGGCAACTGAAGCGGCAACTGAGTCATCCTACCACAACCAGAGAGCAGTCCCGAATTACTATCTACCTCAGTGGTGACCCTCGGACTATCCTTTCTCCCTCCTTCCCCTCTCCTTCCCAGCTCTCACACAGCCCACTGTCTCCGCCACTTCCTTTCTTCTTCCCGCCCCCCCCCCCCACATCAGTCTGAAGAAGGGTCTCGACCCGAAACGTCGCCTATTTCCTTCGCTCCATAGATGCTGCCTCACCCGCTGAGTTACTCCAGCATCTTTGTCCACACTCGGACTATCCTTGATCGGACTTTGCTGGCTTTACCTTGCACTAAACGTTATTCCCATAGCATGAACCTGTACACTGTACATGGGTCGATTGTAATCTTGTTTATTCACTGTACCTCGGTACACGTGACAATAAACGTAACTAAATAACTAACATAAGGGACGATTCGTAATTTTTTTTCAACAAAGTCACCCGGAGAAAACCCACGGAGGCCACGGAGAGAACGAACAAACTCCGTGCAGACAGCACCCATAGTCGGGATCGAACCTGGGCCCCTGGCGCTGTGAGGCAGCGACTCTACCACTGCGCCACCGTGCCGCCCTGCTGGAGGAATCGTTGCCTTGCCTCTGTATTTGCAGAAGAGGTCAACGACCTTGTCTTTCGATCTATGAACGTACTTGGGTCAATCAGTTCCTCGAGCTATTCGATAAAATCACATCTGATCTGATTCACCACACTCTGACTGAAGAAATTCCTCCTCATCTCCTTTGTAAAGGTACATCCTCTTATTCTGAGGCTGTGCCCTCTAGTCCTAGACTCTCTCACTGGTGGAAACATCCTCTCCACCTCCACTCTATCCAAGCCTTTCGCCCGCAGGGAGGTGGGTGTAAACCACAGTGCTTACAGGGAGTACGTACAAACTCCACACAGACAGCACTGGAAGTCAGGATTGGAACCAAGAGACTGGAGCTGCAGCATTAACTGCTGCGTCTGTGTCAAAGGTGCTATCCAAATGAAAGATCTTGCTGTTGAGCTCAATTAAGCATCAAAATTAGTTCCATTCTAAGTCTGTGTAGGAAGGAACTGCAGATACTGGTTTATACCGAAGATAGACACAAAGTGCTGGAGTATTTCAGCGGGTCAGGCAGCATCTCCGGAGGCAGCGGTAGAGCTACTGCCTTACAGCGCCAGAGACCCGGGTTCGATCCCGACTACGGGTGCTGTCTGTGTGGAGTTTGTACGTTCTCCCCATGACCTGCGTGGGTTTTCTCCGAGATCCTCGGTTTCCTCCCACACTCCAAAGACGTACAGGTTTGTAGGTTTATTGGCTTGGTATGAATGTAAAATTGTCCCTAGTGTGTGTAAGATAGCGTACGTGTGTGGGGATCGCTGATCGGTGTGGACCCGGTGGTCCGAAGGGCCTGGTCCCGCGCTGTATATCCAAGTTTGAACTAAACCAAACTAAACTGGCTCTGGCAAAGAATTCCACAGATTCACCACCCTCTGACTAAAGAAATTCCTCCTCATCTCCTTTCTAAAGGAACGTCCTTTAATTCTGAGGCTGTGGCCGGTCTCACATGGTTTTAAGAATAAGGGGTAAGCCATTCAGAACGGAGACGAGGAAACACTTTTTCTCACAGAGAGTGGTGAGTCTGTGGAATTCTCTGCCGAGGCTGGTTCTCTGGATACTTTCAAAAGAGGGCTAGATAGGGCTCTTAAAGATAGCGGAGTCAGGGGATATGGGGGAAGGCAGGAACGGGGTACTGATTGGGGATGATCAGCCGTGATCACATTGAATGGCGGTGCTGGCTCGAAGGGCCGAATGGCCTACTCCTGCACCTATTGTCTATTGTGTCTATTGAAGCTTTTACCTTGCCAGGGAAATAACAGTGAAATCTATTTGCCGACAACGAATTGTATCATTTAAATAATTTTTTGGAAAAAAGACAATGAATGGATCTGAAGTTCTTTCATGAAAGACGCAAAAAAAAAAAGAAGCACTTTAAGTTCTGAATAGCCCACAAATGAGACCACGAGATATGGATGCGGACGTTTTAGAATCCATTCTCATGGCCAGGTGAGACCTATCCCAGGGGGGACGGGATGAAACATTTATTTTATCTTTTAGTCATTTTTAATGGACTGAACATGCAGAGTCATTCCATTTCATTTACCATCGTAACTTAGACTTGTATTGAACAATATAACACGACACAAAGCACAGATAATAGGGACGTCAGAACATTGCACACCCGCGATCCAAACGCTAATGAGTTTCATGACGAAAAAATTAATATTCAGATCAACATCTGCATTATTTTTGAACAAAACAACAAATATGACCAGCCATGATCACATTGAATGGCGGTGCTGGCTCGAAGGGCCGAATGGCCTACTCATGCACCTATTGTCTATTGTCTATTGTCTATTGACATTCTTGTATCGGAAGGAACTGCAGATGCGGGTTCAAACCGAAGGTAGACACACAGTGGATATTTTTTGAGGCAGAGATAGATAGATTCTTGATCAGTATGGGTGTCAGGGGTTATGGGGAGAAGGCAGGAGAACAAAGTTGAGAGGGAGAGATAGATCAGCCATGATTGAATGGCGGGTCAGACTTGATGGGACGAATGGCCTAATTCTACTATCACATGATCTTATGATCTTATGATCTTCAGTCTGTAGAAGGGTCTCGACCCGAAACATCTCCTATTCCTTCGCTCCATAGATGCTGCCTCACCCGCTGAGTTTCTCCAGCAATTTTATCTACTTTCTTTCTTATAAAAAGCTGGAGTAACTCAGCGGGACAGGCAGCATCTCTGGAGAGAAGGACTGGGTGACGTTTAGGGTCGAGACCCTTCTACAGAGCCGACACACGGCACCCATTCCTGGTCTTTCGATTCAGCACCGCCATTCAATATGATCATGGCTGATCGTCCAGAATCAGAACCCTGTTCCTGCTTTCTCCCCATTTCCCTTGATTCCGTTAGCCCTGAGAGCTATATCCAAATCTCTTGAAAACATCCAGTGAATTGGCCTCCACTGCCTTCTGTGGCAGAGAATTCCACAGATTTACAACTCTCTGGGTGAAAATGTTTTTCCTCAACTCAGTCCTAAATGGCCTACTCCGTATTCTTAAACTGTGTGACCCCTGGTTCTGGACTCCCCCTACATGGGGAACATTTTTCCTGCATCTAGCCTGTCCAATCCCTTAATAATTTTATATGTTTCTATAAGATCCCCCTCATCCTTTAAATTCTAGTGAATACAAGCCCAGTCAACCCATTCTTTCATCATATATCAGTCCTGCCATCCTAGGAATTAACCTGGTGAACCTATGCTGCACTCCCTCAATAGCAAGAATGTCCTTCCTCAAATTTGGAGACCAAAACTGCACACAATACTCCAGGTGCGGTCTCACCAGGGCCCTGTACAACTGCAGTGTGACCTCCTTGCTCCTAAACTCAAATCCTCTCACAATGAAGGCCAACATGCCATCAGCTTTCTTCACTGCCTGCTGCACCTGCCTGCTTACTGTAGCTGCATGCTTACTCTCAGAGTTTCTATAAGATCCCCTCTCATCCGTCTAAATTCCAGTGAATACAGAAGGCATTTGAACAAAAGACATTCCTTCCCACTCCAACTGGGACTTCAGGTTTTTACTGCCTCTGGTTTATGACACATTGGAGATCTGTTCCAGACCTTATACTTCACTTTTATACCCGTCACCTGGTCCTAAATCCTTTGAGAGACACGGGCTCTGTTCAGCTAACGCAGGAAGACGTCTGCACCTTATTACCCGTTTAAATCACGGATATTAAACTGTGAGCGTGTGCGTGTGTGTGTGTGCGCGCTCTACATCTTCTAGCCCGTTATTGATGGCGGAGTGTCAGGTTTCTAATTGTTGAATCACCTTCAACAGTGTCCTTCCCAAGCGACAGAAACACTCGCTTCTCTCATCTGCCAGAATAGCTTTAGGAGGGCTGAATGGCCTCATCTGTCCTAAACCTATCCACACAGATCAGAAGTTCATAAGCTCTAGGAAGGAACAGAATCAGGCCATTCGGCCCATCGAGCCCATCATCCTGCACTCCAAAGACCTACAGGTTTGTAATAATAATAATAATAATGGATGGGATTTATATAGCGCCTTTCTAATACTCAAGGCGCTTAGTCCAAGTCCAAGTCCAAGTTACATTTATTGTCACACGCACCAATTGGTACAGTGAGATTTGAGTTACCAACTTAATTGGCTTCTATTTGAGGGCGGGGTGGGGGGGGGGGGGGGGCGGGGACTGGGGGGGGGGGGGGGGGGGGGGGGGGGGGTAGTTGAAGAGACTGTGGGGAGAATATTTTTTTTAACGTCGGATTAACCTAGAGTTTCTGAAAGAAGGGTAGATGGTGGAGGTTAGTAATGGTATCTTGGACCAAAGGGCTTGTTTCCATTCTGCCTCTTTGAAACAAAACCAGAAAGATATCATCTATATAATGGAAAATAATCTAGTCCTGGACATTTGTCCTATCAAGACACCTGGCTGTTTGTCGGCACTGGGCCTGTACTCGCTGGAGTTTAGAAGGATGAGGGGACACCTCGTTGAAATAGTGTATGGCTTGGATAGAGTGGATGTGGAGAGGATGCTTCCGCTAGTGGGAGAGTCCAGGACTAGAGGTCATAGCCTCAGAATTAAAGGATGTTCCTTTAGGTAGGAGATGGAGGCCAAGTCAGTGGATATTTTTAAGGCAGAGATAGATAGATTCTTAATTTAGTACGGGTGACAAGGGTTATGGGGGGGGAAGGCAGGAGAATGGGGTTGGAGGGAGAGATAGATCAGCCGTGATTTGACTTCTGCGGAGTGGAATTGATGGGTCAAGTGGCCTAATTCTGCTCCTAACACTTAAGGCCGTATGAAGTAGTCATGGATGGGTACTGGTGAACAGCTTCACCTACCAGCACCTTCATAGGTTCTAAGAGCAGAGCGAGGCCATTCGGTCCATCGAGTCTACTTTGTCATTCGATCATGGCTGATCTATCTTTCCCTCTAAACCCCATTGAGGGGATCTTATTGAAACGTATAAGATTATTAAGGGGTTGGACACGCTAGAGGCAGGAAACATGTTCCAGATGTTGGGGGAGTCCAGAACTAGAGGCCACAGTTTAAGAATAAGGGGGAAGCCATTTAGAACGGAGACGAGGAAACACTTTTTCACACAGAGAGTTGTGAGTCTGTGGAATTATCTGCCTCAGAGGCCGGTTGTCTGGATACTTTCAAGAGAGAGCTAGATAGGGCTCTTAAAGACAGCGGAGTCAAGGGATATGGGGAGAAGGCAGGAACGGGGTACTGACTGTGGATGATCAGCCATGATCACATTGAATGGAGGTGCTGGCACGAAGGGCCGAATGGCCTACTCCTGCACCTATTGTCTATTGTCTATTGTCCTGCCTTCCCCACATCACCCCTGACACCCGTACTAATCAATCTGCCTTAAAAATACTCAGCGACAACCTCCACCGCCGTCTCTGGCAATGAATTCCACAGATTCCATGGATGAAGAAACTCAGTTGCACATGAACCACCAAAAGACGGGCAGGGTTGTGGGTTGATGGGACGCGTAAATGGGCCAGCATGGCCACGACGGGCCGAAGGTTCTGCTTCTGTGCCCTGTGACCCTTTCTCTCAACGACCCTCCCCCCCCCCTGTGCCTTTTGCCTGACAGGTATAACAACAGCCTGGAGTGGAATGTGTCTCAAACTCTCAAACGGCACCTCTGAGCGTTGTACAGATCACACATCAAGGACACAGCCCAAGCGCTGGTCCAAATGACAGTGATAAATGTTTCACCTCATTCCTCAGTGGTTCTGGACGTCACTTGATCCCCCTGGTACCTCTCCCGCCTTTTGTTACCATGCCATCTATTTTGCCAACCACGCACTTTAAACCAAAAATAAAATGCTCGGACAAAAGCAATCCGCAAATAACATTAAATGCACCTGCGATTGCTTTGGGTACCAGCTCAGCTCTTTGGCTTAGATAGTTTAGTTTGGTTTTAGGTTAGAGAGACAGAGTGGAAACAGACCACTTCGGCCCACCAGGACCGCGCCTACCAGCGATCCCCGCACACTAACACTATCCAACACAATGACTTGAAGGGCCTCGACCCGAAACGTCACCTATTTCATTCGCTCCATAGATGCTGCCTCACCCGCTGAGTTTCTCCAGCATTTTTGTCCACCTTCGATTTTTCCAGCATCTGCAGTTCTTTCTTAAACAATCCTACACACACGAGTGTTTTTATTACTTTTACATTTACTGTTTCCATTTATACCGAGCCAATTAACCTACAAACCTGCACGTCTATGGGGTGTGGGAGGAAACCGAAGATCTCGGAGAAAACCCACGCAGTCACGGGGGGGGAACGTACAAACTACGCACAGACAGCACCCCTTGTCAGGATGGAACCCGGGTCTCTGCCACTGTGAGGCAGCGGCTCTACCTGCTGCGCCACCGTGCCGCCCCTAACATGACGGTGGAGGCCGGTTCTCAGGATGCTTTCAAGAGAGAGCTAGATAGGGCTCTTAAAGATAACGGAGTCAGGGGATATGGGGAGAAGGCAGGAACGGGGTACTGATTGGGGATGATCAGCCATGATCATATTGAATGGCGGTGCTGGCTCGAAGGGCCGAATGGCCTACTCCTGCACCTATTGTCTATTGTCTAGGACAACATAATTTGTCTTCTGATATTCCTATTCCTAGTTTAGTTTAGAGATATGGCGCATAAACAGGCCCTTCGGCCCTTCGAGTCCACGCCAACCAGTGATCACCCCCTGCACAAATTCTATCCCACACACACTAGGGACAATTTACAGAAGAAAAACAACCCACAAACCTGTACGTCTTTGAGAGGGGCGGGAAGAAGAAAGAAAGAGGCGGAGACAGTGGGCTGTTGGAGAGCTGGGAAGGGGAGGGGATGGAAGGAGAAAGCAGGGACTACCTGAAATTGGAGAAGTCAATGTTCATACCGCTGGGGTGTAAACTACACAGGTGAAATACGAGGTGCTGCTCCTCCAATTTGCGGTGGGACTCACTCTGGCCATGGAGGAGGCCCAGGACAGAAAGGTCGGATACGGAATGGGAGGGGGAGTTGAAGTGCTGAGCCACCAGGAGATCAGGTTGGTTAATGCAAACTTGTTAATAAACAACTAGAAAATACTGGAGTAACTCAGGGGGACAGGCAGCATCTCTGGAGAGAAGGAATGGGTGACGTTTAGGGTCGAGACCCTTCTTCAGCCTGACAGTCACGGGAGAGTGAGACAGAGAGATATGGATGGTAAGGTGTGAAAATGAGAGATCAAAGTGGACGCTGGGCAAGGGAAATGTAGAATGGTACAGAAGGGTCTCGACCCCGAAACGTCAGCCATTCCTTCTCTCCAGAGATGCTGCCTGTCCCGCTGAGTTACTGCAGCTTTTTATGTGTCTATCTTTGGTGTAAACCAGCATCTGCAGTTCCTTCCTACATAGAGTGGACCATTGTTGGCTGAGGGGAAGGCGACTATGAGGCATACAATCCGTGAAATTTGATCAGAAGGACAGGGGAACTAGTCGGAGGACTAGGATGGGGGAGGGATGGAGAGAGAGGGAAAGCATGGGTTATGTGACATCAGAGAAGTCAATTTTCATACCGTTGGGTTGTAAGCTGCCCAAGCGAACTATGGAAGTTTGAGTGCGGGAATTTCTAATGGGTCTTGCCAGGCCACAATGATTCACCGGTTATTTTGTTTAATATCACGGCACCAATAGTCAATAATTGCAGGAGTAGGCCATTCGGCCCTTCGAGCCAGCACCGCCATTCAATGTGATCATGGCTGATCATCATCAGTACCCCGTTCCTGCCTTCTCCCCGTATCCCCTGACTCCGCAACCATTAAGAGCCCTATCTAGCTCTCTCTTGTAAGTATCCGGATTTATAACCGGTCTCCACCGCCCTCTGAGGCAGAGATTGCTGCCGGTAGAGTTGAGGAAGAGTTGCTGCCTTACAGCGCCAGGGACCCGGGTTCAATCCCGACTACGGGTGCTGTCTGTACGGAGTTTGTGCGATCTCCCCGTGATCGCGTGTGTTTTCACCGAGATCTTAGTTTTCCTCCCGCACTCCAAAGACGTACAGGTTTGTAGGTTAATTGGCTGGATTGGTATAAATGTAAACATTGTCCCTAGCTTGTGTAGGGCAGTGTTAGTGTAGGTTTTCTCCGAGATCTTCGGTTTCACCCACGTGGGTTTTCTCCGAGATCTTCGGTTTCCCCCCCACCCTCCAAAGAAGTACAGGTTTGTGGTTTAATCGGCTTAGTATGAAGGTACAATTGTCCTTAGTTTGTCCCTAAATTGTCCCTCAGCCATGATCACATTGAATGGCGGTGCTGGCTCGAAGGGCCGAATGGCCTACTCCTGCACCTATTGTCTATTGTGTGTGTGTAGGATAGCGTTGATGAGCGGGGATCGCTGGTCGGCACGGACTCAGTGGGCCGAAGGGCCTGTTTCCGCACTGTATCTCTAAACTAAACTAAACACAGGAGAACACGTATAGGCAAAAATAAAGCATGCTTTATCGTCCCACTTTGCTCTGCTGTCTGTTATCTGTGTATTACGCCCACAACAGACTGCGAAAGGGTGCAGATAAATCGCCAGAGAAATGATTGAAGCGCGTGTGATGCTGTTTGGTGATAGCAGTAATTGTATTTGGCTTCAAAGATACAAGGTTATCCGTAACGTGCCTTTGGATGCCGGGAATAAATCAGACTAGCTCTGTGAGTCAAGTGTGAAACCAAGAAGTGTGAAAACGCACACCTCCAGATTCAGGGACAGTTTCTTCCCAGCTGTTATCAGGCAACTGAACCAGCCCACCACAACCAGAGAGCAGTGCTGACCTACTATCTACCTCATTGGTGACCCTCGGACTATCCTTGATCGGACTTTGCTGGCTTTACTTTGCACTAAACGTTTTTCACGTTATTCTTTTCATCATGTATCAGTACACCTTCCCGCCCTCCCTGTATCTGTACACAATGGACGGCTCGATTATAATCATGTGTTGTCTTTCCGCGGAGTGGTGAACACGCATCAAGAGCTTTGTTAACACGCACTCACACACGCACGCACACACGCGCTCACACATGCGCGCACACACGCACACACACACGCACGCACACATGCAAGCACACACTCACTCACTCCCACACGCACGCACACGCGCTCACACACGCACGCACACACGCACACACACACGCATGCACACACGCAAGCACACACTCACTCACACACGCACGCACACATGCACTCACACACGCACTCACACACGCACTCGCACACACACTCACACACACACGCGCATGCGCACAAACAGACACAGACAGGCGCACACGCGCACAAACAGACACAGGCAGGCGCACACGCATGCACGCACACACACATGCAAGCACACGCACGCACACACATACGCACTCACACACACGCACAAAAGCACGCACTCACACACGCACGCACACACAGACACAGACAGGCGCACATGCACGCCCTCACACACACACGCACGCACACATGCACAAATGCATGCAAGCACACGCACACGCACACACACGCATACGCACTCACGCACATGCACACACGCACAGACACACACACACACGCACAGACACACACACACGCAAATACACACACATACACGCACACACACAGGCACACGCACACCCACAGCCTTGGTTGCATTAAGGGCTTTGAGTTATTTTGCACTAATATTAGACTTTTATTTAATTTATTGTGCTGTAACTTTTTGTGCTGCCTATGTGGATTTGGCAAGTTTAGTTTAGTTTAGTTTAGTTTAGTTTAGAGATACAGCATGGCAACAAGCCCTTCGGCCCACCGTGTCCGCACCGACCAGCGATCCCCGCACACTAACCCCATCCTTCTCACAATTTACAACTCTACTGAGCCAATTAACCTACAAACCTGTACGTCTTTGGCTGTGTGGGAAGAAACTGAAGATATCGGTGAAAACCCACGCAGGTCACGGGGTGAACGTACAAACTCCGTACAGGCAGCACCCGTAGTCAGGATCGAAATTGGGTCTCTGGCGCTGTGAGGCAGTAACTCTACCTCTGCACCACCGTGCTGCTCTGAATGTGGAACGTTGAATTTTCTCCGGGTGCCCTGGTTTCCTCCCACATCCATTGGGACGACAGATGGCACAATGGGCTAAGTGTTCGGCTGGCAACCGGAAGGTAGCTGGTTCGAATCCCGCTTGGAGTGCATACTGTCGTTTTGTCCTTGGGCAAGACACTTCACCCACCTTTGCCTGTGTGTGAATGTGTGTGAATGTGTGTGAGTGATTGGTGGTGGTCGGAGGGGCCGTAGGCGCAGAATGGCAGCCACGCTTCCGTCAGTCTGCCCCAGGGCAGCTGTGGCTACAGAAGTAGCTTACCACCACCGAGTGTGACTGAGGAGTGAATGAATAATGCGATGTAAAGCGCCTTGAGTATTAGAAAGGCGCTATATAAATCCCATCCATTATTATTATTATCCCAAAGACTTGTTGTTTGTAGGTTAAATGGCCCTCTGTAAATTGACCATAGTGTGTGGGGAGTGGATGGGAAGGTGGGACAACCTGCTGGCAATCAGGTTTAGATTGGTACATGATAGACAATAGACAATAGGTGCAGGAGTAGGCCATTCGGCCCATTGAGCCAACACCGCCATTCAATATGATCATGGCTGATCATCCACAATCAGCACCCCGTTCCTGCCTTCTCCCCATATCCCCTGACTCCGCTATCTTTAAGAGCTCTATCTAACTCTCTTTTGAAAGCATCCAGAGAACTGGTCTCCACTGCCCACTGAGGCAGAGAATTCCAGAATCACAACTCTCTGTGAGAAAAAATGTTTCCTCATCTCCGTTCTAAATGGCTTACCCCTTATTCTTAAACTGTGACCCCTGGTTCTGGACTCCCCCATCATCGGGAATATGTTTCCTGCCTCTAGCATGTCCAAACCCTTAATAATCTTATATGTTTCAATAAGATCCTTCTCATCCTTCTAAACTCCAGAGTGTACAAGCCCAGCCGCTCCATTCTCTCAGCATATGACACTCCTGCTATGCCGGGAATTAACCTGGTAAACCTACGCTGCACTCCCACAATAGCAAGAATGTCCTTCCTCAAATTTGGAGAGCAGAACTGCACACAATACTCCAGGTGTGGTCTCACTAGGGCCCTGTACAACTGCAGAAGGACCTCTTTGTTCCTGCACTCAACTCCTCTTGGGCGACATGCCATTAGCTTGCTAGTATAGACACGGAGGGCCTGTTTCTAAGCTGCGTGACTCTGACAAGCACACAACCTCCAGTGAAGCACTGATGTTGGGTTTCCCGTTGAAAACTAAACCCAGTTAATTAATCAAAAAAATGTGATCATCAAAATTTTTTTTAATCCTCTAAGTAATAAGAGTCATACAGTTATGGAGCTGTCCCAGTGTACGAGCTAATTCAAGAGTTCTCCCGAGTTTCCTCTGATTTGAACTCGGAGAAATATGGTAATAGCCACTTGTCGGTACTCAGGGCTCTCGTGGACATTTTTCAACATGTTAAAAAATCTTCACGAGTCTTTCCGAGCTTACCACGTTTCCCGAGTACCTGCCGTTAGCGTTACGAGCCGCTAAGAGACGTCCCGAGCTCCGACGTACCCGCTACGTACATTCTACGTGCTTCCACGAGTTTGATTTTTTTTTAAACTCGGGAGAGCTCTTGAATGAACTCGTACAGTGGGACAGGGCCATTAAACAGCACAAAACATGCCCTATGGCTGAACTTGTCGATGCCCCTCTTAGCTAGCGCATTTGCTTGCATTTGGACCATGGCTCTCTCTTAATCTTTCCTTCAGTATCGAGATCCCTGTCCAAGTGTCTTGTAAATACTGTTATGGTACCCATAAGATCCTATAGCGAGCAAGATAGTCCACGTGACGAAAAAGACGTAGTACTTGTAGACGTAGTCATGGGCAGATTCATCAGTAATTTTCGGCCCCATTTCCGGAACCGGCTTCCGTCTCCGGACCAAAGATCCCGTAGCAAAGATACTGGTGCGGAGACGGAAGCCGGTTACGGAAACATCCTCGTAAAAAATAAAAGTTCTTTTGAAAAAATCTTCTCCTCATTTTTTCAGAATTTAAATTTATTAACACAAACTGTTCCCCCGCAACGTTCCCCCGCAACGTTGATTACACTGCGAGTCCGGTCGGGTCGGGTTACGGAAATGGATGAAAAAAAGGCCCACGTTCCGTTCCGTTGCGTACTACACGTCAGCCCATTGCATTTAGCAGGAGTGGTCTATCTTGCTCCGCTATAGGATCTTTGATGGTACCTGCCTCAATGACTGTACCTCCTCTGGCAGCTCGTTCCATACACCTATCACATGTGAAAAATTTGTCACTCAGGTTCCGATTAAATCTTTAGCTTCTCATCGTAAACCTGTTTCCTCTGGTCCTTGATTCACCTACTCTGGGTAAAAGACTCTGTGTGCATTCGTCCTATCTATACACCTGTATAAAGATCACCCCTCATCCACCTGCGTTGCAAGGAATACAGCCCAGCCTGCTCAACCTCTCCCTGTAGCTCAGGCCCTTGAGTCCCGGCAACATCCTTGTAAATCTTCTCTGCGCCCTTACCGATGAATTACAGCTTTCCCCCTGCCGGTTGATCGACACTGAACACAGTCTTCCAAACGTGGCCTCACCAACGCCTTATAGAGGTGGTGCAGAGGTAGAGTCGCTGCCTTGCGCCCTGGTTCGATCCTAATAAAGGGTGCTGTCTGTACGGACTTTGCACGCTCTCCCCGTGACCTGCGTGGGTTTTCTCCAGGTGCTCCGGTTTCCCTCCTACTCTCCAAAGACATACAGGGTTTTATCGTTGAATTGGCCTAGCTAAAAATTGTAAATTGTCCCTGGCGTGTAGGATAGTGCTAGTGTAGGGGGGTCGCTGGTCGGCGCGGACTTGGTGGGCTGAAGGGCCTGTTTCCACACTGCATCTCATAAGTCTGAAGTCTATCCCAACGTTTAAGAAACAGTCAGACAGATGCAAGGATAGGACAGGTTTGGAAGGATATGGACCAAATGCAGGCAGGTGGGACTAGTGCAGATGGGACATGTTGGCCGGTGTGGGCAACTTGTTGGCCGGTGTGGGCAAGTCGGGCCAAAGGGCCTGTTTCCACAATGTATCATAAGGTCATAGGTGAAGAATTGGGCCATCCGGCCCATCAAGTCGACTCCGCCATTCAATCATGGCCGATCTCATGGTCACATGAGCACAATGATCACATTGAATGGCGGTGCTGGCTCGAAGGGCCGAATGGCCTACTCCTGCACCTATTGTCTGTTGTCTATCTATGTCACCCTCCTAACCCTATTCTCCCCATAACCTCTGACACCCGTACTAATCACGAATCTATCTATCTCTGCCATAAAATTATCCTCTGACTTGGCCTCCACAGCCTGCGGTGGCAGTCTATGACTCTAAAAACGGATTGATTTCCAATGTGCAACAATCTCCATCCACTGGCAACTCAACCCCACGCCGTGCCCACGCACAACGTTCTTGAGGCGCGTGGAGACAAGCGCTCAGAGAATGCACAGAGGGAGCTCGCTGTGTACCATCTGCCGTTCAACAACACCTTGTAAACAAAACGAGCATCTTTTATTTAAGTTCAATTCCCAGAGATTCTACCCCCTTTGGCCCGCGGTGCAAAATATCCCCGAGTGCCTTGCCTATCGGGCAAGCAAAGAGGGAAGCAAGTGCGTAGGAAGGAACCGAAGATAGACACAATAAGCTGGAGTAACTCAGCGGGACAGGCAGCATCGCTGAGTCTCAGTCTGAAGAAGGGTCTCGACCCAAAACGTCATCTATTCGATTTCACCAGAGATGCAGTCCGACCCGCTAAGTTACTCCAGCTTTTTAGACAATAAAAATAGACAATAGACAATAGGTGCAGGAGTAGGCCATTCGGCCCTTCGAGCCAGCAACGCCATTCACTGTTATCATGGGTGCTGGCTCGAAGGGCCAAATGGCCTACTCCTGCACCTATTGTCTATTGTCTATTGTCTAATTAGGAGACCACAACTGTACACAATACTCCAGATGTGGTCTTACCAGAGCCCTATACAACTGCAGAAGAACCTCTCTACTCTTATACTGAAATCCTCTTGTTATGATTCAATGGGATTCCTGGAATCCTCATTCCTGGGATCATTCTTGTAAACCACCTCTGGACACACTCCAGGGCTGGCACATCCTTCCTCAGACATGGGGTTCAAGATTGCTCACAATACTTACTCCGAATTTACCTTTTCGACATTTGCGTGAGGCCAGTGGCCGTCAGCAGGCAGACCGGAGGTATCGCTGTACGCAGGGCCGTGTTATTTATAGGTGGACCCCTGGTGATAGTGCAGTGTTTCTGCTTGTAAGTAATTTGATCAGAATTGATTCTGCTTGGATCAATCCTGCATCTCACTGCTGTAATTATGGAGTACTGCAGGCTGTGCAGATGGATCATCTCATGCATAAGATGCGGAAACTGCTTGGAGATGTTTCCGAACCTCCACCGCAAGGCTTACAGATGCAAAGCCATTTCACCGCCCAGTTCCTTGCTGGGAAACCGATGCGTTTTATTTTGCCTTGTTTCGAAAACGTGTTCCACCGGGCTATTTCAAACTCATCACCCATGGACAATGTGAGATTTATGGGATAGAATCTGTTGTCTGAAAATATCATTGACAGACGAGGAAACACTTTTTCACCCAGAGAGTTGTGAGTCTGTGGAATTCTCTGCCTCAGAGGGCAGTGGAGGCTGGTTCTCTGGATACTTTCAAAAGAGACCTAGATAGGGCTCTTAAAGATAGCGGATATGGGGAGAAGCATCTTCATAGGTTCTAGGAGCAGAGCGAGGCCATTTGGTCCATTCGATCATGGCTGATCTATCTTTCCCTCTCAACCCCATTGAGGGTGTCTTAGAAACATAGAAAATAGGTGCAGGAGTAGGCCATTCGGCCCTTCGAGCCTGCACCGCCATTCAATATGGTCATGGCTGATCATCCAACTCAGTATCCCGTACCTGCCCTCTCTCCATACCCCCTGATCCCTTTAGCCACAAGGGCCACATACAACTCCATCTTAAATATAGCCAATGAACTGGCCTCAACTACCTTCTGTGGCAGAGAATTCCAGAGATTCACCACTCTCTGTGTGAAAAATGTTTTTCTCATCTCGGTCCGAAAGGATTTCCCCTTTATCCTTAAACTGTGACCCACTTGTCCTGGACTTCCCCAACATCGGGAACAATCTTCCTGCATCTAGCCTGTCCAACCCTTTAAGAAGTTTGTAAGTTTCTATAAGATCCCCCCTCAATCTTCTAAATTCTAACGAGTACAAGCCGAGTCTATCCAGTCTTTCTTCATATGAAAGTCCTGACATCCCAGGAATCAGTCTGGTGAACCTTCTCTGTACTCCCTCTATGGCAAGAATGTCTTTCCTCAGATTTGGAGACCAAAACTGTACGCAATACTCCAGGTGTGGTCTCACCAAGACCCTGTACAACTGCAGTAGAATCTCCCTGCTCCTATACTCAAATCCTTTTGCTATGAAGGCCAACATACCATTCGCTTTCTTCACTGCCTGCTATACCTGCATGCCTACTTTCAATGACTGATGTACCATGACACCCAGGTCTCGTTGCATCTCCCCTTTTCCTAATCGGCCACCATTTAGGTAATAGTCTACTTTCCTGTTTTTGCCACCAAAGTGGATAACCTCACATTTATCCACATTATACTGCATCTGCCATGCATTTGCCCACTCACCCAGCCTATCCAAGTCACCTTGCAGTCTCCTAGCATCCTCTTCACAGCTAACACTGCCCCCCAGCTTAGTGTCATCCGCAAACTTGGAGATGTTGCATTCAATTCCCTCGTCCAAATCATTAATATATATTGTAAATAGCTGGGGTCGCAGCACTGAGCCTTGCGGTACCCCACTAGTCACTGCCTGCCAATCTGAAAAGGACCCGTTTAATCCTACTCTTTGCTTCCTGTTTGCCAGCCAGTTCTCTATCCACATCAATACTGAACCCCCAATACCGTGTGCTTTAAGTTTGTATACTATCTCTTATGTGGGACCTTGTGGAAAGCCTTCTAAAAGTCCAGATATAACACATCCACTGGTTCTCCCTTATCCACTCTACTAGTTACATCCTCTTATTGGAACATATAAGATTATTAAAGGTTTGGACACGCTAGAGGCAGGAAACATGTTCCCGATGTTGGGGGAGTCCAGAACCAGGGTCCACAGTTTAAGAATAAGGGGTAGGCCATTTAGAACGGAGATGAGGAAACACTTTTTTCACACAGAGAGTTGTGAGTCTGTGGAATTCTCTGCCTCAGAGGGCGGTGGAGGCAGGTTCTCTGGATACTTTCAAGAGAGAGCTAGATAGGGCTCTTAAAGATAGCGGAGTCGGTGGGGAGCAGGCTGGAACGGGGTACTGTTTGGGGATGATCAGCCATGTTCACATTGAATGGCGGTGCTGGCTCGAAGGGCCTACTCCTGCACCTATTGTCTATTGCCTATCTCTAAACTAGACTAAACTAAACTAAAGTACTTGCCTCAACTACATCCTCCAGCAGCTCGTTCCATACACCCACCACCCTTTGTGTAAATAGGTTACCTCTTGGGTTCTTATTGAATCTTCCCCCTTCCCCCCCCCCCTCACCTAAAACCAACGTCCTCTGGTTCTCGAATGGATGTTTCATCTTTCTGCTGACTGGTTATCCTGTTACAAAAGGCTTTTCACTGTACCTCGGTACACGTGATGAATAAAACCGTATCGTATTGTATTGTAAACTGAACTAAAGACGGCCGGCCGGCCGAACTACTCTATTCGATCAATAAATCTCCAGGATTCTGCATGTTCACTTCACCTCTGTTCAACCTCAGCAGAGCTGTGTTTCTGGATCACTGACAGTGTTAATTGGAAAGATGAACTCCACAACATTCCCTTCGGTAGCATCAGCTGTTTTAACTCCCCCCCCCCCCCCCCCTCCCCCACGCCGATAAAACACCTTGGTCAGCCCGTGTCAGAAAGATATACCGTGTAGAGGTGTATAAAATCATGAACTTAGGTTCTCTCTCAAAGGCTCTACCAAGACATTCCTAGATACATGGAACCCTTTCCTGGAACTTGTTAACTCTCTTAGCTTGTTTCCGGACTCGGAAGAGGACTGAGTGCCCTCTATCACAGCTCTGTCTTATTGCAGCTGCTATCCCCTCAACCCCTCCCCCCCCCCTCCCTCCCCATAATTTTTTAAAAATATTTATTTTAATTTTTTTTAATTTTTTTTATTTTTTTATTTTTTTTTTCTTCTTATTTTATTTTTATTTTTATTTTTTTTAAATTATCGTATTTGTGTGGATGTGTACGTATGTGAGTGTTGTTTGTCCCCGGGTGGCGAGGGTGGGTAAGGGTAAAGGTAAGGGTTTTGAGGGTCGTTTACATACTGTTGTACAATTATGTACTGATTATCACTGTCTCTTATCATTGTATGTATGCAAATTGCTGTTCAATTCAAAATTCAAATAAAAAGATTTAAACTATAAAATCATGAGAGGGATAGATTGGGTAGACGCACAGAGTCTCTTGCCCAGAGTAGGGGAAATCGAGGACCAGAGGACATAGGTTTAAGGTGAAGGGGCAAAGATTTAATAGGAATCTGAGGGGTAACCTTTTCACACAGGTGGGTGTATGGAACGAGCTGCCAGAGGAGGTCGTTGAGGCTGGGACTATCCCAACGTTTAAGAAACAGTTAAACAGGTACAAGGATAGGACAGGTTTGGAGGGATATGGACCAAACGCGGGCAGGTGGGACTAGTGTAGCTGGGACATGTTGGCCGGCGTGGGCAAGTTGGGCCGAAGGGCCTGTTTCCACGTTGTACCACTCTATATCTCTCTAGTAAAGAACCAGTCATCCTCCTGAGAATCAATAGCAATGTCAAGGAATGCCTTACAATTTCATCCCAAGTCCCATTTAACATGTAGGCAGGAAGTGCAGATGCCGATTTATACCGAAGACAGGCGCAAAGTGTTGGAGTAACTCAGCGGGACAGGCAGCATCTCTGGAGAGAAGGGATGGGTGACGTTTTGGGTCAAGAACCTTCTTCAGTCTCCTGAGTCTGAATTCTGAGCCAGGGATATGCAGTGGGATTTAGTGTAGCTTAGTTTAGTTTACAGATTCTTTAAAGATTAAACTTCAAACGTTTCCCCTCTCACCTTAAAGCTGTGTCCTCTAGTCTAGCCTAGAGATACAGTGCGGAAACAGGACCCTCGGCCCACCCAGTCCGCGCCGACCAGCGATCCCCGCACACTAACACTATCCTACACACACACACACACGAGGGACAATTTACAATGTTTACCAAAGCCAATTAACCTACAAACCTGCACGTCTTTGGAGTGTGGGAGGAGACCGGTGCACCCGGAGAAAACCCACGCAGGTCACGGGGAGAACGTGCAAACTACATACAGACAGCGCCCGTAGTCAGGACGAACCCGGGTCTCTGGCGCTGTGAGGCAGCGAATCTACCACTGCGCCACTGAGCCGACCTTTTGATTATGGAGTTCAAGTTCATAGCAGACTGCATGTGGCAACACCAGCAGATAGGGTGGTAGAGAAGGTGTACAGTGTGCCTGCCTTTCATTGATAGGAGCATTGCCCATTGACCAATGACCATTGACCAATGAGTATTGACCTTTGACCAATGACCATTGACCAATGAGTATTGACCATTGACCAATGAGTATTGACCAATGACTAATGACTATTGATTAATGACCAATGATCATTGCCCATTGACCAATGACTATTTACCATTGATCATTAACCAATGACCAATGACCATTGACCACTAACCAATGACTATTGGCCAATGACTATTGACCATTGACCATTAACCAATGACCATTGACCATTAACCATTAACCAATGACCATTGACCATTGACCATTAACCAATGACCATTGACCATTGACCATTGACCAATGACCATTAACCAATGACCATTGACCATTAACCATTAACCATTGACCATTGACCATTAACCAATGACCATTGACCATTAACCATTAACCAATGACCATTGACCATTGACCATTAACCAATGACCATTGACCATTAACCATTGACCATTAACCAATGACCAATGACCATTGACCAATGACCAATGACCATTAACCAATAGAAACATAGAAACATAGAAATTAGGTGCAGGAGTTGGCCATTCGGCCCTTCGAACCTGCACCGCCATTCAATATGATCATGGCTGATCATCCAACTCAGTATCCCGTACCTGCCTTCTCTCCATACCCTCTGATCCCCTTAGCCACAAGGGCCACATCTAACTCCCTCTTAAATATAGCCAATGAACTGGCCTCGACTACCCTCTGTGGCAGGGAGTTCCAGAGATTCACCACTCTCTGTGTGAAAAAAGTTCTTCTCATCTCGGTTTTAAAGGATTTCCCCCTTATCCTTAAGCTGTGACCCCTTGTCCTGGACTTCCCCAACATCGGGAGCAATCTTCCTGCATCTAGCCTGTCCAACCCCTTAAGAATTTTGTAAGTTTCTATAAGATCCCCTCTCAATCTCCTAAATTCTAGAGAGTATAAACCAAGTCTATCCAGTCTTTCTTCATAAGACAGTCCTGACATCCCAGGAATCAGTCTGGTGAACCTTCTCTGCACTCCCTCTATGGCAATAATGTCCTTCCTCAGATTTGGAGACCAAAACTGTACGCAATACTCCAGGTGTGGTCTCACCAAGACCCTGTACAACTGCAGTAGAACCTCCCTGCTCCTATACTCAAATCCTTTTGCTATGAAAGCTAACATACCATTCGCTTTCTTCACTGCCTGCTGCACCTGCATGCCCACTTTCAATGACTGGTGTACCATGACACCCAGGTCTCGCTGCATCTCCCCTTTTCCTAGTCGGCCACCATTTAGATAATAGTCTGCTTTCCGTTTTTGCCACCAAAATGGATAACCTCACATTTATCCACATTATACTGCATCTGCCAAACATTTGCCCACTCACCCAGCCTATCCAAGTCACCTTGCAGTCTCCTAGCATCCTCCTCACAGCTAACACTGCCCCCCAGCTTAGTGTCATCCGCAAACTTGGAGATATTGCCTTCAATTCCCTCATCCAGATCATTAATATATATTGTAAATAGCTGGGGTCCCAGCACTGAGCCTTGCGGTACCCCACTAGTCACTGCCTGCCATTGTGAAAAGGACCCGTTTACTCCTACTCTTTGCTTCCTGTTTGCCAGCCAGTTCTCTATCCACATCAATACTGAACCCCCAATGCCGTGTGCTTTAAGTTTGTAAACTAATCTCTTATGTGGGACCTTGTCGAAAGCCTTCTGGAAGTCCAGATACACCACATCCACTGGTTCTCCCCTATCCACGCTACTAGTTACATCCTCGAAAAATTCTATAAGATTCGGCAGACATGATTTACCTTTTGTAAATCCATGCTGACTTTGTCCAATGATTTCACCACTTTCCAAATGTGCTGCTATCCCATCTTTAATAACTGACTCTAGCAGTTTCCCCACTACCGATGTTAGACTAACTGGTCTGTAATTCCCCGTTTTCTCTCTCCCTCCCTTCTTAAAAAGTGGGGTTACGTTTGCTACCCGCCAATCCTCAGGAACTACTCCAGAATCTAAAGAGTTTTGAAAGATTATTACTAATGCATCCACTATTTCTGGAGCTACTTCCTTAAGTACTCTGGGATGCAGCCTATCTGGCCCTGGGGATTTATCGGCCTTTAATCCATTTAATTTACCCAACACCACTTCCCGGCTAACCTGGATTTCACTCAATTCCTCCAACTCCTTTGACCCGCGGTCCCCTGCTATTTCCGGCAGATTATTTATGTCTTCCTTAGTGAAGACGGAACCAAAGTAGTTATTCAATTGGTCCGCCATATCCTTGTTCCCCATGATCAACTCACCCGTTTCTGACTGCAAGGGACCTACATTTGTTTTAACTAATCTCTTTCTTTTCACATATCTATAAAAACTTTTGCAGTCAGTTTTTATGTTCCCTGCCAGTTTTCTTTCATAATCTATTTTTCCTTTCCTAATTAAGCCCTTTGTCCTTCTCTGCTGGTCTATGAATTTCTCCCAGTCCTCCGGTATGCTGCTTTTTCTGGCTAATTTATACGCATCATCCTTCGCTTTGATACTATCCCTGATTTCCCTTGTTATCCACGGATGCACTACCTTCCCTGATTTATTCTTTTGCGAAACTGGGATGAACAATTTTTGTAGTTCATCCATGCAGTCTTTAAATGTCTTCCATTGCATATCCACCGTCAACCCTTTTAGAATTAATTGCCAGTCAATCTTGGCCAATTCACGTCTCATACCCTCAAAGTTACCTTTCTTTAAGTTCAGAACCATTGTTTCTGAATTAACAATGTCACTCTCCATCCTAATGAAGAACTCAACCATATTATGGTCACTCTTGCCCAAGGGGGCACGTACAACAAGACTGCTAACTAACCCTTCCTCATTACTCAATACCCAGTCTAAAATAGCCTGCTCTCTCGTTGGTTCCTCTACATGTTGATTTAGATAACTATCCCGCATACATTCCAAAAAATCCTCTTCCTCAGCACCCCTGCCAATTTGATTCACCCAATCTATATGTAGATTGAAGTCACCCATTATAACGGTTTTGCCTTTGTCGCACGCATTTCTAATTTCCTGTTTGATACCATCTCCAACTTCACTACTACTGTTAGGTGGCCTGTACACGACACCCACCAGCGTTTTCTGCCCCTTAGTGTTTCGCAGCTCTACCCATACCGATTCCACATCCTGCAAACTAGTGTCCTTCCTTTCCATTGCGTTAATCTCCTCTCTAATCAGCAACGCTACCCCACCTCCTTTTCCTTTCTCTCTATCCCTCCTGAATATTGAATATCCCTGGATGTTCAGCTCCCAGCCTTGGTCACCCTGGAGCCATGTCTCCGTGATCCCAACTATATCATAGTCATTAATAGTTATCTGCACATTCAACTCATCCACCTTATTACGAATGCTCCTTGCATTGAGACACAAAGCCTTCAGGCTTGTTTTTACAACACTCTTACCCCTTATACAATTTTGTTGAAAAGTGGCCCTTTTTGATTTTTGCCCTGGATTTTCCGGCCTGCCACTTTTACTTTTCACCTTGCTACCTATTGCTTCTACCCTCATTTTACACCCCTCTGTCTCTACGCTCACACATTTAAGAAACCCTTTCCCTTTAACTCCATCCTCCACTAGCCCATTCGACACCCCTCCCCCCTTATTCAGTTTAAAACCTCCCGTGTAGCAGTGGCAAACCTGCCTGCCAGAATGCTGGTCCCACACCTGTTAAGATGCAATCCGTCCCTTTTGTACAGTTCCCCCTTACCCCAAAACAGATCCCAGTGATCTAAGAATCTAAATCCCTGCCCCGTGCACCAGTTCCTCAGCCACACGTTCAGGTCCCGTATCTCCCTGTTCCTGCTCTCGCCAGCACGAGGAACTGGAAGCAAACCGGAGATAACAACCCTGGAGGTCCTGCTTTTCAGCATTTTTCCGAGCTCTCTAAAGTCACGCTGCAGAATATTCATCCCCTTCTTTCCGACATCGTTTGTGCCGACATGCACTACCACTTCCGGATGTTCACCTTCGCCCTTGAGGATTTTCTGCACTCTGTCCGTGACATCCTGGATCCTGGCACCAGGAAGGCAGCACACCATCCTCGCATCCCGTCTGTTGCCGCAGAAACCCCTGTCCGTACCTCTCACAATGGAGTCTCCTACTACAATGGCGTTGCCTGCCTTAGGCCTTTTTGGTTTTGGCTCAACAGCCCTATTCGCATCACAAGCCAGTCCGCCGCCCAGTGTAAACACCTCTTCTGTCCCGACAGCTTCTAAGTGGGTGAACCTGTTCACAAGAGGTACAACACCCGGGGACGTTGGCATTCCATGCTTCCCTCCCGTTCTCACTGTCTCCCACCTTCTCTCTTCCAGGACCAATGACCATCGACCATTAACCAATGATCATTGACCATTGACCAATGACCATTGACCATTGACCAATGACCATTGACCATTAACCAATGACCATTGACCATTAACCAATGACCATTGACCATTGACCAATGACCATTGACCATTAACCGATGACCATTGACCATTAACCATTAACCAATGACCATTGACCATTAACCATTGATCATTAACCAATGACCATTGACCATTAACCAATGACCATTGACCATTAACCAATGACCATTGACCATTAACCAATGTCCATTGACCATTAACCAATGATCATTGACCATTGACCAATGACTATTGACCATTGACCATTAACCAATGACCATTAACCAATGACCATTGACCAATGACCAATGACTATTGACCATTGACCAATGACCATAGACCAGAGTATTGACCATTGACCAATGACCATTGACTAATGAGTATTGACCATTGACCAATGACCATTGACCATTAACCAATGACCATTGACCATTGACCAATTGTGCTTCAATACAGGACTGACCAAACTTATAAAAATACTTTCACAATCCTTATTGAGGATGCATTGCACCCCCCGCGGTGCCCAGCGGTCCCGGAAATCCCCCTGGGTTCAGCCCAGGCCGTAAATCGCTCGGGCTGAGTTCTGGAAAGGATGTGGAAGGTGCCGCAGATATTGAAGTCTTTTGTCTCTTTTCCAAGCTCAACGATGAAAAGATGTAGCGAGATATTTTTCAACAAACGGCGTATCGATCCTCAGAGCTTTGCAAGAACCAACTCAGGAGCAAACAATGTGTTATTTATATCGCCACTACTCCCACCTTCTGGAAGAACGTACAGCGTGAGGCCTACGCTATTGTCCCTTGCGACTTCTCTTCCAAATGCTGACGTCTAAAGCTGCTGTTTTGTACCTGTGGTTTATTTTCGAGGGATAGAGTCCTACAGCGTGGAAACAGCTTGCCCACACTGGCCAACATGTCCCAGCTACACTAGTCCCACCTGCCCACGTTTGGTTCATAAGAGCTAGCTAGGGCTCATAAAGGTAGCGGAATCAGGGGATATGGGGAGGAGGCAGGACCTATTGTCTATATCCCTCCAAACCTGCCCTGTCCATGTAAAGTGTATCTAATTTGGTTTACAAATACAGCACGGAAACAGGCCCATCAGCCCACCGAGTCCGCACCGACCAGCGATCTCTTCACACTAGCACTACCCGACACACATTAGAGGCAGGTTCCAATTACACCAAGCGAATTAACCTCCAAACATGGAGATTTGATGGGCCGAATGGCCTAATTCTGCTCCTATATTTCGTTTAGTTTAGTTTAGAGATACAGCGTGGAAACAGGCCCTTTGGCTGCGCCGACCAGCAATCCCCACACATTAACACTATCCTACACACGTTAGGTGACAATTTACAATTATATCAAGCCAATTAGCCTACAAACCTGTACGCCTTTGGAATGTGGGAGGAAACCGAAGATCTCGGAGAAAACCCAAGCAGGTCACGGGGAGAACGTGCAAACTCCGTACAGACAGCACCCGTGGTTGGGATCGAACTCAGGACCCGGGTGCTCTGGCGATGTGAGGCAGCAACTCTACCGCTGCGCCACCGCGCCGCGCAAGGTTACAATAGTGATTCAAAGGTGTTCCAATTCCCTCTGACGTTTAAAGTCCACCCTCTATGATGAGCCGCTGAGAAACAAATGGTCGGCAAACTGCAGACATGAGATTAGAACGACGGAAGAGGGAACCTGCACAACATGGGAGGGCCAACCCTTTCGTAATTGGTAAGGGAAGGAAAGGGAATGGGGGTTGGGAGGGAAAAACAGATCAGCCATGATTGAATGGCGGAGCAGATTCGATGGGCTGAATGGCTGAATGGCGGAGAAGTTTCGATGGGCCGAACGGCCTAATTCTGCTCCAACGTTTTGTTCACTTTAGTTTGGAGGCACAGCGCGGAAACGTCCGTCTGAGTCCGCGCCGACCAGCGATCCCCGCGCACCAACGCTATCCTACACACACGAGGGGCCAATTTATAATTTGACCGAAGCCAATTAACTTACACACACCTGTATGTCTTTGGAGTGTGGGAGGAAGCCTGAACAGCCAGAGAAAACCCACGCAGGCCACGGGGAGAACTTACAAACACCGCACAGACAGCGCCCGTAGTCAGGATCTAACCCGGGTCACTGGCGCCGTGAGGCAGCAACTCTACCGCTGCGCCACTGTAATCCAGCATTTTGTGTTTTTCCTTAGTCAACCAACATCTACACAATAGACAATACACAATAGACAATAGGTGCAGGAGTAGGCCATTCGGCCCTTTGAACCAGCACCGCCATTCAATGTGATCATGGCTGATCATCCCCAATCAGTACCCCGTTCCTGCCTTCTCCCCATATCCCCTGACTCCGCTATCTTTAAAAGCCCTATCTAGCTCTCTCTTGAAAGTATCCAGAGAACCTGCCTCCACTGAGGCAGAGAATTCCACACTCACAACCTTCTGTGAGAAAAAGTGTTTCATCGTCTCCGTTCTAAATGGCTTACCCCTTATTCTTAAACAGTGGCCCCTGGTTCTGGACTCCCCCAACATCGGGAACGTGTTTCCTGCCTCTAGCTTGTCCAAACCCTTAATAATCTTATATGTTTCAATAAGATGCCCTCTCATCCTTGTTGCCTGTCTCTCCAGGTTACTCCAGCATTTTGTGTCTATCTGCAATTCCTTCCTCCACATTCAAACCTATAAAGTGTTGTTCTTGTGACATCATCCTCATTACACCGAGACTCCAGCTTCTGGGCGCTGGGGGGTAGGAGCAAGGTGGGACATCAGTTTCGTTTAGTTTAGAGATACAGCGCGGAAACAGGCCCTTCGGCCCCACCGAGTCCACGCCGACCAGCGATCCCCGCACACTAACACTATCCTATACACAGTAGGGTCAATTAACTCGTACACAAAGCCAATTAACCTACAAACCTGCATGTCTTTGGAGTGTGGGAGAAAACCGAAGATCTCGGAGAAAACCCACGCAGGTCACGGGGAGGACGTGCAAACTCCGCACAGACAGCGCCCGTAGTCGGGATCGAAACTGGGTCTGCGGCACCGCGCCGCTCCGTAGGGTGCAAAGTGGGGCAGTAATTCAAGGGGGGGAGGGGGGGCAGTGGGGGGCAGCTCACCTGAAGGGTAGAACTCCTTGACGGCCCAGTTGTCCACCTGTAGCGTGGCGTTGCCTCCGTTCCTGGTGAAACGCACCAAATGGTATTTGCCGTCGTTCACCACGTTGCTGGACTCCGTGATGGCGATGTCGTTCGTTCCCACGTTGAAGACCACACTGATCTTGCCTTGTTCCTGCAACACACACACACACACAAGGAGCATCCCATTAGCCTGCTTCTCCTTCAGCCCCTCCCCCCCCCACCCCCACTCCGCCCCACCCCCACTCCCCCCCCCCACTTAGCCTGCTTCTCCTTCAGCCCCCCCACTCCTATAGGGTAGAATGTTTACATTTTTAGTTTTTTTAGTTTTATTTCTAGAGATACAGTGTGCAAGAGAGAGCAAGATAGGGCTCTTAAAGATGGGGAGAAGGCAGGAACAGGATACTGATTGGGAATGATCAGCCATGATCACATTGAATGGCAGTGCTGGCTCAAAGGGCCGATTGGCCTACTCCTGCACCTCTTGCTATTGAGCAAGTGCAGCAAAGGTTCACCAGGTTAATAACAAGAGGAGTTGAGTATAGGAGCAAAGAGGTCCTTCTGCAGTTGTACAGGGCCCTGGTGAGACCACACCTGGAGTATTGTGTGCAGTTTTGGTCTCGAAATTTGAGGAAGGACATTCTTGCTATTGAGGGAGTGCAGCGTAGGTTCACAAGGTTAATTCCCGGGATGGCGGGACTGTCATATGCTGAGAGAATGGAGCGGCTGGGCTTGTATGCTCTGGAATTTAGAAGGATGAGAGGATATCTTATTGAAACATGTAAGATTATTAAGGGATTGGACACGCTAGAGGCAGGAAACATGTTCCCGATGTTGGGGGGAGTCCAGAACCAGGGGGCCCAGTTTAAGAATAAGGGGTAAGCCATTTAGAACGGAGATGAGGAAAAACGTTTTCACCCAGAGAGTTGTGAATCTGTAGAATTCTCTTCCTCAGAGGGCGGTGGAGGCCGATACTCCAGCATTTTGTGTCTACCGAGAGACTTTCACAGAGATTTGTGAGTCTGTGGAATTCTCTGCCTCAGAGGGCAGTGGAGGCCGATTCTCTGGATGCTTTCAAGAGAGAGCTAGATAGGGCTCTTAAAAATAGTGGAGTCAGGGGATATGGGGAGAAGGCAGGAACGGGGTACTGATTGGGGATGATCACATTGAATGGTGGTGCTGGCTCGAAGGGCCGAATGGCCTACTCCTGCACCTATTGTCTTTTGTCTATTGTCTATTGTGTAGATGTTGGCCTACTCCTGAACCTATTATCTATTGTCTATTGCCTATTGATATGGGGGAGAAGGCAGGAATGGGGTACCGATTGTGGATGATCAGTCATGATCACAGTGAATGGCGGTGCTGGCTCGAAGGGCCGAATGGCATACTCCTGCACCTATTGTCTGCTGTCTATTGAACGAAAATGAACAGGAAATGGACAATTCCTTCATGCCTGCCATGACTGCACACAATCACAGACAATTCTCGATCCTTCGGCAGTGGGCCAGGAGACGGGAAGCAAAGGAATAACCACCTGGTGGGGAGATAACACTGGCAGACCAGTGGGAGCTTGACAGAAGACTCCCAGCAAAGGTAGACACAGGAGCGGAGAAGGTTTAGAGGTATTGGATTAATTGCAAGCCGAGAGGAATCCACCGTTGCTTTGATCACAGGCGGAAGAATAAGTGGAGAAAGGCACTGAGGTCGGCATTGATTTTTTAAATATGAAGACCACGACAGTGCAACGAGCTAATTCCGAGGAATAAATTGTCTACTTCAGCACTCCGCTGGGCAGAGCAAACAAAATCAATTTGGTGAGGACTATTTCCATAGACAGGATATTCCTTTTATTTCACAATTAGTGTCTGTTTCGTGACAAAGCAGTTCTTTGTTTGAGATAATAAAGCTGGAAGTGGGTCTATTGATTGGTTCGAGCCTAGCCGTGCTTTCCCCCCCCC
Source organism: Amblyraja radiata (assembly GCF_010909765.2). Classification (NCBI taxonomy): domain Eukaryota; kingdom Metazoa; phylum Chordata; class Chondrichthyes; order Rajiformes; family Rajidae; genus Amblyraja; species Amblyraja radiata. The sequence goes on from NC_045964.1 coordinate 59,872,908, forward strand.
CGCTTAAAAATAGAATCTGTCATTTTCTTTTCCTCCTGCGTCCATTTTAGAACGTCCCGGACCGCTATGCAACGCGCACCTCCAGATTCACGGGACAGTTTCTGAAGAAGGGTCTCGACCCGGAAGGTCACCCATTCCTTCTCTCCAGAGATGCTGCCTTGTCCCGCTGAGTTACTGCAGTCTATCTTCGGTTTAGTTTAGTTTTAACTTTGGTTTCCGAGATACAGCGCGGAAACAGGCCCTTCGGCTCACCGAGTCCGCGCCGACCAGAGATCCCCGCACACTAACACTATCCAGCACACACTAGGGATAATTGACATTTACACCAAGCCAATGAACCTACAAACCTGCAGGTCTTTGGGGTGTGGGGGGGAAACCGAAGATCTCGAAGAAAACCCACGCAGGCCACGGGGAGAACGTACAAACTCCGTACAGACAGCGCCCGTAGTCAGGGTCGAACTTGGGTCTCCGGCGCTGCAAACGCTGTAAGGCAACTCTACCGCTGCACCACCGTGGTTTAAACCAACATCTGCATCCTGCACTGCTTCTTCCCGGCTGTTATCGGGCAACTGAACCATCCTACCACAACCAGAGAGCAGTCCTGAACTACTATCTACCTCATTGGAGACCCTCGGACTATCCTTGATTGGACTTTGCTGGCTTTACCTTGCACTAAACGTTATTCCCTTATCATGTATCTGTACACTGTGAACGGCTCGATTGCAATCATGTATTGTCTTTCCGCTGACTGGATAGCATGCAACAAAAACCTTACCACTGTACCTCGGTACGCGTGGGTCTGAAAATTAGTCAGTGTGGGGAGATACGGGGGAGGGGGGAACTTTGGCCCAACTTGCCCACACAGACCAACATGTCCCATCCACACTAGTCCCACCTGCCTGCGTTTGTATCACTGTACATATGCGCTTACATACATCTCAGATAAGCACCTCAGATACAGTACAAGGAGAGGAAGGGGGAGAAACAAGGAACCGCAGATGTTTGAACACAAAAAAGTCATCAAAGTGTTGGAGTAACTCAGCGGGTCAGGCTGCATCACTGGAGGAAAGGAACGGGTGACGTTTCGGGCCGAGACCTTTCTTCAGACTGAGAGTCAGGGGAGAGTGAGAGTTTCCCGCTGAGTTACTGCAGCATTTTGTGCCGATCTTCGATGTTTACCAGCTTCTGCAGTTCCTTCCGATGCATCTCTGGGAAACCGAAGCATAGGCGACGTTTCAGGTCGGGACCCTTCCTCAGACTCTGAAGACGGGTCCTGACTCAAAACGTCCCCTATTCATCCCTTCGGCCCGACTTGCCTGCACCGACCAACACGTCCCATCTACACTAGACCCACCTGCCCGCGTTTAAACCTGTCAATAGACAATAGACTATAGGTGCAGGAGTAGGCCATTCGGCCCTTCGAGCCAGCACCGCCATTCAATGTGATCACGGCTGATCATCGACAATCAGTACTCCGTTCCTGCCTTCTCCCCATATCCCCTGACTCCGCTATCTTGAAGATCTTGAAGAGCCCTATCTAGCTCTCTCTTGAAAGTATCCAGAGAACCGGCCTCCACCGCCCTCTGAAGCAGAGAATTCCACATTGGTTATTGGGAGGACCTGATCCACAGAGTTTCTCCAGCATTTTGGTCCACATTCCATTCAATTTAATCATTTCCAAACTAAAACGATCCAATTTTTCCTCATATCACCAGCCCTCCAGTCCTTATGGATAATTTTCTGCACATTCCAGAGTTTTAGTTTTTAGTTTTAGAGATATAGCACGGAAACAGGCCCCTCGGCCCGCAGAGTCCCGGCCGACCAGCGATCCCCGCACACTAACACTACCCTACACACACTAGTGTTTCATATTTTACATTTACACCAAGCCAATTAACCTATAAACCTGCACGTCTTTGGAGTGTGGGAGGAAACCAAAGATCTCTGAGAAAACCCACGCAGGTCACGGGGAGAACGTACAAACTCCGTACAGACAGCACCCGTAGTCGGGATCGAACCCGGGTCTCTGGCGTTATGAGTCAACAACTCTACCACTGCGCCACCGTGACCACCCTCTCATCCTATCCTGTTCCATGAAATTATTTCCAAGTTAAAACTATATCCATCTTTTCCTGATCACACCAGCCCTCCAGTCCTTATGAATCATTTTCTGCACAGTCTCCAGTTGGACTACATCCGTCCTGCAGGCTAGATTTCAATACACACGCACACTTCTGACACTGGGATACAGGGCCTTCCCCCTGAGTCACACCAGTGGCCACCCTCTGCTGATGCAGAAAGTGCATTTCCGAAGGGTACGATCTGAACAGGTTTAAAAGAAAAATATGTTCTGAACTGCTGCCAACCGACAGCGTTAGGCCGATTCTTAATTCATACCCTGCGATAATCTGGAGAGAAGGAATGGGTGTTCGACACAAAATGCTGGAGTAACCTCCTGAGTTACTCCAGCATTTTGTGTCTACCGAGAGACTTTCACAGAGATTTCTGAGTCTGTGGAATTCTCTGCCTCAGAGGGCAGTGGAGGCCGGTTCCCTGGATGCTTTCAAGAGAGAGCTAGACAGGGTTCTTAAAGATAGCGGAGTCAGGGGATATGGGGATAAGGCTGGAACGGGGTACTGATTGGGGATGATCAGCCATGATCACATTGAATGGCGGTGCTGGCTCGAAGGGCCGAATGGCCTACTCCTGCACCTATTGCCTATTGTCTACAGAGATGCTGCCTGTCCCGCTGAGTTACTCCAGCATTTTGTATCTAGCTTTGATTTAAACCAGCATCTGCAGTTCTTTCCTACACGCTCCGATAATGTCTGGGCTCCACTCTGAAGCCTCGGGCCCGACATGCCAACCTTGGCTCTCTGCCCAGGGGCAATCTCTCCCCGCTCACTCCATATCTCTGTTCTCACAGCCGCAACACGTCTCTCGGCTTCTCAACCCCTTTGGGCGGCATGGCGGCGCAGCCTGGGCCCGAGACCCGGGTTCAATCCTGACTACCGGCTGCCTGTCTGTACGGAGTTTGCACGTTCTCCCCGTGACCCCGCTTGGGTTTTCCTCCCACGCTCCAAAAGACGTGCAGATCTGTCAGTTAATTGGCTCGGTGTAAATAGACAATAGACAATAGACAATAGGTGCAGGAGTAGGCCATTCAGCCCTTCGAGCCAGCACCGCCATTCAATGTGATCATGGCTGATCATCCCCAATCAGTACCCCGTTCCTGCCTTCTCCCCATATCCCTTTACTCCGCTATTTTTAAGAGCCCTGTCTTGCTCTCTCTTGAAAGTATCCAGAGAACCGGCCTCCACCGCCCTCTGAGGCAGAGAATTTCACAGACTCACCACTCTCTGTGAGAAAAAGTGTTTCCTCGTCTCCGTTCTAAATGGCTTACTCCTTATTCTTAAACTGTGGCCCCTGGTTCTGGACTCCCCCAACATCGGGAACTAAATGTAAAAATTGTAGACAGACACAAAATGCTGGAGTAACTCAGCGGGAGAGGCAGCCTCTCTGGATGAAGGAATGGGTGACGTTTCGGGTCGAGACCCTTCTTCGTAATTGTCCCTAGTGTGTGTAGGATGTTTAATCAATAATGTTTTATTATTAAGGTTTAATGTTTTATGTGTCATTCCTAACTGTCACTGTATGTTGCTGTTGTCACTTGCGGGCGGAGCACCAAGGCAAATTCCTTGTATGTGAATACTTGGCCAATAAACCTATTAATTCATTCATTCATAGTGTTAGTGTTTGGCGCAGTACTCCGTGGGTCGAAGGGCCTGTTTCCGCGCTGTATCTCTAAACTAAACTAAAGTTTTGCCTTTTATACACACGGGACATGACACAATGCCTTCCCTTGCCTGAACAAATGCCTGAATAATCCATTACATTTAAACTCAGGTATGCAATGAAGCTGGGCACTTAATGAAAAGAATTCATTACACATTGCCCTGCGCTGCTTGGAATCTATTTCATTGATTCACATAATGCACTGAAAGTGAACCGAATCAATGCTATTAAATAAAACAGGAATAGATAAGGAAGATTAATAGTTTGCATGCTCCATAGAATCCAGGAGACTGTGTGCAAAGGATAAAGATTTGCCCTTGTGTTCAGGGACAGAGTTCCCTCGACCTGCCCTGTAGGCCCGGCTCGCCCACCGCCAACTCTCAACTCCGAACTGCGAACTCTGAACTTCTGGCGCCGAAGGGGGCCCTATCACCCAGAGCGAGGGGGGATGGGGGGGGGTTGGGGGGGGACACACACACCGAGAAAGAGGATGGACCAAGAATGAGGGGGGACCGAGAGAGGAGGGACCGAGAGAGAGGAGAGACCGAGAGTGGGACAGGGGGACCATTGAGCGAGGGGGACTGTTGAGTGGGGAGGGAGAGAGAGGGAGGTGGGACCATCGAGAGGGAAGAGGGCCCATCGAGGGTGTGTGGGGGGGGGAAGGGCAGGGCATGAAGGGCCTCTTTCTGGGCTGTATCTCTAAACTAAACAACTGTATTTGTAACGAATGTAAGAAGGGTTTCGGCCCGAAACGTTGCCTATTTCCTTCGTTCCATAGATGCTGCTGCACCCGCTGAGTTTCTCCAACTTTTTTGTGTATTTATCTCGTCAGGCAGAGCAAACTGCTGAGCAAACTCAGCAAACTGCTGAGCCTTTGATGAAACACTCATCGTGTGATATCTCTCACACACAAGGAACACGTGGAGGACAGCTCTTTAGTTTAGAGACACCGCGCGGAATCAGGCCCTTCGGCCCACCGAGCCCGGGCCGACCAGCGATCCCCGCACATTAACACTATCCTGCACACACGCCAGGGACAATTTACATCTATACCAGTATACCAGGCCAATTAACCTACAAACCTGCACGTGTTTGGAGTATGGGAGGAAACCGAAGATCTGGGAGAAAACATCACGCGGGTCACGGGGAGAACGTACAAACTCCACATAGACAGCACCCGTGGTCGGGATCGAACCCGGGGCTCCGGCGCTGCAAGCGCTGTAAAGCAGCAACTCTACTGCTGCGCCACCGTGGCCGCCCGTGTCTCGGCTTTTTTTTAGCCCTTGTTTAGGCTCTTGTTTTAGCTTCTTGTACAGTATTTAGACAGTATTGATTTGTTGGAATACCTCGAAGAATGTCACTTGTAACATACAAGTGCAGGATGGAAATGTGAGTTTAGTGGCCCTGAGCTGAACATGGTAGTGACTTAATTACTGGAGTAACCCAGCGGGACAGGCAGCATCTCTGGATAAAAGGAATGTGTGATGTTTCGGGTCTTCGTCAGACTGAAGAAGAGTCTCGACCTGAAGCGTCACCCATTCCTTCTCTCCAGAGATGCTGCCAGTCCCGCTGAGTTACATTTTTGTGTCTATCTTCAGTGTAAAGCAGCATCTGCAGTTCCTTCCTACACAGTGACTTCATCGCACTCTGCTTGGGAAACTTGGTTCATGATGTTTTAGAGGAATCGAGTTTAGTTCAGAGATATAGCGCAGAAACAGGCCCTTCGGCCCACCGGGTCCGCGCCGACCATCGATCCCCGCGCATTAACACCATCCTACACCCACTAGGGACAATTTTTTTACATTTACCAAGCAAATTAACCTACAAACCTGCACGTCTTTGGAGTGTGGGAGGAAACAGAAGATCTCGGAGAAATCCCACGCAGGTCACGGGGAGAACGTACGAGCTCCGTACAGACAGCACCCGTAGTCGGGATCGAACCCGGGTCTCCGGCGCTGCATTCGCTGTAAGGCGGCAACTCTACCGCTGCGCCACCGTGACCGTTAGCAAAGTGTAGTTTAACACAGTAGCTGCCAGTGCCCACATAAGGACTGGCACGGTGGCACAGCGGCAGAGTTGCTGCCTCACAGCGGCAGAGACCCCGGTTCGATCCCGACTACAGGTGCTGTCTGCACAGAGTTGGTACGTTCTCCCCGTGACCTTTGGTTTCCCCCTCATATCCTAAAGACGTACAGGTTTTTTGGGGCTAATTGGCTTCGATGAAATTGACCCTCATGTGTAGGGAGTGGATGAGAAAGTGGGATAACATAGAACTAGTGTGAACGGGTGATCGATGGTCAGCATGGACTTGGAGGGCTGAAGGGCCTGTTTCCATGCTGTACCTCTAACCTATACTAAATTTGGTACTGTGACAACATTTGAAAGACCCTTGGGCAGGTACATGGACAAGACAGGTTTAGAGGGAATTTGGGCCAAATGCAGGCAGGTGGGACTAGTGTAGATGGGACATGTTGGTTGACATGGGCACGTTGGGCTGAAGGGCCTTATGACTATGCTCCCCCTGAGGCCTTGTAACTTGTGGTGATTTTTTTCTCTTGAGTTCCTCATAATCAGACCTTTGTTTCAAGAGGGCTTGTATACAATAACAGGGATGTAATGTTGAGGCTCTATAAGGCGCTGGTCAGGCCGCATTTAGAATACTGTGAACCATTTTGGGCACCATATCCGAGGAAGGATGTGCTGGCTCTGGAGAAGGTCCAGTGGAGGTTTACAAGAACGGTCCCAGGAATGAGTGGGTTAACATACGAGTGGGTTAACGTTTGTCAGCACTGGGCCTGTACTCGCTGGAGTTTCGAAGAATGAGGGGGGGACCTCATTGAAACTTACCGAATAGTGAAAGGCTTGGATAGAGTGGATGTGGAGAGGATGTTTCCACTAGTGGGAGAGTCTAGGACTAGGGGTCATAGTCTCAGAATTAAAGGACGTTCTTTTAGGAAGGAGATGAGGAGAAATGTCTTTAGTCAGAGGGTGGTGAATCTGAGGAATTCTTTGCCACGGAAGGCTGTGGAGGCCAAGTCAGTGGATATTTTTAAGGCAGAGATAGATGGATTCTTGATTAGTACGGGTGTCAGGGGTTATGGATAGAAGGCTGGAGAATGGGGTTAGGAGGGAGAGAAAGATCAGCCGCGATTGAATGGCGGAGTAGACTTGATGGGCCGACTGGCCTTATTCTTCTCCTATCACTTATGACCTCACTTAAGAATAAGGGGTAAGCCATTTAGAACGGAGACGAGGAAACACTTTTTCACCCAGAGAGTTGTGAGTCTGTGGAATTCACTCCCTCAGAGGGCGGTGGAGGCCGGTTCTCTGGATACTTTCAAGAGAGAGCTAGATAGGGCTCTTAAAGATAGCGGAGTCAGGGGAGAAGGCAGGAACGGGGTACTGATTTGGGGATGATCAGCCATGATCACATTGAATGGCGGTGCTGGCTCGAAGGGCCGAATGGCCTACTCCTGCACCTATTGTCTATTGACCTTTATAAACTAAACCCCAAGTGCTCTTCCGAAACGGCTTTCCTTTGCTGGCTGGATATGTTGTTCTATAATTTTGGGACATTTTCATGAGAAGGCCATGTTGAAGAAACAGCGGATAGCTCTGAGGGCTATTATAATGAAGTACAAAACTAGGCAAACCCTGTAGATCAAAGTTTTATACCATAGTGATATTCCGCCACCACATGACACGTTCCCTAAATACCTTCTGCGATTGCAATTACTTTGATTTTCCCGTCAGAAGTCACTGGGGCATGCAAATACAGAACCCACCTCTCCGACAGATCTTTCCACGAGTCACAAAGCTCTCTGCCACCAATGAAGTGCGTTTTGAAGTGTAATCATCATTGTATTGTGGGTATGTACATTGCAGGTCTGAGTAAGCCAGAGTATCTCAGCGGGTCAGGTAGCATCTCGGGAGAGAAGGAATGGGTGACGTTTTGGGTTCATAACATTCCAGTAATGGGAGTGTCTGGGACCAGAGGTCGTAGCTTCAGAATTAAAGGACATTCCTTTAGGAGGGAGACGAGGAGGAATTTCATTGCCGGCTCTGGAGTAGGTCCAGAGGAGGGTTACAAGAACGATCCCAGGAATGAGTGGGTTAACCTATGATGAGCGTTTGACTGCGCTGGGCCTGTACTCGCTGGAGTTTAGAAGGATGAGGGGGGAGGGTCTCATTGAAGCGTACAGAATAGTGTAAGGCTTGGATAGAGTGGATGTGGAGAGGATGTTTCCCCTAGTGGGAGAGTCTCGGACTAGAGGGCACAGCCTCAGAATTAAAGGACGTTCCTTTAGGAAGGAGACGAGGAGGAATTTCTTGAGTCAGAGGGTGGTGAATCTGTGGAATTCTTTGCCACAGAACAGCTATGGAGACCGTCAGTGGATGTTTTTAAGGCAGAGATAGATAGATTCTTGATTAGTACGGGTGTCTGGGGTTGTGGGGAGAAGGCAAGCAAATGGGGTTGAGAGGGAGAGATAGATCAGCCATGATTGAATGGTGGGTAGACTTGATGGACCGAATGGCCTAATTCTGCTCCTATGTCTTATGGTTTTATGGGCTAATCCAGACAAAATAAGCGTTGCTTATCCATGCCTTTCCACAGATACTGCCTGAATTGCAGAGAAATATATACTGCACTCTGTCTTTTTCCCTTTGCTCCAGCCACTATACGTAAATTTGGCTCGATCGTATTATCTTTAGAGGGGATTACAGAGCGTGGAAACTGGCCTTTGGCCTACTAGAAACTCCACCATGTGCAAACTACATATAGTCTTTCTTAAGTGAGGGGACCTAAACTCCACACAAACGGAGGCAGGGGTCAGGATCGAACCCGGGTCTCTGGCGCTGTGAGGCAGCAACTCTACAGCTGCGCCACCGTGCTTGAACCCGTAAGGTGACCAGCAACTGAGTACCTGCACTCCACAATGGCATGTGATGAAAGAATGGGTCGATTGGGCTTGTATTCACTGGAATTTAGAAGAATGAGAGGGCATCTAATAGAGACATATAAAATTCTTAAAGGATTGGACAGGCTAGATGCAGGAAAAATGTTCCCCATGTTGAGGGAGTCCAGAACCAGGGGTCACACATATAAGGGGTCGGCCATTTAGGACTGAGATGAGGAAAAACTTTTTCACCCAGAGAGTTGTGGATCTGTGGAATTCTCTGCCACAGAAGGCAGTGGAGGCCAATTCACTGGATGTTTTCAAGAGAGAGTTACATCGAAACATAGAAACATAGAAAATAGGTGCAGGAATAGGCCATTCGGCTTTTCGAGCCTGCACCGCCATTCAATATGATCATGGCTGATCATCCAACTCAGTATCTTGTACCTGCCTTCTCTCCATACCCCCTGATCCCTTTAGCCACAAGGGCCACATCTAACTCCCTCTTAAATATAGCCAATGAACTGGCCTCAACTACCTTCTGTGGCAGAGAATTCCAGAGATTCACCACTCTCTGTGTGAAAAATGTTTTCCTCATCTCGGTCCTAAAAGATTTCCCCCTTATCCTTAAACTGTGACCCCTTGTTCTGGACTTCCCCAACATCGGGAACAATCTTCCTGCATCTAGCCTGTCCAACCCCTTAAGAAGTTTCTATAAGATCCCCCCTCAATCTTCTAAATTCTAGCGAGTACAAGCCGAGTCTATCCAGTCTTTCATCATATGAAAGTCCTGACATCCCAGGAATCAGTCTGGTGAACCTTCTCTGTACTCCCTCTATGGCAAGAATTTAGCTCTTGGGGCTAATGGAATCAAGGGATATAGGGAGAAAGCAGGAACGGGATACCGATTCTGGATGATCAGCCATGATCATAGTGAATGGCGGTGCTGGCTACGAAGGGCCGAATGGCCTACTCCTGCACCTATTTTTCTATGTTTCTGTGTTCTCATATCTGACTGTGGGCAGGAATCTCTGTACAACTGAAACACTCGAGTGAGATGAACACCAGCCTTTTAACCCTTTCAACCCCACATATCAGATTATTAAGGGTTTGGACACGCTGGAGGCAGGAAACATGTTCCCGATGTTGGGGGAGTCCAGAACCAGGGGCCACAGTTCAAGAATAAGGGGTAAGCCATTTAGAATGGAGACGAGGAAACACTTTTTCACACAGAGAGTTGTGAGTCTGTGGAATTCTCTGCCTCAGAGGGCGGTGGAGGCCGGTTCTCTGGATACTTTCAAGAGAGAGCTTGATAGGGCTCTTAAAGATAGCGGAGTCAGGGGATATGGGGAGAAGGCAGGAACGGGGTACTGATTGTGGATGATCAGCCATGATCACATTGAATGGCGGTGCTGGCTCGAAGGGCCGAATGGCCTACTCCTGCACCTATTGTCTATTGTCTATTGTCTATTGTCTATTGTCTATTGTCTATTGTCTATTGTCTGTTATAACGCCCACTCTGGTGAGAGTGCCACCCTTGCAGGGAAGAACATTTGTAGCCGGGAAATGCCGCTGCAGAACTGAGCAGCTGCATTAATGGATATGTGAGGGCTGAATTATCTCATCTTCATGTCAACTCACTCACTTTAATCCATTGCAATTGTTCAATTTAAAATGAAGTGAATTCAGCACAGTTAAAGGGCACTGATCGCGAAACATTTCTGTGTAAATACGCAGCGATTACCCAGCGATTCACCACCAATCCCACATTTGAACGTGTAGCTATTCAAACATCTATTTCATTGTATAAGTCTCTAAATTACAGGGCGGGCACGGTGGCGCAGCGGTAGAGTTGCTGCCTCACAGCGCCAGAGACCCGGGTTCCAACCTGACTCCGGTTGCTTGTCTAAATCCTACACCCACTAGGGACAATTTTTACATTTACCACGCCAATTAACTGACAAACCTTCCCCGTGGATTGTCACCTTGTCGTGGTGGAGAAGCTTGTGTGGACCTGAGATCCTGAGAGCGATGCCGTCTGGAGCCATGCTCCTGGTAGGGCCACCCATGGCGGTAAGGTCGAGGGGGAGGTCTCTGACAAAGAGCAATCCAACCAAGACCTCAACGGTGGAACAGGCGGAGGACGATGGCTGACCTTAGTGGAGCGTCACAACGGCTGGGAAGGCGGATGAAGGCTGCAGCAGAAAAGGGTCTCCGGTCGGCTTGGACTCCATGCCACTGGATCCTGACCCAGATCTGTCAAGGACCATGTGGTGGCTGTCTGTGCACCAGTCTCCCCACGTTAAACAAAGTCACGCACAGGCGTCCTCCATGAGAGGACAGTCATACTCGTTTCGAGTGACCGCCGACGAGTTTGTATTTTCTCCCCGTGACCTGCGTGGGTTTTCTCCAGGTGCTCCGGTTTCCCCCCACACTCCAAAGACGTGCAGGCTTGTAGCTTAATTGGCTTCTGTAAATTGCAAATTGATCCCAGTGTGTAGGATAGTGTTAAGGGCCTGTCCCACTTGCCGATTTTTTTCGGCGACTGCCGGCCTCATTGACTGACTAATCAGGTCACCGAAAAATCTGCGGTGAGACGCAACCCGATGACGTATTGACGCGCAGTATTTTGTCAAGTGTCGCAACATTTATTTTGTCGCCGTTGGATTTTGAAATGTTCAAAATCTTTTGGCGACACTGAAATGACGGCAGCAGTCACCCAAAAAAATCCCTGAGTGGGACAGGCCCTTTAGTGTACGGGGTGATCGCTGGTCGGAGCGGTCTCGGTTGGATGATGGGCTTGTTTCTACACTGTATCTCTAAAGTAAAGTAAATCACACTGAAAATAAATTGTAAAACAACCATAATAATTGGTGGAAAAAGTTGCCCCTCTGGTTCTTATTAAATATTTCCCCCCCCCCACTCACAATAAACCTTTGTCCTCTGGTCCTTGATTCCCCTACTCTGGGCAAGAGACTCTGCATCTACACGATCTATTCCTCTAATGATTTTGTACACCTCTGTAAGATCAAATAAAACAAGGTCTCTATGTCTTCTAGTCTTTGACATTTCCACCTTGGGGAAAAAAGTTTTAGTTTTTAGTTTTAGTTATTAGTTTAGAGATGCAGCACGGAAACAGGCCCTTTGGCTCCCCGAGTCCGCGCTGACCAGCGATCCCCGCACACTAACCCCATCCTACGCACATTAGGGACAATTTACACTTATACCAAGCCAATTAGCTTACAAACCTGCACGTCCTTGGAGTGTGGGAGGAAACCGGAGCACCGGGATAAACCCCACGCTGGTCGCGGGGAGAACGTACAAACTCCGTACGGACAGCACCCGTAGTCGGGATCGAACCCGGGTCTCTGGCGCTGTGAGGCAGCAACTCTTGATTAGTACGGGTGTCGGGGGTCATGGAGAGTAGGCAAGAGAATGGGGTTAGGAGGGAGAGATAGATCAGCCGTGATTGAATGGCGGAGTAGACTCTGCTCCCATCACTTAGGAACTTGTGATCTTATAATCTTACGATCTCAACCTCTGGTGCAATGCTATGCATTAAAAAAATAAAAGCCAATAAGCAACGGAACTCACAACTGATGCTGAGGACACTAGGCTATGTAGAAAGATTTTGTAATGAGAGCTCCCCTTCACCATTAAGAAGAGAAAAGGCAGCTACTCCGAACTGAAATATTCAAGCTCATAACGAGAGAGGAGAAATCTAATCCAGGAAATTCTTCTCAACGGCGAAGCCTCCAAATACCGAAGGACTTGAGTTAAAATTAGGATGCAGGGCATAAGCAGGGAAACCAGGCAGAAACATTTCACCCAGAGGGGAATAGATGTCTGGAATAAGTTAGCACAGAAATGCCGCTGAAGCTGATGAAATAAATGGATTTGAGAGACAATTATCTGTAATTCTAGAGGGATATTGGGAGGATTATCAAAAAGGGATTGAGTCGTATAGTCTAATAGAGTGATACAGCGTGGATACAGGCCTTTTGGCCCAATTTTGATGTCAACCAGCATCTGCAGTTCCTCCCTACACGTTAAATGAGTCTTGGGATGAATTGTAAGGTATTCTTGTCGTTGCTATTGATTCGCAGGAAGATGAGTGGCTCTTTGGTGGAGTCATAGAGTGAGACAGCGCGAAAACAGGCCCTTCGGCCCTACTTGCCCACCCCGGCCAACAATGTCCCAGCTACATTGTCCTACAATGTCCCGCCTGCCAGCGTTTGGTCCACATCCTTCCAAACCTGTCCTATCTATGTACCTGTCATAAAGGGCCTGTCCCACTTGCCGATTTTTTCGGCGACTGCCGGCATCATTGACTGACGTATCAGGTCACTGAAAGATTCGCGGCGTGATGACGTATTGACGCGCGGTGATTTTTCAAGTGTAGCAACATTTTTTTTATCGCCGCTGGATTTTGAAATGCTCAAAATCTTTTGGCGACACTGTGGCAAAATCTTTCGCCGAAGAAAATCGCCAAGTGTGACAGGCTCTTACATGTTTCTTAAATGTTGCGATAGTCCCAGCCTCAACTACCTCCTCCGGCAGCTCGTTCCATACACCTACCACCCTTTGTGTGTAAATGTTAACCCTCGGATTCCTATTAAATCTATCCCTCCTCATCTTAAACACGTGTCCTCTTGTTCCCAATTCACCTACTCTGGGCAAGGGACTCTGGGCGTCTACCCGATCTATTCCTCTCACGATTTTGTACAACTCAATAAGATCACCCCTCATCCTCCAGCGCTCTCTCCCTATTGTGGAGATGCCATATAAATATTGTTTAGGAAGGGAACTGCAGATGCTGGCTTCCACCTAAAAAATGGACACGAAATGCTGGAGTAACTCAGCGGGTCAGGCGACATCTCTGCAGAAAAGGAATGGGTGACGTTTCGGGGTCGAGACTCTTCTTCAGACTGAGAGTCAGGTGAGAGGTAAACTGGAGGTATGAAAGAATACAGAGATAATATGAGGGGAGAGGGAGACACTGAGATATGGAAGGGTAAGACGTGAAAACACAGATCAAAGTAGGGTTGAGACCCTTCTTCAGACTGATGTCGGGTGGGGGGGTGGTGGGAAAAAGAAAGGAAGAGGCAGAGACGGTAGGACGTGGGAGAGCTGGGAAGGGGGAGGGGAAGGAGGGAGAAAGTTAGGGCTATCTAAAATTGGGGAAGTCAATGTTCATACTGCTGGGGTGTAAACTACCCAAGTGAAATATGCAGTGCTGTTCCTTCAATTTGCGCTGGGCTTCACTCTGGCCATGGAGGAGGCCCAGGACAGAAAGGTCAGAGTGGGAATGGGAGGGGGAGTTGAAGTGCTGAGTCACCGGGAGATCAGGTTGGTTTAGACGGACTGAGCGGAGGTGTTCAGCGACCGCTAACAACGGCCTGTTTCCGTTATCATCGTTATGTTTTTTGCATATCTTTCATTCATTTGTTCTATATCTCTCCACATCACCGTCTATATCTCTCGTTTCCCACTCCCCCCGACTCTCAGGCTGAAGAAGGGTCTCGACCCGAAACGTCACCCATTCCTTCTCTCCAGAGTTGCTGCCTGTCCCCACTGAGTTACTCCAGCATTTTGTGTCAGTCTTCAATGAGCAGTGTCTGTGTTGGACTCCGCTCCTTAGACTGTGGATGGCTGTGGCCATGTGTTTTATCAAACCTGCACACAAGATGATATAATTCACAGGTCGATAATGAACCCTGGGCTGATAGCTTTTTCATTGCCGCACATTTATCCACCTTGTTGAATCCCTTATCTCACTTTAAATCAACCTTTGTCCTTCAAATAGTCACCAAGACTTAAGTGAAATGAATTTGCTGAACACAACGCATTAATTGATCGATTCCCCTCTCAGCTTTCAACTGATCTTCACTTTAGACTTTAGAGATACAGCGTGGAAACAGGCCCTTCGGCCCACCGAGTCGGCGCCGACCAGCGATCACCCCGTACACTCGCACTATCCGACACACGCTAGGGACAATTTTTACCGAAGCCAATTAACCTACAAACCTGCACGACTTTGGAGTGTGGGAGGAAACTGGAGATCTCGGAGAAAAACCCACGCAGGTCACGGGGAGAACGTGCAAACTCCGTACAGAGGCAGCACCCGTAGTCGGGATCGAACCCGGGTCTCCGGCGCTGCAAGCGCTGTAAGGCGGCAACTCTACTGCTGCGCCACCGCGACCGCCCAGAGATATTGGAATATCGCAGAGAGAAAGAGTTCCCAAGTGTGGTGGGGAGCTCAAATGTGGTGGCGCAGCGGTAGAGGAAACCGGAGATCTCGGAGAAACCCCACGCAGGTCACGGGGACAACGTGCAAACTCCGTACAGACAAGCACCCGTGGTCAGAATCGAACCGGACTCTCTGGCGCTGTGAGGCAGCAACTCTACCGCTGCGCCACCGTGCCGCCCCTACGCCACTGCACAGTGTGTCCTTTATCCACCTATCACTTGCCAGGCTTTGTCCTGCCTCCCACCTCATTCCTAGCATTTTCCCATTCACTACCATCGGTCTAAAGAATGAACATATTAATTTATTGTGACACGTGACAAGTCAGAGTGAGATTCTTTGGTTTGCACACGCAAGGTATGCGAAGGGTCGCTACATAAAGGGCAGTGACAGAGTTACAAGGTATCCCATTCGAACACAAACCATTTTCAACACGTTCCATTTGTGGTCTCCTTTCGTTCCCGGCGGTCCTCCCCCGCCGGTTCTTCCTTTGTCCCGCGCCACCCATCCACGCCCTCTCACGTGACGACAGTGGGTAAACCTCACCAAGTGGGCCGCGGAGACACGGAGGCCAGGGCCTCGCTGGTCGACAGAGCCCGCGGCCAACTGGACCCTGGACCCGTGGAGCCCGTGGATGAGGCCGGGATCGGCGCCAGGGGGGCCTCCGGAGAGGACCCGGCGCCGTTAGTGGAGAGGTCGGCGCGGCGGGCGACGGAGGGACGGACAATGACGGACCACGCGGGGGTGAGGGTGCGGGAAGAGGGAAGGAACCAAGGAGGACCCGTCGAGGGGGGACCGCCGTGAGGGAGGGGGAAGAGGAGAGGGGGACCTGGCGAGGCGGTGCTTTGTAACTTCGGCAGTGCCCTTTATGTGGTGACAATTTGCATACCTTGGGTCAGCAAACAAAGAATTTCACTATGACTTGTCACGTGGCAATAAAGTGTTCATTCATTCATTCATTCATTCATTTATTCAGGTGTAATGCATAGAAAACATAGAAAATAGGTGCAGGAGGGGGCCATTCGGCCCATCGAGCCAGCACCACCATTCATTGTGATCATGGCTGATCGTCCCAAATCAATAACCCGTGCCTGCCTTCTCCCCATATCCCTTGATTCCACTAGCCCCTAGAGCTCTATCTAACTCTCTCTTAAATCCATCCAGTAATTTGGCCTCCACTGCCCTCTGTGGCAGGGAATTCCACAAATTCACAACTCCCTGGGTGAAAAAGTTTTTTCTCACCACAGTCTTAAATGGCCTCCCCTTTATTCTAAGACTGTGTGGCCCCTGGTTCTGGACTCGCCCAACATTGGGACCATTTTTCCTGCATCTAGCTTGTCCAGTCCTTTTATAATTTTATATGTTTCTGTAAGATCCCCCCCCTCATCCTTCTAAACTCTTTGCGTGTCCCTAAATCACGAGAGATACAATGTGGAAATACAGGCATCTCACGGATCATTAACGCACAGATTGAGACGGAAGACACTGATCCCAGTCACGGCCTGCTCCCTCTCTCCTCACACACAAGCCCCGGCCAGTGAGAATATTAAACACTTCAATCCACAACCAAAATCACTTTTCAATTAATTAGCAACAACCTACGTATGATCAAGAGAGAAACTATAGACCAGTGTCTTTCCAAATAAGAGCTTTCACAGCAACACCACTGCCAACTTGGGCAAGACACACACTTATTTTATTCATGTACAGGAAGGAACTGCAGATGCTGGTTTGCACTAAAGATGGAGGCAAAATGCTGGAGTAACTCAGCGGGACAGGCAGCATCTCTGGAGAGAAGCAATGGGTGACATTTCGGGTCTGAAGAAGGGTCTCAACCCGAAACGTACAGGTTTGTTGGTTGTGTTTAAGAAGGAACTGCAAGTGCTGGAAAATCGAAGGTAGACAAAAATGCTGGAGAAACCCAGCGGGTGAGGCAACATCTATGGAGCGAAGGAAATAGGCAACGTTTCGGGCCGAAACCCTTCTTCAGACTCGAGGTTCATTTGCTGAGGTAAAAATTGTACATTGTCCCTAGTGTGTGTAGGATGGTGCCAGCGTGCGGTGGGCCGAAGGGTCTGTTTCCGTGCTGTATCGCGAAACTAAACTAAACTAAAGCAATTAAACTTAAGCAGCACTTACCAGAATCTAAGATTAGTTTAGTTTAGTTTATTGTCACGTGTACCGAGGTACAGTGAAAAGCTTTTGTTGCGTGCTAACCAGTCAGCGGAAAGACAATACATGATTACAATTGAACCGTTTACAGTGTATAGATAAATTATAAGGGAATAACATTCAGTGCAAGGTAAAGCCAGCAAAATCCGATCTGAAGAAATCTGAAGAAGGGTCTCGACCCGAAACGTTGCCTATTCCTTCGCTACATAGATGCTGCTTCACCCGCTGAGTTTCTCCAACATTTTTGTCTACAAACCCAAATGGCCTCCTCCTGCACCTATTTTCTATGTTTCTATGTTTCCAAAGACAATAGCCAATAGGTGCAGGAGTAGGCCATTCGGCCCTTCGAGCCAGCACCGCCATTCAATGTGATCATGGCTGATTATCCTCAATCAGTATCCCGTTCCTGCCTTCTCCCCATCTCCCCTGACTCCGCTATCTTGAAGAGCTCTATCTAACTCTCTCTTGAAAGTATCCAGAGAACCAGCCTCCACCGCCCTCAGAGGTAGAGAATTCCACAGACTCACAACTCTCAGTGTGAAAAAGTTTTACCTCATCTACGTTCTACATTATTCTTAAACTGTGGCCCCTGGTTTTGGACTCTCCCAATATCGGGAACATGTTTCCTGCCTTTAGCGTGTCCAAACCCTTAATAGTCCTATATGTTTCAATACGAACCCCTCTAATCCTTCTAAATTCCAGAGTATACAAGCCCAGCCGCTCCATTCTATCAGCATATGACAGTCCCGCCATCCTGGGAATTAACCTGGTGACCCAACGCTGCACTCCCTCAATAGCAAGAATGTCCTTCCTCAAATTGGGAGACCAAAACTGCACACAATACTCCAGGTGTGGTCTCACCAGGGCCCTGTACAACTGCAGGAGGACCTCTTTGCTCCTTTAGTCAACTCCTCTTGTTATGAAGGCCAACGTGCCATTCGCTTTCTTCACTGCCTGCTGTGCCGTGCAGGTTTGTAGGTTAATTGGCTTTGGTATAATTGCAAATTGTCCCGAGTGTGTGTAGTGGGTGGGTGTCAGTGTGCGGGGACCGCTGGCAGCACTGTGCCACAGGTTGTGAAAGGAGAAAGATCTCTCTCTCTCTCTCTCTCTCTCTCCCTCTCCGTCTCCACAATTACCAAGAAAACCCTGGAGCTGCGGCATTTTCCCTCGTTTTTTCCGGTGCATAATTCAGGAGCTGCGAGTCCTCTGGGCATTAAAGCAGTATATTAAAGATGGCACTGATAATATCAAATGGTTTGTAATGCCTGAACCGTGAGCTTGAAATCAGGCATCACATAACTCCATGTCTAAACTCTCCAATTAATATATCAACCTCAATTTTATTAAAGGCCATTTAAACCACAAAAGGACAATGAGCGTAATTCTTCCACGTGCTCGAATCCCTCTTTTTATTTCCCAATCCGCCTGCACTTTCCATTCATTTATCCTCGGCTCCTTAAGGCTCAGCTTGTCAGATCGCTGTTCGTTGAAGATAGACACAAAATGCTGGAGTAACTCAGCGGGACAGGCAGCAACCCTGGAGAGAAGGGGTTGGGTGACCTTTCGGGGTCGAGACCCTTCTTCGGACTGCGAGTTTAATGAGCTGAGGTATTGTCTCGAAATTAAGAAGTAGGATTCGGCTTTGTCGCGCAAGGCTCCGCCATTTGGTGAAACCAACGTTCGACATCTGCCGCATCCACTTCGTTACCTTAAGTTTGGTTTAGAGCTACAGGGCGGCTCGGTGGCGCAGCGGTAGAGCTACTGCCTCACAGCGCCAGAGACCCGGGTTCGATCCTGACTACGGCTGCTGTCTGTATGGAATTTGTATGTTCTCCCCGTGACTGCGTGGGTTTTCCCTAGGTGCTCCGGTTTCCTCCCACACTCCAAAGTTGTACAGGTTTGTAGGTTAATTGGCTTGGTATCATTGTAAATTGTCCCTAGTGTGTGTAGGATGGTGTAAGTGTGCGGGGATCGTTGGTCGGTGCAGACTCGGTGGGCAGCAGGGTCGGTTTCCCCGCTGTGTCTTTGAACTAAAATAAACTAAACTAAAATAAACCTAGCTCAACTAAATTAATACAGTGTCGAAACTGGCCCTTTGGCCCACCGAGTGCCCACCAACCAGCGAGCACCCGTACACTACCCCACACACTAGGGGCGATGTATAGAAGCCAATTAACCTACAAACCTGCACGTCTTTGTGATGTGGGGGGAAACCGGAGCACCCGGAGAAAACCCACACGGGTCACGGGGAGAAGGTGCAATCTCCGTACAGACAGCACCCGTAGTCGGGATGGTACCCGGGTCTCTGGCGCTGTGAGGATGCAACTCTAACACTGTGTCGCCCTAGTTAAAGGTCACAAGTGATAAGAGCAGAATTCGGCCATTCGGCCCATCGAGTCTACTCCGCCTTTCAATCGTGGCTGATCTATCTCTCCCTTCTAACCCCATTCTCCTGCCTTCTCCCCATAACCCCTGACACCCGTACTAATCAAGAATCTATCTATCTCTGCCTTAAAAATATCCACTGACTTGGCCTCCACAGCCGTCTGTGGCAATGAACTCCACAGATTCACCGCCCTCTGACTAAAGAAGTTCGCACCTGACGGAAGAAATCTTCTGACTAAAGAATCTTCCGTGACTGCACAAACCCCTCCATTCCCTGCATATCTGCCTCCTCGTTGATTAGTTTAGATTATTATTGTCACCAGCGCCGAGGTTTTTGTTGCATGCTATCCAGTCAGCGGAAAGACTATACATGATCACAATCCAGCTGTCCACAGTGTACAGATACAGGGTGAAGGGAAATCACTGCTTTCTCTACCTCCCTCCACCCACCCTCACTGCTCTTTCTTGACCCAGGTACGCTATCCCAGGTGAGAGGGCCAAGATTGAACCTGAGGGGCAACTGTTCCACTCAGACAGCAGAAGGTGCACGGAACGAGCTGCCGGAGGAGGTAGTTGAGGCAGGGACTACAAGAACATTTCAAACACACTTGGACAGGTACATGGATAGGAAAGGTTCAGAGGAAGATGGAGCCTAATTCAGGTAAAATGGGAGGGTCTGAGATGGGAACACCTTGGTCAGCATGGACGATTTGGGCCGAAGGGCCTGTTTCCACACTCTATGCCTCTACAACTGTACAGGTCTGAACGTCTACGGACTGTCTTTGATTCCAGTGAGGACGAAGGATTTTTTTTTGCCCTAGTATCGTAGTTAATAATTCATGGCATTATTTTATTACTATATACTATCTCTCGGTATTGTGTTTGCAGTCTTGTCATGCTGCTGCAAGCAAGAATTGTATTGTTCCGTTGTTGGTAGACATGACAATTAAATGCTCTTGACTCCTGATGGAATTACATTCAATCCCAGCCCTGGAATTCTTCCCACAGCCATTTTGTTTAGTTTTTAGTTCACTTCAGAGATACAGCGCGGACACAGGCCCTTCGGCCCACCACGTCCGCGCTGGCCATCGACACTAACAATATCCTACACACGCCAGGGACAATTTACAATTATACCAACCTACAAACCTGCAGAACTAGTGTTTAGTTTGGTTTGGAGATACAGCGTGGAAACAGGCCCTTCTGACCACCGTGTCCGCGCCGACCAGCGATCCCCGCACGCTAACACTATCCTACACCCACTAGGGACAATTTTTTACATTTACAGAGCCAATTAACCTACAATCCCCGCGCGCCTTTGGAGTGTGGGAGGAAACCGAAGATCTCGGAGAAAACCCACGCGGGTCACGGGGAGAACGTGCAAACTCCGTACAGGCAGCGCCCGTGGTCGGGATGGAACCCGGGTCTCTGGCGCTGTGAGGCATCAACTCTACCGCTGCGCCAACGTGCCAGCCTGTATTTGATAGCCTTGGTTTAATTATTGGGAGATATCAATGTGATTCTCACCAAGGCATCAGGGGAAGATAAATTCAATTAATTAAATACAACTGTAATAAAAAGCTCGATTCAGTAATGGTGACCATAAAGCTATCAGATTGCCATAAAAAATCCATCTGGTTCACCACTATTATTTAGGGAGGAAAGTCTGCTATTGCACTGCCTGTTATTCATAAATTATAGGAGCAAGATTAGGCCATTCGGCCCATCAAGCCTATGCCATTCAATCATGGCTGATCTATCTCTCCCTCCCAACCCCATTCTCCAGCATTCTCCCCATAACCCCTGACACCCGTACTAATCAAGAATCTATCTATCTCTGCCTTAAAAATATCCGCCCTTGCTGCCCCCTCCCCCTAGTTGCAACAGAGACAGAGTCCCCCTTGTCCTCACCTTCCACCCCATCAGCCGTTGCGTACAGCACATAATCCTCCGACATTTCCGCCACCTCCAACGAGATCCCACCACTAGCCACATTTTCCCATCTCCACCCCTTTCCGCCTTCCGCAGAGACCGTTCCCTCCGCAACCCCTTGGTTAACTCGTCCCTTCCCACCCAAACCCTCCCCCCCCCTCCCCAGGTACCTTCCCCTGCAACCGCAGGAGATGCAACACCTGTCCCTATACCTCCCCCCTCGACTCTGTCCAGGGACCCCGACAGTCCTTTCAGGTCAGGCAGAGCTTCACTCGCACCTCCTCCAACCTCATCTACTGTATCCGCTGTTCAAGATGTGGACTCTTATACATCGGCGAGACCAAACGTAGACTGGGCGATCGTTTCTCTGAACACCTTCGCTCAGCCTGCCTGGACCTACCTGATCTCCCGGTTGCTGAACACTTTAATTCCCCGTCCCATTCCCACACTGACCTTTCTGTCCTGGGCCTCCTCCATCGTCAGAGTGAGGCCCAATGCAAATTGGAGGAACAGCACCCCATATGGGCAGCTTACCACCCAGCGGTATGAACATTGACTTCTCTAACTTCAAGTAGCCCTTGCTTTCCCTCTCTCTCTCTGTCCCTCCCCCAGCCTCGTCATTGGACCAGTTTCACAGGTACACAGTAGAGAGCATGCTGACCGGTTGCATCGTGGCTTGGTTCGGCAACTTGAGCGCCCAGGAACGGAAAAGACTACAAAAAGTAGTAAACACTGCCCAGTCCATCATCGGCTCTGTCCTCCCTACCATCGAGGGGATCTATCGCAGTCGCTGCCTCAAAAAGGCTGGCAGCATCATCAAGGACCCACACCATCCTGGCCACACACTCATCTCCCCGCTACCTTCAGGTAGAAGGTACAGGAGCCTGAAGACTGCAACGTCCAGGTTCAGGAATAACTACTTCCCCACAGCCATCAGGCTATTAAACTCGGCTCGGACAAAACTCTGAACATTAATAGCCCATTATCTGTTTATTTGCACTTTATCAGTTTATTTATTCATGTGTGTATATATTTATATAATGGTATATGGACACACTGATCTGTTCTGTATTCATGCCTTCTATATTCTGTTGTGCTGAAGCAAAGCAAGAATTTCATTGTCCTATCTGGGACACATGACAATAAACTCTCTTGAATCTTCACAGTCTTCCTGCTGAGTTTCATTGTCGGAATAATGTTTTTCACCTATTCCACAGCCCACAGCAAAGGCCAGTTTCCTTTACCATCGTTCCTTGTCTGCACGTCTTTCAATCAGTTTGTTCTACATCTCTCTACATCACCGTCTATATCTCTCGTTTCCCCTTCCCCCGACTCTCAGCCTGAAGAAGGGTCTCGACCCGAAACGTCACCCATTACTTCTCACCAGAGATGCCGCCTGTCCCGCTGAGTTACTCCAGCATTTTGTGTCCATTGCTTGAGAGATCGCTTCAGCCTTTTCAAGTTCTCTCAGAGATGGGCAGTAATGGACTGTTAGACAGCAGAGTGCATTGATCAACAGACAGCTAAAATAACACTGTGATGAGGGAACTAATTCAAGAAATGGTGCAAATGGTCTTCAAAGTGACAGGGTTTTGTTGAGTTGCAGAGACGTTCGTGCAGTGTCACTGATAGTTTAGTTTTCGTGCAGAGATACAGCGCGGATGCAGGCCCTTCGGCCCACCGTGTCCGCGTTGACCAGCACTAACAAATATCCTACACCCACTCGGGACAAGTGGCAGAAGACAATTTACCTGCACATGCACGCATCTTTGCACTGCGGGAGGAAACCGGAGCACCCGGAGAAAACCCACGCGGTCACAGAGAGAGCGCGCAAACACCGCACAGACAGCACCTGTGGTCAGGATGGTACCCGGGTCTCTGGCGCTGTGAGGCTGCGACTCTACCGCTGCTCCACCGTGCCGCTCATTGTTGTGCCATCGTGGCTCTACCGCTCATTGGAAGACATGTCATGGAGGGCAGCACGGTGGCGCAGCGGTAGAGTTGCTGCCTCACAGCGCCAGAGACCCAGGATCGATCCTGACTACGGGTGCTGTCTGTGCGGAGTTTGCACGCTCTCTCCGTGACTGTGTGCGTTTTCTCCGGGTGCTCCGGTTTCCTTCCACACTCCAAAGATGTACAGGTTGGTAGGTTAATTGGCTTCTGTAAATTGTAAATTGTCCTTAGCGAGTGTAGGATAGTGCCAGTATACGGGGTGATCGCTGGTCGGCGCGGACTCGGTGGGCCGAAGGGCCTGTTTCTGCACTGTACCTCTAAACCAGCGGTTCTTAACCTGGGGTTCATGACCCCCTCTGGGGGGTCGTTTGGGTCTTTGCCGGGGGTCATGAAGGGGGCACAAATACCATATCAATTTGTTGAGACCATGTTTAGGAACCTAACAAAGGTACATACCACATACAGTATTTTGTTCCCGTATACGCGTACTGGTGCCAAAAAGGTTAGGAACTACTGCTCTAAACTAAACTAGACTAAATGTACAGGTTTGTCAACAGACAATAGACAATAGGTGCAGGAGTAGGCCATTCGGCCCTCTGAGCCAGCACCGCCATTCACTGTGATCATGACTGATCATCCACAATCAGTACCCCGTTCCTGCCTTCTCCCCATATCCCCTGACTCCACTATCTTCAAGAGCCCTATCTAGCTCTCGCTTGAAAGTATCCAGAGAACCTACCTCCACCGCCAATAATTGTCAGTTAATTGGCTACGGTAAAAGATGTGAACCATCCCTTGTGTGTAGAAAAGTGTTGGCGTGCGGGAAGATCGCCGGTCAGCGTGGGGTCGATGGGCCGAAGGGCCCGTTTGCGCGCCGCATCTCTAAACTAATCGAACCGACGTACGTGTCGAGCATTGAATGCAATTATCGTCAACGCTTATTGGCAAACTACTTTCAACCAGTTAACCGAATAAAACTCATTTCACAGTGCGTAATGAAGAGACTGTGTGTACAGGGAATGAGTTGAGGTCTTGCTAATAAATGGAGCTGATAAATTGCTGCCAGTCGAGAATTGGCAAGTTCGCCCACACCTTATTGATTATTAACGCCACTCCTCAGATTTCCCAGAGGTTGGTGACTGTGTCAATGCTGATACTACGGGCTCCCACACTAATTCTGCCATTGGTAGCTGTACTGGTGTGCTGGACTGTTTTGCTGAATATCACAGTGTTAGTTCTAGGGATAACGGTGCAGAAACAGGCCCTTCGGCCCACCGGGTCCGCGCCGACCAGCGATCCCCGCACACTAACATGACCCTGCATGCACCAGGGACAATTTTTACATTTACCAGGTCAATTACCTACAAACCTGCATGTCTTTGGTGTGTGGGAGGAAACCGGAGTCCGCGGAGAAAACCAACGCGGGTCACGGGGAGAACGTACAAACTCCGTACAGACAGCACCCGTAGTCAGGATCGATCCCAGCACTGGAATTCTTCCCACAGCCATTTTGTTTAGTTTTTAGTTCACTTCAGAGATACAGCGCAGACACAGGCCCTTCGGCCCACCACATCCGCGCGGTCTCTGGCGCTGTGAGGCGGCAACTCTACCGCTGCGCCACCGTGCCGCCCAGTCAATGGGACATTGTGACTACCCGCTACCAAGCCAGTAAAATTCCAGGGTATAAAATCCTCGTATACGCTATTTGAAGTTAATAAGAAGATACATAGAAAATAGGTCCAGGAGGAGGCCATTCGGCCCTTCGAGCCAGCACCGCCATTTAATGTGATCTTGGCTGATCATCCACAATCAGTACCCCGTTCCTGCCTTCTCCCCATATCCTTTGATTCCGTTAGCCCTAAGAATTAAAATCTAACTCTCTCTTGAAAACATCCAGTGAATTGGCCACAACTGCCTTGTGTGGGAGAGAATTCCACAGACTCACAACTCTCTGGGTGAAAACGTTTTTCTTCATCTCAGTCCTAAATGGCCTACCCCTTATTCTTAAACTGTGATAGACACAAAAGATAGACACAAAAAGCTGGAGTAACTCGGCGGGACAGGCAGCATCTCGGTAGGGTGCTGTCCTGACCATGTTAGTCAAACCTGCCTGCGTTTGGCCAATGTCCCTCTAAACCTTTCCTATCCATGCACCTGTCCAAATGTATTTTAAACATTGCCTCATCTACCCCCTCTGGCAGCTGGCTCCACACATCCACCACGTGGGAAGAAACCGAAGATCTCGGAGAAAACCCACGTGGTCGCGGGGAGGACGGACAAACTCCGTACAGACAGCACCCGTGGTCAGGATCGAACCCGGGTCTGTGGCGCGGTGAGGCAGCAACTCTACCGCTGCGCCACCGTGCACCATGTTTCCATATTCTGTTGTGCTGCTGCAAGTAAGAATGCCATTGTTCTATCTGGGACACGTGACAACAAAACACTCTTGGCTGCTCCTTGTCTTTGCACAATGGAGATGTTTAAACACCAACGTCTTCTCACCTCTAAAACGGTTCCCCTGCTTTCAACCTTGGCCCTCTCCTCTTTCCTGCGGCTCCGTGTCTCGGTTTCTCAGTTGGGGCAGTAACCCTGGGGAGATTGGGTTCTTAATTGGAAGCTTGGTCGATGAGAAAGCATCCTCAAACGCCACCGTATCATCACTCAATCTCTAATTGAACCACCAAGTGTTTGGGGATTCATGTGCAGAGAGAGATCGGTCGTGATTATCACACAGCTGCCGCGATGGGAATCCATCTCCCAAGTTATATTTTGCCCTTTGCCTGTCCACAGCTTACACGGCTGCACTCAGTATCACTACTTACAGCAGCCCCCTTTCATTAAAGACGTAGAAACAAAAACCTGCAGACGTAGGCTCACAAAAAAAAAGACACAAAGTCATAAGGGCATAAGGAATAGGAGCAGAATTAGGCCATTCGGCCCATCAAGTCTACTCCGCCATTCAATCGTGGCTGATCTGTCTCTCCCTCCGAACCCCATTCTCCTGCCTTCTCCCCATAACCTCTGACACCCGTACTAATCAAGAATCTATCTATCTCCGCCTTAAAAATATCCACTGACTTGGCCTCCACAGCCTTCTGTGGTGAAGAATTCCACAGATTCACCACCCTCTGACTAAAGAACTGGCATCTATAAATTCTCTAAAAGTGCAGGAGTAACTCAGCCAGACATGGATAGGTGGCATTTCGATGGAGACCCTTCTTCAGATTTACTTGAAACGTCGCCTCTCCATGTTCTCCACTGAGGGTGGTGAATCAGTGGGATTCTTTGCCACAGAAGGCTATGGAGGCCAAGTCAATGGATATTTTTAAGGCAGAGATAGATAGATTCTTGATTCTTCAATCCTGGCCACGGGTGCAGTCTGCACGGAGTTTGCACGTTCTTCCCGTGTCTGCGTGGGTTTTCTCCGGGTGCTCCGGTTTCCTCCCGCACTCCAAAGACGTGCAGGTTTGTAGGTTAATTGGCTTTGGTTAAAGGCTGCAAATTGTCCCGAGTGTGTGTGTAGGATAGTGTTAGCCTCAAGAGAGTCAAGAGTGTTTCATTGTCACGTGTCCCAGATAGAACAATGAAACTCTTACTTGCAGCAGAACAATCAAATATGTGAGTGTGCGGGCGATCGCTGGTCGGCCGGGACTCGGTGGGCCGAAGGATCTGTTTCCGTGCTGTATCCTTAAACTAAACTGGGCGGTATTGTAGAGCAGCGGTAGAGCTACTGCCTCACACCTGTGTTCGATCCTGTCTGTACTGTACGGAGTTTGTACGTTCTCCCCATAACCTGCGCTGGTTTTTCCCCCGGGTGCTCCGGTTTCCTCCCACACTCTAAAGACGTGCAGGTTTGTAGGTTAATTGGCTT
Source organism: Amblyraja radiata (assembly GCF_010909765.2). Lineage (NCBI taxonomy): Eukaryota > Metazoa > Chordata > Chondrichthyes > Rajiformes > Rajidae > Amblyraja > Amblyraja radiata. The sequence continues at coordinate 59,900,161 of NC_045964.1, forward strand.
GGTATAAATGTAACATTTTCCCTAGTGTGTGTAGGATAGTGTGGGGATCGCTGGTCGGTGCGGTCTGGGTGGGCCTGTTTCCGTGCTGTATCTCTACACTAAATAATCTAAACTAAACTAAACTCAAATTTCAGGGGCATTCAAATAATCTAAGGCTAACAAAGCAATGTTTGAAGTGTGTAAGAAAGAACTGCAGATGCTGGTTTAAATCGAAGGTAGACACAAAATGCTGGAGTAACTCAGCGGGTGAGGCAGCATCTCTGGAGAGAAGGAATGGGCGACGTTTCGGGTCGAGACCCTTCTTCAAGTGTATGAGGATAAGAAATTCTGGAATTATTTCCTGTACAGCAAGATTTCTCAAACATTAGTAATGATCAGATAATCATTCCTAATGACATTGCTCAAGGGACGCACTACACATTATTTCTTTCTTCTCCAAGTAGGTTTGTCTACGCTCCAGGATTTAACTATTGTTCTCTGGGGCATTGGGGGGGGGGAGAAGAATCACAGCAATGGGAACATGTAATGGTAAAGCATTTTTCACACACTTAAGACACATCAGCGCCTCTACTTCCTGAGAAGATTACGGAGAGTCAGTTTGTCAAGGAGGACTCTCTCTAACTTCTACAGGTGCACAGTAGAGAGCATGCTGATCGGTTGCATCGTGGCTTGGTTCGGCAACTTGAGCGCCCTGGAGAGGAAAAGACTGCAAAAAGTAGTAAACACTGCCCAGTCCATCATCGGCTCTGACCTCCCTTCCATCGAGGGGATCTATCGCAGTCGCTGCCTCAAAAAGGCTGGCAGTATCATCAAGGACCCACACCATCCGGGCCACACACTCATCTCCCCGCTACCTTCAGGTAGAAGGAACAGGAGCCTGAAGACTGCAACGTCCAGGTTCAGAAACAGCTTCTTCCCCACAGCCATCAGGCTATTAAACTCAACTCAAACACAACTCTGAACATTAATAGCCCATTATCTGTTTATTTGCACTTTACCTGCTTATTTATTCATGTGTGTATATATTTATACAATGGTATATGGACACACTGATCTGTTCTGTATTCATGCCTTCTATATTCTGTTGTGCTGAAGCAAAGCAAGAATTTCATTGTCCTATCTGGGACACATGACAATAAACTCTCTTGACTTGACTTGACTTCCTAATGGGCCTGTCCCACTTGGCGATGTCACAGTCGTAGCAGGTCGCCTGGCGACAACCTACGTCAGGAGAAGTCAAGCTACGCTCATTCGCATCAAACCCACTGTCGCCGAAACTTTTTCGACGTGTTTGAATATTTAGCGGCGACCAGACAGATGCCGCGACTTTCAGCGCGACTGAGGAGAGTCTCCCGGCAACCACCGGCGAACATGTGGCGACAAACTAGTCACCTGTAGTTGCCTAAAGAATCACCTAAGTGGGACAGGCCCGAGAAGGCTCCTCACAGGTAGATTAGAATCAAGTTAAACTCGGGGAGTTTAAGTACAATTTTAAAGCACTCTTGGGGATGTGAGGAACTGCAGATACTGAACCACAGGGATGACCTGTGGTGGGTGTAAGGAACGAGATGCCGGACGAGGTAGTTGAGGCAGGGACTATCCCAACATTTAAGAAACAATTAGACAGGTGCATGGATAGGGCAGGTTTGGAGGGACATGGGCCAAACGTAGTCAAGTGTAGCTGGGACATGTTGGCCGGCGTGGGCAAGTTGGGCCGAAGGGCCTGTTTCCATGCTGTGTCACTCTACGCTGGTTTACGAACCAAAACACATAGTGCTGGAGTACCTCCGTGAGACCCTCTTTCACTGCTCCCTCTCCTCTCATTCTGCTGCTCATCTGCTCAATCAACACCACCACTGCACCAGAGTCGGCACGTTAACACAGTGTTGCTGCCTCTCAGCGCCAGAGACCCGCGTTCCATCCTGACTGCGGGTGCTGTCTGTACGGAGTTTGCGCGTTCTCCCTGCGACCGCGTGGGTTTTCTCCGGGTGCTTTGGCTTCCTCCCGCACTCCAAAGACGTGCAGGTTTGTAGGTTAATTGGCTTCTGTAAATTGTCTCCAGTGTGTGTAGGATAGATCTATTGTACGGGGTGATCGCCTAATGGCCTGTTTCCGCGCTGTATCTCTAAACTAAACTAAAGATGCCATTGTGGGATTCGAATTGATATCTGCCAATAATTAGACCACGGCTGTCAAACGTATCACGGCTCTACATCTATAAACTAAACTAAATTAAATAACTAAGTTTCGAGATACAGCGCGGAAACAGGCCCTTTCGGCCCCACCGGGTCCGCACCGACCAGCGATCCCCGCACATTAACGCTATCCTACACCCGCTAGGGGCAATTATTTTTTACATTTACCAAGCCAATTAACCTACAAACCTGTACGTCTTAGGGAGAAAACCGAAGATCTCTGAGAAAACCCACGCAGGTCACGGGGAGGACGTACAAACTCCGCACAGACAGCGCCCATAGTCGGGATCGAACCCGAGTCCCCGGCGCCGCGTTGGCTGTAAGGCAGCAACTCTGCCGCTGCGCCACCGTGACCGCCCGCAACTGTATCTCTAAACTAAACACTGAGAAATCTTCCCCAAGGTTGAAGAAATAGCCTGAAGAAGGGTCTCAACAGGAAACGCCACCTATTCCTTTTCTCCAGAGATGCTGCCTGACCCGCTGAGTGAAGGGCCTGTCCCACTTGGCCGTCATTTGCGCCTCATTTACTCGTCATATGTAATATAGGTCGATGCGTCGGGACGCGTGGGGTGCGCATGCGTTGCACATGGTGAGGCGTAGAATTGCGTGCGGTGGCGCGCGGCGCTCCAGGATTTCGTAGGGTAACGAAATCCTCGCGCGCCACCTGCATGACGTATCACGTACGCACTCTGACGCATTGGCGTCGCACACTGGCGTCCCGAAATCTCACGTGTATCGCGTGGTGACGCATGGTTATGTCACCGTGCGTAAACGTCCGTAACCATGCGTCGCCGCGCGCCGCAGGGTATTCTAATGACGTCATGCGCACCAGACGCCTGTGCTGACACGTGATGATGCGTGATTTGCGTGTGACGTCGCGCATCACGACGCGTCGACCTATTTTACATATGACGCGTAAATGAGGCGCAAATTACAGCCAAGTGGGACAGGCCCTTTACTCCAGTACCTTGTGTCTATTGTCAGGCAAATAGATAGTTCTCCAATCTTTTGATTTGTTATTACTGGCAAAACAAACCTGTTTCGCGGAAACTAAAATAGACACAATCTCATTTTAAACCCCAGTAGCTTGTTCCTCTATGTATACAAAGGAGTGTTTTATGGTCGGTCTACAATCGTTTGAGACTCTGAGGCAATATTAGAGGGCTGACAACTCTGCGGAAGAAATATTTATGCCAAGCAATAAGCACGTATTACACGTCGAGAAGCAGCACCCTGGTGAAAAGAAATATACGACTTGGAATACACCGGCCTGTCTTTCACTGAACAGACCTGCAGGCTCAGGAGGCATTTAGGAAATCAAATGTTATTTTCTCAAAGTAGCATTTCCTTGCAAAGAGACTGATCCCAGGCATTGTGCAGAGATATGAAGGAAGGAACTGCAGCTGCTGGTTTAAGCCGAAGACAGGCACAAAGAGCTGGAGTAACTCAGCGGGACAGGCAGCATCTCCGGAGAGAAGGAATGGGGCGGCGTTTCGGGTCAAGACCCTTCCTCAGACTCCAGTCGGACCCTAAACGTCACCCCATTCCTTCTCTCCAGACATGCTGCCTGTCCCGCTGAGCTACTCCAGCTTTTTGTGTCTACCTATATGGCAGAGATAGATAGATTCTGGATTAGTACGGGTGTCAGGGGTATGTGTATGTGACAAATAAAGTTGACTTGGCTTGACTTATGGGGTGAAGGCAGGAGAATGGGGTTGAGAGGGAGAGATAGATCAGCCGTGATTGAATGGTGGAGTAGACTTGATGGGCCGAATGGTCTAATTTTGCTCCAATCACTTAAAAAGAATGGATTGGACGGAAAAGGAAACCATGGCGCACGTACTCTTACTCTGAACTCCACCCCATTATAGGTTTAGGTTCCTTATTGTCACGTGTACCGAGGTACAGTGAACAGCTTTGTTTTGCCTGCTGATGCTGCAGATGCTGGTTTACACAGAAGATAGACACAAAATGCTGGAGCAACTCAGCGGGACAGGCAGCATCTCTGGAGTAGATAATAGACAATAGACAACAGGTGCAGGAGTAGGCCATTCGGCCCTTCGAGCCAGCACCACCTTTCAGTGTGATCATGGCTGATCATCCACAATCGGTACCCCGTTCCTGCCTTCCCCCCATATCCCCTGACTCCGCTATCTTTAAGTGCCCTATCTAGCTCTCTCTTGAAAGTATCCAGAGCATCGGCCTCCACCGCCCTCTGAGGGAGAGAATTCCACAGACTCACAACCCTCTGTGTGAAAAAGTGTTTCCTCATCTCCGTTCTAAATGGCTTACCCCTTATTCTTAAACTGTGGCCCCTGGTTCTGGACCCCCCCAACATCGGGAACATGTTTCCTGCCTCTAACGTGACCAAACCCTTAATAATCTTGTATAGCCCTTAATAATCTTATATGCTTCAATAAGATCCCCTCTCAGCCTTCTAAATGACCAGCGATCCCTGCACATTAACACTCTCCTACACACACTAGGGACTGTGTACACTTACACCAAGCCAATTAACCTGCAAACCTGTGGGAGGAAACCGAAGATCTCGGAGAAAACCCACGCAGGTCCGTGGAATTCTCTGCCTCAGAGGGCGGTGGAGGCCGGTTCTCTGGATGCTTTCAAGGGAGAGCTAGATAGGGCTCTTAAAAATAGCGGAGTCAGGGAATATGGGGAGAAGGCAGGAACGGGGTACTGATTGGGGATGATCAGCCATGATCACATTGAATGGCGGTGCTGGCTCGAAGGGCCGAATGGCCTACTCCTGCACCTATTGTCTATTGTCTATTGTCTAGGGTAGAACGTACAAACTCCGTACAGACAGAGGCCGTGGTCGGGATCGAACCCGGCGCTGCATTCGCTGTGAGGCAGCAACTCTACCGCTGGGCCACCGTGCCTGAATCGTGTCTGGTTCCCTGCGGTGGTTTAAGGCCTAGCGGTGGTTGGTAGCCAGGAGCCTGTGGCTCTCCTATGACCATCTCTCCCTGGATGTCTGGCCCGTAGTCGCCCTCTGGTAGCTTAATGAGGCGGCTGCAATAGACATGAGGATTGTATGTGCAAGGAAGCATGAGAAGATGCTTGAAATTAATTCAGCAAATTGGGCTTGTCAGAGCAAGTCAACGTTTCCCTTGAAGTGCCGGGGACAGGGATGGGCAGTCTGCAGGAATATTTTCGTGCTATTTCTGAAAGCAAGCGAGAACGAGTCTGTGTGTTTCACAGACGTTTCCGCAGAATTAAAGGCTGTTCCTTTCGGAAGGAGATGAGGAGGAATTTCTTTAGTCAGAGGGGACGATGGTTCCACTAGCGGGAGAGTCTAGGACTAGAACCCCAAGGGATATGGGGAGAAGGCAGGCACGGGTTATTGATTGGGGACGATCAGCCATGATCACAATGAATGGCGGTGCTGGCTCGAAGGGCCGAATGGCCTCCTCCTGCACCTATTTTCTATGTTTCTATGTTTCTAAGCCATAGAATGTTCTTTCAGGAAGGAGATGAGGAGCAATTTCTTTAGTCAGAGGTTGGTAAATCTGTGGAATTCTTTGCCACAGAAGGCTGTGGAGGCCAAGTCAGTGGATATTTTTAAGGCAGAGATGGATAAGTTCTTGATTAGTACGGGTGTCAGGGGTTATGGGGAGAAGGCAGGAGAATGGGGTGAGGAGGGAGAGATAGATCAGCCATTATTGAATGGCGGAGTGGGCTTGATGGGCCGAATGGCCTAATTCTGCTCCTATCACTTATGACCTTGTGACTTTGTGACATATTATTTTAGTTATGTTTAACGTTTGCGAAAAAAGTTTTAACTAGTGGGCGGCAGCTGGTAGAGTTGCTGCCTCACGGCGCCAGAGGCCCGGGTTCGATCCCGACCTCAGGTGCTGTTTGCATGGAGTTTGCACGTTCATTCTGTGACCGCCTGGGTGCCTTCCGGGTTCCCCGGTTTCCGCCCACATCCCAAAGATGTGCGGGTTTGTAGATTAAATGGCCCTCTGTAAATTGTCCCCGTTTGTGCAGGGAATGGGGAAAGGGAGTCACAGAAACATGGAAGGGTGAGGTGTGAAAACGACGTATCAATGGTGACGAAGTTCAAGGAACTTGTAGAATAGTTCAAAGTTAGTTGGGGGAAGAAGTTGGTGCGAGAAAAACAGAGAGTGGTGAATCTCTGGAATTCTCTGCCACAGAAGGTAGTTGAGGCCAGTTCATTGGCTATATTTAAGAGGGAGTTAGATGTGGCCCTTGTGGCTAAAGGGATCAGGGGGTATGGAGAGAAGGCAGGTACAGGATACTAAGTTGAATGATCAGCCATGATCATATTGAATGGCGGTGCAGGCTCGAAGGGCCGAATGGCCTACTCCTGCACCTATTTTCTATGTTCCTATGAATGGATGAGAAAGTGGGATAATGTGGAACTGGTGTGAACTAGCGGAACAACCCAGCGCGATGAATATTGAATTCTCCAACTTCAAGTAACCCTTGCTTTCCCTCTTCCTCCGTCCCCTCCCCATCATAGTTCTCCGACAAGTCTGACTGTCCTCCTGGTTCAATCTTACATTGTACGTCTCGTTGTCACCTTCCCCCAGCTAACATTGATCTATTCTACATGTTCCTTGAACTTCGTCACCTTTGATACATAATTTTCACACCTCACCCTTCCATGTTTCTGTGACTCCCTCTCCCCTGACTCTCAATCTCAACCCGAAACATCACCCATTCCTTCTCAGTCCGACTCCAGTATGAATGTTGCCTTCTCTTATTTCAAATAACCCTTGCGTTCCCTCTCTCTCTGTCCCTCCGTGACGTTAGTCATCCTGCTAGTTCCACTGTTTGCATCCCTTCGTCGTCACCTCTTCCACAGCCAACAATGGAGCATTGTGGGCTCCACCTTTCCTTGGTCATCAGTGATTTGTCCTGTACCTTTTCATACCTTTAGTATCCCTCTCCCCTGACTCTCAGTCTGAAGAAAGGGTCTCTGCCCAAAATATCACCTATTCCCTCTCTCCAGAGATGCTGCCTGACCCGCTGAATTACTCCAGCATTTTGTGTCTATGAACGGGTGATCGATGGTCGGCGTGGACTCGGTGGGCCGAAGGGCCTGGTTTTATGCTGTATCTCTGAACTAAATTGAACTACGGGCGGCACGGTGGCGCAGCGGTAGAGTTGCTGCCTTACAGCGCTTGCAGCGCCGGAGACCAGGGTTCGATCCCGACTACAGACGCTGTCTGTACGGAGTTGGTACGCTCTCCCCGTGACCTGCGTGGGTTTTCTTCGAGATCTTAGGTTTCCTCCCACACTCCAAAGACGTACAGGTTTGTAGGATAATTGGCCCTATATAAAATGTCCTTGATACAAGTGTGAATGTCCCTAGTGCATGCAGGATAGTGTTAATGTGCGGGGATCACTGGTCAGTACGGACTCGGTGGGCCGAAGGGCCTGTTTCTGCGCTGTATCTCTAAACTAAACTAAATTAAAATAAACTAAATTATCCCTATTTCTGGCCACCGAATACAATTAGTTTGCTGCAGCTGTTACCATGGCAGCCGGCCTGTCAGCCATTTTATCAGGTGAAATGCAGCTGTACTCTATTTTTAATCTCCTCGTTTGTTAGAGGAAGATTCCTGGGATCCGCAAACGTTATGTGGCCTTCATCAACAGAAGCATGTAGGCTTGTTTTACATTTATTGGGAAACCAAGGGAACACAGATATTCCTCATGAGAGGAATAGATCGGGTAGACGCTAATGTGTAGGGTGCAGGAAGGAACTGCAGGTGCTGGTTGACACCAAAGACAGGCACAAAATGCCGGAGTAACTCAGCGGGACAGGCAGAGAGAAGGAACGGGTGACGTTTAGGGTCGAGACTAGGGTCGCCAACTTTCTCACTCCCAAATAAGGGACAAAAGGTCAAAATAGGGGACAAATTCCCAACGGCAATTCGATGACCGACTCGTCCGTGGCTGGGTGAATGACGAGTTGGGCCCGGGCCGCGCGACATCGTGCGCAAAGACCGGCGCCCCATCCGACTCATGAACCGATGATCAGCCCGTGAGAAGGAGGGGTGGTGGTGGTGTCGGCGGTAAGCGAAGGTCCGAAGGTCGGACAGCTGGCCGGGCTGCCGACCGACGGGGCCACGGGCGAGGTGCTGCTGCTGCTGCTGCTGCTGCACTCCATGGGCCGAAGGGCCTGTTTCCGCGCTGTATCTCTAAACTCCCCTAAACTAAACTATGTCCTCTGGTTTTCGATTCCCCTACTCTGGGCAAGAGACTCCGTGCCAATCTATTCCTCTCATGATCGCTGAGTGCATGATATTTGTACACTCTCGCCCCAGTGACATTCATCTCCCCCTTTCAAAGTAGACATAAATCTCGACACAAAACGTCACCTATTCCTTCGCTCCATAGATGCTGCCCCACCTGCTGAGTTTCTCCAGCATTTTTGTCTCCCTTCTCCCTTTCAAAGGGTAACTAGACTATAGGATTTTGAAGCCATTGCATCTCTCATGAAACAAGCAAGGATTTGAGGGATTTAGACTACATACATGCAGGTGAAATTGGCACCAGAGCTGGCCCAGACACCTTGGTCAAAGTGCCAGTCATCAAAGTAATCAGCAGCTCAGGCAGCATCCTAACTAATCAAGAACCTACAGGGGTGGGAGATTGCAACCTTCACGTGGTCCGATGAATGCAATCAACCCGACGTGCCCAAACAAAAAGATCAAAGAGAACAAGTTGACCGACAACTTTAGGCTGTGCACGCCATACGCAAGAAGAAGAACCTGCCAATTTCTGCCCAATGACTTGGCCTCCACAGCCTTTTGTTGCAATGAATTCCACAGATTCACCACCCTCTGACTAACTAAAGAAATTCCTCCTCATCTCTATTCTAAATGTACGTCCTTTCGTTCTGACGCTGCGCCCTCTGGTCCCAGACTCTCCCACTAGTGGAAACATCCTTTCCAAATCTGCTCTATCTAGGCCTTTAATTATTCGGTACGTTTCAATTAGGTCCCCCCCCCCCGGGTAGGAAAGTGCCGATTCGGGACCTCCAAGTGTGTTCGGCCATCCCGACGTCGGAGTATCAATCATCCCGACGAGAGGGCCTGTACAGCCGGCAACTGCGGAGGGTTTATGTCCCCGACCACGGATGAACAAAGGAGGAGGACTGACTGAACTTTGTTGCCTTCCACCACAGTGAAGAATGCTGTGGTGGATGTTTGTGTTAAATCTTATTGTGTATCGTGTGTTCTTTTTAAGTGTATCGCTGCTGGCAAATTCATTTCACTGCACCTTCAAGTGACAATAGACAATAGACAACAGGTGCAGGAGTAGGCCATTCGGCCTTTCGAGCCAGCACCGCCATTCAATGTGATCATGGCTGATCATCCACAATCAGTACCCCGTTCCTGCCTTCTCCCCATATCCCCATGACTCCACTATTTTTAAGAGCCCTATCCAGCTCTCTCTTGAAAGCATCCAGGGAACAGGCCTCCAACCGCCCTCTGAGGCAGAGAATTCCACAGACTCACAACTCTCTGTGAGAAAAAGTGTTTCCTCGTCTCCGTTCTAAATGGCTCACCCCTTGTGAAGAATAAATTTGACTTTGACTTTGAAGTTGGTGAGAGTTGCTGGGGACCACAACCACCTTCCATAGGTAGATGCCATGGATCCTTGTCATGCAAGGGTTAAAGCTGCCGTCTCAGCTCTAATGGGGTTGTTTACTCACAGTCCCAAGGTTGAGCAAGCAGGCTCACTTAGAAAAAACAATTAGGTGCTCAGGAAAATAGTCAGACTCACATGGAAGAACGAGAAAATCACACTACGTCAGATCATGCAGCCTCAAGGATAAGTTTAGTTTAGTTTAAGATACACACAAAATGCTGGAGTAACTAGGGATGCATGGTGGCACAGCGATAGTGTTGCTGCCTCACAGCGCCAGAGGCCGGGGTACAGGGCCTACCAGAGGGGAGGGCAACGAGTGCCATTTGGCATGGGCCTCATGCCTGTCTGCCTCAAAGGGATCTTGATGTGGGGGCCTCTAAAATTGAGGGGCCTCTCCTTGATCTTGGTTTGGAGGCCTCTAAAATTGAAACTGGCCTGGGCCTCAGTTCATCTATGAGAGGGCCTGGCCGAGGTATGATCCTGACTACGGGTGCTGTCTGTCCGGAGTTTGTACGTTCTCCCCGTGACCTGCGTGGGTTTTCTCCGGGATCTCCAGTTTCCTCCCACATTCCAAAGACGTACAGGCTTGGTATAAATGTAAATTGCCTCCTAGTGTGTGTAGGGTAGTGTTAGTGTGCCGGGATCGCTGGCCGGCGCTGAATTTCTTTAGTCGGAGTGGTGAATCCGCGGAAATACATTGCCATAGAAGGCTGTGGAGGGTGATTGACAGATTCTTGATTAGTACGGGTGTCAGGGGTTATGAGGAGAAGGCAGGAGAATGGGATTGAGAGGGAGAGATAGATCAGGTAGGATTGAAAGGCGGATTAGACTTGATGGGACGAATGGCCTAATACTGCTCCTGGAACTATTAAACTTAGACATTGGCTACAGACACAAAAAGCTAGAGTAACTCAGCGGGACAGGCAGCATCTCTGGAGAGAAGGAATGGGTGACGTTTTGGTTCGAGACACTTCTTCAGATAGATACCAGCTGTTTAGACCAATGTTTGCTAACTAAGGAGAGATAAATTCTCTTTTACCAGGCTTGTAGTTCAGTTCAGTTTAGTATAGAGATACAGCGCGGAAACAGGCCCTTCGGCCCACCGAGTACGCACCGACCAGCACTCGAACACTACCCTACACACACTAGGGACACTAGGGTTAATTCCTGGGATGGCGGGACTGTCATATGCTGAGAGAATGGAGCGGCTGGGCTTGTACACTCTGGAGTTTAGAAGGATGAGAGGACATCTTATTGAAACATATAAGATTGTTAAGGGTTTGGACACGCTAGAGGCAAGGAACATGTTCTCGATGTTGGGGGAGTCCAGAACCAGGGGCCATAGTGTGAGAATAAGGGGTAAGCCATGTAGAACGGAGATGAGGAAACACTTCTTCCACACAGAGAGTTGTGAATCTGTGGAATTCTCTGCCTCAGAGGGCGGTGGAGGCCGGTTCTCTGGATACTTTCAAGAGAGAGCTAGATAGGGCTCTTAAAGATAGCGGAGTCAGGGGATATGGGGAGAATGCAGGAACGGGGTACTGACTGGGGACGATCAGCCATGAACACATTGAATGGCGGTGCTGGCTCGAAGGGCCGAATGGCCTACTCCTGCACCTTTTGTCTATTGTCTAATTTTTACATTTACCAAGCCAATTAACTTACAAACATGGACGTCTTTGGAGTGTGGGAGGAAACCAAAGATCTCGGAGAAAACCCCACCCAGGTCACGGTGAGAACGTGCAAACTCCGTACAGACAGCACCCGTGGTTGGGATCGAACCCGGGTCCCCGGCGCCGCGAGGCAGCAACTCTACCGCTGCGCCGCCGTGACCGCCCTGTAGTTCAGGTGCCGAAATGATTTAAGTGGATCAATGTTTCGACTGAGGGGGGATGAAGAATTCGCCTCAACTCCTGCTCAGGAGATCAAAGATGACGAGGCGCTTGTGTCAATTTCCATCTTTTACCACCGCCCTGCGCCTTTGAATGATAATCCGGGAGGATTCTGAACGGCTAATTAACTCCAGCCCCTTTGAATGATAACCTGACATCAAATATCAGTGACACTTAAACAAACTTTGCTCCTCGGAGCATTTGATGTTGTAATTAAGTGTCACGCTTCTTTGAAGACGCGCATAGTTATGGTAAAGAAGTGGAATGCTACATTGATTTATGGGTCTGTTTCAAGGCCGGCCTACTGTTGTACCAATCTAATTGCCACAACCACCGGTGGCTGATTATAGTGTGTAAGGTTGAGCCCCATTGTATCCTTTAAGGATTAATTTTGCTCTGGTCAAAACAATTAAACTTTCGATCCTCTAAGTGGAACTCGGCAGGGCAGAATCCAAAATCTTTTTGCCGCCTGGTTCTGAAGAAGGGTCTGGACCCGGAACGTCACCCATCCCTTCTCTCCAGAGACGCTGCCTGTCCCGCCCGCTGAGTTAGTTACTCCAGCATTTTGTGTCTCTCTTCGGTTTAAACCGGCATCTGCAGTTCCTTCGTACACATTTCTGAACTGTAAGTAGACAATAGACAACAGGTGCAGGAGTAGGCCATTCGGCCCTTCGAGCCAGCACCGCCATTCAAGGTGATCATGGCTGATCATCCCGAATCAGTACCCCGTTCCTGCCTCCTCCCCATATCCCCTGACTCCGCTATCTTTAAGTGCCCTATCTAATCTCTCTTGAAAGTATCCAGAGAACCTGCCTCCACCGCCCTCTGAGGCAGAGAATTCCACAGACTCACAACTCTCTGTGAGAAAAAGTGTTTCCTCGTCTGCGTTCTAAATGGCTTACTCCTTATTCTTAAACTGTGGCCCCTGGTTCTGGACTCCCCCAACATCGGGAACATGTTTCCTGCCTCTAGCATGTCCAAACCCTTAATAATCTTATATGTTTCAATAAGATCTCCTCTCATCCTTCTAAACTCTAGAGTGTACAAGCCCAGCCGCTCCATTCTCTCAGAATATGACAGTCCCGCCATCCCGGGAATTAACCTTGTAAACCTACGCTGCACTCCCTCAATAGCAAGAATGTCCTTCCTCAAATTAGGGGACCAAAACTGCACACAATACTCCAGGTGTGGTCTCACTAGGGCCCTGTACAACTGCAGAAGGACCGTTTTGCTCCTATATTCAACTCCTCTTATTAGAAAGACCAACATGCCATTCGCTTTCTTCACTGCCTGCTTTACCTGCATGCTTACGTTCTTTGACTGATGAACAAGGACCCCCAGATCCCGTTGTACTTCCCCTTTCCCCAACTTGACACCATTTATATCATAATCTGCCTTCCTGTATTTGATACTAAAGTGGATAACCTCACATTTATCCACATTAAACTGCATCTGCCATGCATCTGCCCACTCACCCAACCTGTCCAAGTCACCCTGCATTCTCATAGCATCCTCCTCACAGTTCACACTCCCACCCAGTGTTGTGTCATCTGCAAATCTGCTAATGTTACTTTGAATCCCTTCATCTAAATCATTGATGTAAATTGTAAATAATTGCGGTCCCAGCACCGAGCCTTGCGGTACCTCACTAGTCACTGCCTGCCATTCTGAAAGGGACCCGTTAATCCCTACTCTTTGTTTCCTGTCTGCCGACCAATTTTCTATCCATGTCAGCACTCTACCCCCCAATACATGAGCCCTAATTTTGCCCACTAATCTCCTATGTGGGACCTTATCAAATGCTTTCTGAAAGTCCAGGTACACTACATCCACTGGTTCTCCCTTGTCCATTTTCCTAGTCACGTCCTGAAAAAATTCCAGAAGATTAGTCAAGCATGATTTCCCCCTCGTAAATCCATGCTGACTCGGACCGATCCTATCCCGGGGAGAACGTGCAAACTCCGTACAGGCAAGCACCCGTAGTCGGGATCGAACCCGGGTCTCTGGCGCTGTGGGGCAGCAGCTCTACCGCTGCGGCACACGAGTTGGCAATGTCTCCCCAGCAACAAACAACTGACATTAGAATGCTCGGAAATAAAATAATAAATCTCGCAGAGAGGAAAAAAAAATGAAGTGGGTTCTGAAATGAAATGTCTTTCAGAGCATGAATCTGAAATGAGTGTCCTCACCTCAATCAGCCATAGATCAATCCTTTGATGTGATGTTTTTGCTGCAGGATCGCTTTACCACACACACACTGTGCTGGTCGCTATCAGATGGTTTTATGCTTCAATTCCCGATAATAACCCAGCCTGCTTGACCAGTCTGCGTGCAGCAGCAGCAGCAGTTTCACAACATGGAAAAAGTTGGAAACTTGTCGAAGAAGGTTTACGAGTATGTTGCCTGGAAGTATATAAAGGGGCGGCTTCACCCTCCCGCGCTCCAAGGAACAGAGTCCTAGCCTGCACAACCTCACCCTGTAACTCAGGCCCCACATTCCTGGCAACATCCTCGCAAATCTTGTCTTTTCCATCTTCCTTTTTGATAATAGACAATAGACGCAGGAGTAGGCCATTCGGCCCTTCGAGCCAGCACCGCCATTCAAAGTGATCATGGCTGATCATCCCCAATCAGTACCCCGTTCCTGCCTTCTCCCCATATCCCCTGACTCCGCTATCTTTAAGAGGCCTATCTAGCTCTCTCTTGCAAGTATCCAGAGAACCGGCCTCCACCGCCCTCTGATTGGCCAGTCCGCATGTGTTTACGCTCTGCATGCTGTTAAAAATCAGCTGAAAATGCCCTTATTCATGGCTTTTTTACCCATTAAGACATTTGGGGTGGCACGGTGGCGCAGCGGTAGAGTTGCTGCCAGACAGCGCCGGAGACCCCGGTTCGATCCTGACTACGGTTGCTGTTTGCGCGGAGTTTGTACGTGACCTGCGTGGGTTTTCCCCGAGATCTTCGGTTTCCTCCCACACTCCAAAGACGTCCAGGTTGGTTGGTTAATTGGCTTGGTAGAGCGGCGTTTTTTACAACTTCTCAGAGTTCAACCTTTGATCGCCACTTGGAGCGTAACGGCTCCAACACTTAGTAAAGATGTAAATTGTCCCCAGGATAGTGTTAGTGTGCGGGGGGTCGCTGGTCGTCACGGACTCGGTGGGCCGAAGCACCTGTTTTCCTGCTGTACCTCTAAACTAAAAACGAAAACTAAACAAAATACTGAAAGCAGTGGTTATGTACCGGGTGCTCCAATATAAAATGCCAAATAACCACGACATCATCACGGAATTTCAAGGCTTTTGCGACTTGCAATCTTCTCCACATATTTTTATTTGGATTTTCAATCATGCTCACCATAAATATCAGAGTCACAGAGAGATACAGCGCAGAAACAGGCCCCTCTGCCCAACACCTTCATGCCAGCCCATTTTAGCTCGTCCCATTTGCCCGCTATTGACCCAATTCCCTCCAAGTCTTTCCTATCCATGTACCTGTCCAAGTGTCTTTTAAATGCTGTTGGAGTCCCTGCCTCAATTACCTCCTCTGGCAGCTCGTTCCATACACCCATCACCCCGTACGTAAAAGTTGCCCCTCAACTTCTTATTAAGCCGTAAACATCTCACATCATCATCATCATCATCATCATCATCATCATCATCATCATCATCATCATCATCATCATCATCATCATCATCATCATCATCATCATCATCATCATCATCATCAACATCATCGTTGTAAACATCAACGGGCACGGTGCCTTACAATGCCGTGTACGACAGTGATCGCAACTTCTACTGAAGTGTGGATGGCCGTTGGCTCGCTAGGAGCTCATCCGCCCTTTGACAGGTCTTGTTTTTGGTCCTGCTGGGGGTCCACAGCCCCCTCCTCACCTGGCAAACACAGGTGGGGGAGACGGTTTAGTCGCCGTACAAGCCCAGCCGCTCCATTCTCTCAGCATATGACAGTCCCGCCATCCCGGGAATTAACCTTGTAAACCTACGCTGCACTCCCTCAATAGTAAGAATGTCCTTCCTCAAATTAGGGGACCAAAACTGCACACAATGTGTGGTCTCACTAGGGCCCTGTACAACTGCAGAAGGACCTCTTTGCTCCTATATTCGATTCCTCTTGTTATAAAGGCCAACATGCCATTCGCTTTCTTCACTGCCTGCTGTACCTGCATGCTTACTTTCATAGACTGATGTACAAGGACCCCCAGATCCCGTTGTACTTCCCCTTTCCCCAACTTGATGCCATTTAGGTAGTAATCTGCCTTCCTGTTTTTGCTACCAAAGTGGATAACCTCACATTTCTCCACATTAAACTGCATCTGCCATGCATCTGACCTCCTCGTGCAATCCCCCCGGCGACCTCTTGAAATACCTTGCCCTTGTCAAGCCTTACTGCATTACGCTCCCCTTCGCGTGCCTTGTGGGCGCGTTATTAAGTTAAAGGTGCTATATAAAGCCGAGTTGTTGTTGTAATCGCATCACGAGCCAATGCATCTGAGACTCCGAGAAGTCGCCGACATCTCCAGTGCACTCAAAAGAAAAATGAACAATTCACCGCGACTTGACTGATGATGCGTGATAAATTACACATTGATTTTTACTTCACCAGAGAGTTATTTAGGACTTTGTCAAGAATGAAGTACTATCTATTGGTTTGGTTTTTTCTCTCTCTAAATCTCCAGGATAAGAGAGACCAAAAAGTTTCAAAGCTCCTTCAAGAAAATACAAGAGTTTTTGCCTAGTTTTTTTTATCCATCATGTTCCTGCTGTCACACCTGGACAACGGAACGACAACTTTCCCAAATGCTGAGAGGAAGGTGCGACTGGGCTTGTACACTCTGGAGTTTAGAAGGATGAGAGGGCATCTTATTGAAACATAAGATTATTAAGGGTTCGGACACACTAGAGGCAGGAAACATGTTCCCGATTTTGGGGGGAGTCCAGAACCAGGGGCCATAGTTTAAGAATAAATGGTAAGCCGGAGCGGGGCCGTATATCGCCCGGCGCGGATTTAATGACCCCGGGACATTCCAGCGCCCGCCGGGGGCTCCAACTTTGTGACATTTAGACCTGGAGCGGGGCCGTACATCACCTGGCGCGGCCTTAAATGGCCGTGGGACTTACCATCGCCCGCCTAGGGCTTCAACATCGGGAGAGAAATGGTGCAGGGTGGAGAAAAGACTTTGCCTTCCATCACAGTGAGGAGGAGATTCACTGTGATGGATGTTTGTGTGAATTGAATTGTTTGTGTGTCTTGTAGGAATTGTTTTGTTTGTATGGCTGTGGAAACGGAGTTTTCATTTGAGCCTCATTGAGGTTTATATGACATGGAATAAATATTGTATAGTATATTGTATTGTATTCAGAACGGAGATGAGGAAAAACTTTTTCACACAGAGTTGTGAGTGTGTGGAATTCTCTGCTTCAGAGGGCGATGGAGGCTGGGTCTCTGGATGCTTTCAAGAGAGAGCTGGATAGAGCTCTTAGGGATAGCAGAGTTAAGGGATGTGGGGAGAAGGCAGGAACGGGGTACTGATTGTGGATGATCAGCCATGGTCACATTGAATGGCGGTGCTGGCTCGAAGGGCCGAATGGCCTACTCCTGCACCTATTGTCTATTGTCTATTGTCTATCCTCACATCACAGTCCAGATCTAGGGTGGCAGGGTGGCGCAGCGGTAGAGTCGCTACCTTACAGCGGCAGAGACCCGGGTTCCATCCCGACTACGGGTGCTGTCTGTACGGAGTTTGTACGTTCTCCCCGTGACCTGCGTGGGTTTTCTCCCAGACCTTCGGTTTCCTCCCACACTCCAAAGACGTACAGGTTGGTCGGTTAAGTGGCTTGGAATAAGTGTAAAATTGTCCTTAATGTGTGTGAGATAGTGTTAGTCTGCGGGGATCGCTGGTCGGCGCGGACTCGGTCGGGCCGAAGTCCGCTTGTTTCCACGCTGTATCTCTAAACTAAACTAAACTAGTGGATCTTTAATATAGGGGGGTACGGTTTGGTTTCTCAATTCCTTGGAGTAAATGTCACCAACAATTTGTCCTGGACCACCCATAGAGAAGCAATGGGCAAGAAAGCTCACCGACACCTCTACTTCCTGAGAAGACTTAGGAAGTTCAGCATGTCCCCAACAACTCTCACCAACTTCTACTGATGCAACATAGAAAGCATTTTATCGGGATGCATCACAGCAAGGTTTGGGAACAGCTCCATCCAAGACCGCAAGAAATTGGAGAGAATTGTGGACACAGCCCAGACCATCGCACAAACCGACCTCCCTTCCATTGGTAGACAAAAGTGCTGGAGAAACTCAACGGGTGCAGCAGCATCTATGGAGCGAAGGAAATAGGCAATGTTTCGGGCCAAAACCCTTCTTCAGACCCCCTTCCATTGACTCCATTTACACCTCACGCTGCCTCGGCAAGGCCGGCATCATAATCAAGGACCAGTCTCGCCCCGGTCACTCCCTCTTCTCCCCTCCCCCATCGGGCGAGCGTTATGGAACTGAACTGAACTGAACTGAACTCCCACACTCCAAAGACGTGCAGGTTTGCAGGTTAATTGCCTTGATATGATTGTAAATTGTCCCTAGTGTGTGTGTAGGATAGTGTTAGTGTGCGGGGGTCGCTGGTTGGCATGGTCTCAGTGGGGCCAAAGGGCCTGTTTCCGCGTTGTATCTATAAACTAAACAAAACTAAAATCTTGAGGTTATAGAAACATAGAAACATAGAAAATAGGTGCAGGAGTAGGCCATTCGGCCCTTCGAGCCTGCACCGCCATTCAATATGATCATGGCTGATCATCCAACTGAGTATCCTGTAACTCCCTTCTCTCCATACCCCCTGATCCCTTTAGCCACAAGGGCCACATCCAACTCCCTCTTAAATATAGCCAATGAACTGGCCTCGACTATCTTCTGCCTTCTGTTTTATTAAAGAGATTTATTGAATTTTTGATGATTGCATATTATCTATGAGTATTGCATTCACTGGCCTGTTAAGCTGCTGCTGGTAAGAATTCCATGGTCATGATGTCAGTGGATACATCAATTAAACACACTTGACTCTTGCAGCGAGTTGTGGACGTAGCCCAGTCCGTCACACAGATCAGACCCTCCGCCATTGACTCTATCAACACCTCACGCGGCCTCAGAAAATTGGCCCGCGCAATCAAAGACTTTGACAAAATCATGAGAGGAATCGATCGGGTGGATGCACAGAATCTCTTGCCCAGAGTGGGGGAATCGAGGACCAGAGGACATAGGTTCAAGGTGAAGGGGAAAAGATTTAATAGGAATCTGAGGGGTAACTTTTTCACACTGAGGGTGGTGGGTGTATGGAACGAGCTGCCAGAGGAGGTCGTTGAGGCTGGGACTATCCCAACGTTTAAGGAACAGTTAGACAGGTACATGGATAGGACAAGTCTGGAGGGATATGGACCAAGCGCAGGCAGGTGGGACTAGTGTAGCTGGGACATTGTTGGCCGGTGTGGGTGGGCCTAAGGGCCTGTTTCCACACTGTATCATTCTGTGACACTAGGACTTGTTCCACCCTAGGCATTGCTATCTTTTTGTAGGTTGCGTCACAGCTTTGGGAACAGCTCTGCCCAGATCGATCAGATATGGTTAAGCATTGAATTGAGTCCAGTCCCATTATACAGACCAGACTTGAAACCACTGACTCCATCTCCACTTCACACTGTCTTGTAAAAGCAGACATCATTTATATCATTTATTTCACGAGGGCTTGTACACAAAACAAGCCCTGGATGCTTCGGCTTCCTCCCACACTCCAATGACTTGCAGGCCCGTAAGTCGTAACTTGTTTATTAAGTTGTAAAAAATGTCCATAGTGTGTGTCGGTTAGTGTACGGTCTATCCCTAAGATGCTGGTTTTCAAAATAGGCCAAATATTGCTGTGGTAATTCAATGAGTCAGGCAGCATCTCCGGAGAACATGGACAGGTGAAGTTTCGGGTCGGGACTTTTCTGAATACCTAAATGCCACCTATCCATGTTCTCCAGAGATGCTGCCTGACCCAATGAGTTAATCCAGCATTTTGTGCCTTTCTTTGGTGGATCAGCATCGGCAGTTCCTTGCTTCTACGCAATGGCTTGAAGTTATCTGCAGATGAACTAACTAAAAAATCGGCAAGTGGGACAATTTACACCCAATCAACCCACAAACCTGTACATCTTTGGAGTCCATTATCTGGTCAATCTCTGTGTCAGATTTTAGCATTAAACGCATAATTATGACTGGAGCTAAATGTATGTTAGACTCAGTTGCTCCTGCTCCACCTTAGCTGTTGTTTGTTCGTTCGTGAGAGTCAGTTTGAGTTTAATTTATTGTCACGTGTACTGAGGTACAGTGAAAAGTTTTTGTTGCGTGCTATCCAGTCAGCGGAAAGACAATACATGATACAGGATATGTACAGATACATGATAAGGGAATAACGTTTAGTGCAAGGTAAAGCCAGCAAAGACTGTTCAAAGATAGGCCGATGTCACCAATGAGGTAGATAGTAGTTCAGGACTACTCTCTAGTTGTGGTAGGATGATTAAACTGTACGTCTTTGGAGTATGGGATGGGAGGAGACGGGGAGAATGTATGGACCCCGTACAGACAGCATCCTTAGTCAGGATCGAACCCGGGTCTCCGGCGCTGTAAGGCAGCAACTCAACCGCTGCGCCACCGTGCCGCTCTCTGCAGTCCGAGCCTGCCAACACTTTTTATGAGGATGTTCATAAGACTCGAGGGACTGAGCTGTAGGAAGAGGTTGAGTATAGAAGTTGGGAGGTCATGTTGCTGTTGTATAAGACGTTGGTGAGACCGCATTTACAATATTGTGTTCAGTTCTGGGCATCATGATACAGGAAAGATATTGTCAAGCTTGAAAGGGTTCAGAAAAGATTTATGAGGATGTTGCCAGGACTAGAGGGTGTGAGCTATAGGGAGAGGTTGAGTAGGCTGGGTCTCTATTCCATGGAGCGCAGGAGGATGAGGGGAGATCTTATAGAGGTGTACAAAATCATGAGAGGAATAGATACATAGATACATAGAAAATAGGTGCAGGAGTAGGACATTCGGCCCTTCGAGCCTGCACCGCCATTCAATATGATCATGGCTGATTATCCAACTCAGTATCCCGTACCTGCCTTCTCTCCATACCCCCTGATCCCTTTAGCCACAAGGGCCACATCTAACTCCCTCTTAAATATAGCCAATGAACTGGCCTCAACTACCCTCTGTGGCAGAGAGTTCCAGAGATTCACCACTCTCTGTGTGAAAAAGTTTCTTCTCATCTCGGTCCTAAAGGATTTCCCCCTTATCCTTAAGCTGTGACCCCTTGTCCTGGACTTCCCCAACATCGGGAACAATCTTCCTGCATCTAGCCTGTCCAACCCCATAAGAATTTTGTACGTTTCTATAAGATCCCCTCTCAATCTCCTAAATTCTAGCGAGTACAAGCCAAGTCCATCCAGTCTTTCTTCATATGAAAGTCCTGACATCCCAGGAATCAGTCTGGTGAACCTTCTCTGCACTCCCTCTATGGCTATAATGTCCTTCCTCAGATTTGGAGACCAAAACTGTACGCAATACTCCAGGTGTGGTCTCACCAAGACCCTGTACAACTGCAGTAGAACCTCCCTGCTCCTGTACTCAAATCCTTTTGCTATGAAAGCTAACATACCATTCGCTTTCTTCACTGCCTGCTGCACCTGCATGCCTACTTTCAATGACTGGTGTACCATGACACCCAGGTCTCGCTGCATCTCCCCTTTTCCTAATCGGCCACCATTTAGATAATAGTCTGCTTTCCTGTTTTTGCCACCAAAGTGGATAACCTCACATTTATCCACATTATACTGCATCTGCCAAACATTTGCCCACTCACCCAGCCTATCCAAGTCACCTTGCAGTCTCCTAGCATCCTCCTCACAGCTAACACTGCCCCCCAGCTTAGTGTCATCCGCAAACTTGGAGATGTTGCCTTCAATTCCCTCATCCAGATCATTAATATAAATTGTAAATAGCTGGGGTCCCAGCACTGAGCCTTGCGGTACCCCACTAGATCGGGTAGATGCACAGAGTCTTTTACCCAGAGTAGGGGAATCGAGGACCTGAGGACATAGGTTCAAGGTGACGGGGAAAAGATTTAATAGGAATCGGAGGGGCAACTTTTTCACACAGGTGTATGGAACAAGCTGCCAGAGGAGGTAGTTGAGGCTGGGACTATCCCATTGTTTAAGAAACAGTTGGACAGGTACATGGATAGGACAGGTTTGGAGGGTTATGGACCAAGTGCAGGCAAGTGGGACTAGTGTAGCTGGGACATTGTTGGCCGGTGTGGGCGAGTTGGGTCGAAGGGCCTGTTTCCACACTGTATCACTCTATGACTCTAGCTTGGGCAAGATAGGACTTTATTCCTTGGAATGCAGGAGGCTGAGGTTTATAGAGGTTTATGAGCCTGATAGAGGTCTAGTTTTGAAAGACACAAAAATGCTGGAGGAACTCACTGGGCCTGGCAGCATCTCTAGAGAAAACAAATAGATGATCTTTCGAGTCGAGACCCTACCTTTATGAAGTTTATTTTATTTTAGTTTAGTCTAATAGAAGAGGGAGTGACCAGAGTAAGACTGGTCCTTGATGATGCTGCCGGCCTTGCCGAGGCAGCGTGAGGTATAAATGGAGTCAATGGAAGGGAGGTTGGCTTGTGCGATGGTCTGGGCTGCATCCACAATTCTCTCCAATTTCTTGCGGTCTTGGATGGAGCTGTTCCCAAACGGTGCTGTGATGCATCCCAATAAAATGCTTTCTACGGCGCATCTGTAGAAGTTGGTGAGAGTTGTTGGGGACATGCTGAACATCCTAAGCCTTCTCAGGCAGGAGAGGCGTCTGTGAGCTTTCTTGCCCCTTGCTTCTATATGGATGGTCCAGGTGCAGTTTAATGTGGATAAATGTGAGGTTATCCACTTTGGTGGCAAAAACAGGAAGGCAGATTATTATCTGAATGGTGTCAAGTTCGGAAAAGGGGAAGTACAGCGAGATCTGGGAGTCCTTGTTCATCAGTCACTGAAAGTAAGCATGCAGGTACAGCAGGCAGTGAAGAAAGCGAATGGCATGTTGGCCTTCATAACAAGAGGAGTTGAGTATAGGAGCAAAGAGGTCCTTCTGCAGTTGTACAGGGCCCTAGTGAGACCACACCTGGAGTATTGTGTGCAGTTTTGGTCTCCAAATTTGAGGAAGGACATTCTTCCTATTGAGGGAGTGCAGCGTAGGTTCACAAGGTTAATTTCCGGGATGGCGGGACTGTCATATGTTGATAGAATGGAGCGGTTGGGCTTGTATATACAGGATGAATTTAGAAGGATGAGGAGGGATCTTATTGAAACATATAAGATTATTAAGGTACACAAAAATGCTGGAGAAACTCAGCGGGTGCAGCAGCATCTATGGAGTGAAGGAAATAGGCGGCGTTTCGGGCCGAAACCCTTCTTCAGACTGATTCATCAGTCTGAAGAAGGGTTTCGGCCCGAAACGTCGCATATTTCCTTCGCTCCATAGATGCTGCTGCACCCACTGAGTTTCTCCAGCATTTTTGTGTACCTTCGATCTTCCAGCATCTGCAGTTCCTTCTTGAACACTAAGATTATTAAGGGTTTGGACATGCTCGAGGCAGGAAACATGTTCTGGAGTCCAGAACCAGGGACCACAGTTTAAGACTAAGGGGTAAGCCATTTAGAACGGAGATGAGGAAAAACATTTTCACACAGAGAGTTGTGAATCTGTGGAATTCTCTGCCTCAGAAGGCAATGGAGGCCAATTCTCTGGAGGCTTTCAAGAGAGAGATAGGGCTCTAAAAGATAGCGGAGTCAGGGGATAAGGGGAGAAGGCAGGAATGGGGTACTGATTGGGGATGATCAGCCATGATCACATTGCATGGCGGCGCTGGCTCCAAGGGCCGAATGGCCTACTCCTGCACCTATTGTCTATTGTCTAATGACGAGATATTTACTCCAAGGGATTGAGAAACCAAACGTTACCTCCCTATATCAAAGATTTACTAGAATGTTGCCTGGGTTTCAACAACTAAGTTACAGAGATAGGTTGAATAAGTTAGGTCTTTATTCTCTGGAGCGCTGAAGGTTAAGGGGGGACTTGATAGAGGTCTTTAAAATGATGAGAGGGATAGACAGAGTTGATGTGATCAAGCTTTTCCCTTTGAGAATAGGGAAGATTCAAACAAGAGGACATGACTTCAGAATTAAGGGACAGAAGTTTAGGGGTAACATGAGGGGGAACTTCTTTACTCAGAGAGTAGTAGCGGTGTGGAATGAGCTTCCAGTGGAAGTGGTGGCGGCAGGTTCGTTGGTATCATTTAAAAATAAATTGGATAGGCATATGGATGAGAAGGGAATGGAGGGTTATGGTATGAGTGCAGGCAGGTGGGACTAAGGGAAAAAAATTGTTCGGCACGGACTTGTAGGGCCGAGATGGCCTGTTTCCGTGCTGTAATTGTTATATGGTTATATGGTTATATTCACTAGTTTAGTTTAATTTAAGAGATACAGAGTGGAAACAAGCACCGAGTCCGCGTCGACCAGCGATCCCCGCACACTAACACTGTCCTACACACACTAGGGCCATATTTTACAATTTTTCTACCGAAACCAATTAACGTACAGTATATGTGCGTGGAAACTCTGAACTCCGTACAGACAGCGGCCGTCGTCAGGATCGAACCCTGCTCTCTGGCGCTGTGAGGCAGCGGCAGCAACTCTACCGTCGCGCCACTGGGGGCCAGGACGGGAAGCGTCTGCAGTATTCCTCGACGATCGTCAACATGGGCGCTGCCGGCCGCAGCGTTACACGTTAATAGTTAATGTTAATTAAAAATTGTGTACTGCACGTTATTAAGAAGAATGATAGATAGCCCGGAGGGAGATCCACAAAAAAAAAGGAAAGCAACATCTAAGGGTTCAAACAGCTTGACTGTACAAGCTCTTCAATAATTAATGACATTCTCTCAACACCCTCAATTGTTTTTACTGCCTCGGGCCTTGCTCGTGGCATTATTCTGAACTCAATATAAATAAGAATATTGTAACGGAGTAATTACAGACCGCAGTCCTCCAGAGTAAATATTCTCAGGCCCCCGGTTATACGGCAGCGAGAAGCCACTTCTCCCCACGGCGGGTAGATGACTTTAGATACGTTAGAGATACAGAGCGGAAACAGGCCCTTCGGCCCCACCGAGTCCGCGCCGACCAGCGTCCCCCCGCACACTAGCGCTATCCCTCACGCACACACTAGGGAAATTTACCATTTAACCAAAGCCAATTAACCTATGGTTTAGTTTAGTTTCGTGATACAACGTGGAAACAGGCCCTTCGCCCCCACGGAGACCGCGCCGATCAGCAAACCCCGCACACTAACACTAGGGGGAGCTAGATAGGGCTCTTAAAGATAGCGGAGTCAGGGGATATGGGGAGAAGGCAGGAATGGGGTACTGATTGGGGATGATCAGCCATGACCACATTGAATGGTGGTGCTGGCTCGAAGGGCCGAATGGCCTACTCCTGCACCTATTGTCTATTGTCTATCCCACACGCACTAGGGACATTTTACAATTTTACCAAAGCCAATGAACTAAACGGTTCGAGATTCAGGGTGGAAACGGGCCCTTCGGCCCACCAAGTCCGTGCCGACCAGCGATCCACACACACACTAACACTATCCTACACACACACACACACACACACTAGCGGCATTTTACAATTTTTACCGAAGCCGATTAACCTACAAACTTCCACGTCTTTGGAGTGTGGGGGGAAACTGGAGTTACCGGAGAAAACCCACGCAGGTCACGGGGAGAACAATCCCCCCCCCCCCCCATTCTACAATCAGTCTGAAGAAGGGTCCCGACCCGAAACTGCTCCAGAGATGCTGCCTGACCCGTTGAGTTACTCCAGCACTTTTGTGTCTTTTTTTGTTGCAAACCAACACTTGCAGTTTCTTTGGTCTCCACCGGTCAGTCCATGCATCGCAGTTAGTGTCTCGTTTAAGTCGGACAGTACTGGTCTCTGGCCAGGAAGGCTCTGTTGTAAGGTAGGACCAAGCACAAATATAGTCTGCTTTGGTTCAGAGATACAGCTTGGAAACAGGCCCTTCGGCCCACCGAGTCCATGCCGACCATCGATCACCCGTTCACACCGGTTCTATGTCATCCCCACGTTCTCATCCACTCCCTACACACTTGGACCAATTCACAGAGGCCGATTAACCTACAAACCTCGACCATCTTTGGGATGTGGCCTTCAGTTAGAAGGTAGACAGAAATGCTGGAGAAACTCAGCGGGTGAGGCAGCACCTATGGAGGGAAGGGATAGGTGACGTTTCGGGTCGAGACCCTTCTTCAGAAGGAATAGGAGACGTTTCGGGTCGAGACCCTTCTTCAGAAGGAATAGGTGACATTTCGGGTCTAGATGCTGCCTCACCCGCTGAGTTTCTCCAGCA
Organism: Amblyraja radiata; assembly: GCF_010909765.2. Classification (NCBI taxonomy): domain Eukaryota; kingdom Metazoa; phylum Chordata; class Chondrichthyes; order Rajiformes; family Rajidae; genus Amblyraja; species Amblyraja radiata. The sequence continues at coordinate 59,926,430 of NC_045964.1, forward strand.
TTTTTTGTCTACCTTCGATTTTTCCAGCATCTGCAGTTCTTTCTTAAACATTCAGTTAGAGGGTGGTGAATGTGTGGAATTCATTGCCACAGAAAGCTGTGGAGGCCAAGTCAATAGATATTTTTAAGGCAGAGATTGCTAGATTCTTGATTAATACGGGTGTCGGGGGTTATGGGGAGAAGGCAGGAGAATGTGGATAAGCGGGAAAGATGGATCAGCCATGATTGAATGGTGGAGTAGTCTTGATGGGCTGATTCTGCTCCTAGAACTTATGAACTTATGAAACCAGAGGAGCTGGAAGAAACCCACGTGGCCACGGGGAGAACGTGCAAACTCCGTACAGACAGCACCCGTGGTCAGGATCCAACCTGGCTTTCTGGCGCGGTGAGGCAGCAACTCCACCGCTGCGCCACCGTGCCGCCCTGCGTTCACCGCAATGGCCAATTTTTAGTGATTCTGTTAAATCAGTGCTGGGGTCAAGGAAAGAGCGTTCACGTCGAGGACCCTGTCTCCACCAATCTTTCCACCGCCACGCACAAGAAGCGCAAGACGCCATTTTAGGCAGATGCCGAGACGTGTGTTCAGCTCTGGCTGAGCAACTTTTAATCTCGTGATGTGGACACGATAAGAAGAAGAAAGTGCTGTCTAACCCGTGGGTTTTCTCCAAGATCTTCGGTTTCTTCCCACACTCCAAAGACGTAAGGCTAATTGGCTTGGTATAAAATGTAAACTGCCCCAAGTGTGTGTAGGATAACGTTAGTGTGCGGGGATCGCTGGTCAACGCCGGCTCGGTGGGCTGAAGTGACTGTTTCCGTGCTGTATCTCTAAACTGGTGGCGAATCTGTGGAATGCTTTGCCACAGGAGGCTGTGGAGGCCAAGTCAGTGGATATATTTAAGGCAGAGATAGATAGATAAATTCTTGATTAGTACGGGTGTCAGAGGTTATGGGGAGAAGTCAGGAGAATGGGGTTAGGAGGGAGAGATAGATCAGCCATGATTGAATGGCGGAGTAGTCTTGATGGGCCGAATGGCCTAATTCTATTCCTATTCTTTATGACCTTATCAACTAAACTAAATTAAACTAACTGAAGTAAACTAAACTACATTAGATTAAACTAAGCTAAGCTAAACTAACTAAAATAAACAAACTATACTAAACTAAACTAAAGCTAGGCTAAACTAATTAAACTAAACTAAATTAAACTTATTAAACTTAACTAAACTAAGCTAGGTTAGACTAAACTAAACTAAGTTAAACTGACTAAAGTAATCTAATTAAACTAAATTAAATCAAAACTAAACTAAGTAAACTAAACTAAACTAAACTATTTAAACTAAACTAAACTAGGCTAAACTAATTAAACTAAACTAAACTAAACTATTTAAACTAAACTAAACTAGGCTAAACTAAACTAAACTAGGCTAAACTAAACTAAACTAATTAAACTAAACTAAACTAATTAAACTAAACTAAACTAAACTAAACTAGGCTAAACTAAACTAGGCTAAACTAAACTAATTAAACTAAACTAAACTAAACTAATTAAACTAAACTAAACTAAACTAAACTAATTAAACTAAACTAAACTAAACTAAACTAGGCTAAACTAAACTAAGCTAAACTAAACTATTTAAACTAAACTAAGCTAAGCTAAGCTAAGCTAACCCAGTGGACTGAGGCAGTGGTTCTACTGTCTGTGCCACAGGTTGACCTTGTCGTTCTCCACTACTCATTCTGCTTTCTACTTCAATATCTGCGAGAGCGACGGTGGATTGGCTCATTCATTCTGGGCTGGAGGTTGACCTGGATCTTTCAGCGATTTGTATTTCAATCCCCATCAGCAGCGAGACAAACTGTGGGAGATCAATACCGCGACTGCATTCTGCAATCATCCGCTTGGTGGTTTTGCTGGTTGGCTCTCTCCCTGAGGGAGAGGCTTCCAGGGCCATTCATCATCTGACACCAGGTAATGGTCCCGTCAGCAAGGGATGCATGCGCCTGGTTAGCCTGCCCCAGCACTGGGCTGCTTGTTGTTTTTGCACCACTTCCTCTCTGCGACCGTGCCCTTGCAACAGGCCTATCACAGTGTGGCAGACGTCCACAGCAATAATCACTGCTCCTTAACTAGACACAAAAATGCTGGAGTCACTCATCGGGTCAGGCAGCATCACTTTTTGGGGTCGACCCGAAACGTCACCCATTACTCTCCCTCCAGAGATGCTGCCTGACCCGATGAGTGACTCCAGCATTTTTGTGTCTGTGTTCGGTTTAAACCAGCATCTGCAGTCCATTCGGCCCATCAAGTCTACTCCACCATTCAATCACGGCTGATCTATCTCTCCCTCCCAACCCCATTCTCCTGCCTTCTCCCCATAACCCTTGACACCCGTACTAATGAAGAATCGACCTATCTCTGCCTTAAAAATATTCATTGACTTGGCCTGCACAGCCTTCTGTGTCAAAGAATTCCACAGATTCACCACCTTAAAGAAATTCCTCCTCTTCTCCTTCCTAAAAGAACATCCTTTAATACTGAGGCTTTGACCTCTGGTCCTAGACTCTCCCAATAGTGGAAATGACCTTGCCACATCTAAGACTTTCACTATTCGGGAAGTTTCAATGACGTGTCACCCCATCCTTCTAAACACCAATCTCCCCCCTAACTGCATTGTCCAGCCTTCTCCCAGTAGCGCCCCGACACCCGTACTAATCATGGATCGGACAGGTTTTGGAGGGATATGGGGCAAACGCAGGCAGGTGGGACTAGTGTCGCTGGGATAGTGTTGGCCGGTGTGGGCAAGTTGGGCTTGTTTCCACGCCGTGTCACTCTATGACTGCATGCCTCTAGTACTCCAAGCTGGGGCTAATGTACTGCCCCACCCCACCCTTCCCCAAAGCTGCCATTTACCCTAAAGCCACTCTCCCGTGATCACCCCATATCGTTTACGATTCACTTAATTCCAGCGCGCTCCTGTGTGGAGAAGAGCCGGATAGGAGATGATGGATTTCCATGCGAGAGGCCAGGCACCCAGCCAATTGGTAATTAAAAATCTGCAACTGAGTCGTAATTCAGAGCGATATTGAAATACAAAATACGTGGACATAAAATGGCAGATAGCTTCGTTAAACTGCTTATTCAAATAAGCATAACACATTAATAACGTGCCATTTATTTACAGTTTCCACAATTAAGAAGCAGTTTTTACTCGCCTGCTCCAAAATATCCAGAAATTAATGAGGCAGTGAATAAAGCAATAAAGATTACAGAACATAATAAACTTGGTCCTAAAAAAAAATATTTTGTCTATTTACAGAGAGTGTGTGTGTACATGCAGAGCTCGTCAGTATTGGAGGGCACTCGGAGTTCACTTCACGGTTAGATGGCACTTAATTAACGCGATCGTCAACAGAATTGGCCATCGCAGTGAACACAGGGCGGCACGGTGGCGCAGCGGTCGAGTTGCTGCCTCGCGGCGCCAGAGACCACGGGTTCGATCCTGACTACCCCCCTGCCATCGGGAAGAAGGTACAGGAGCCTGAAAACTGTAACGTCCAGGTTCAGGAACAGCTTCTGCCCTACAGCCAGCAGGCTATTGAACACTGCAACCTCCAAATAACCTCTGAACCCGAATAAACTATTATTGTTATTATTATTATTATTGCATTACTATTGTTTGTTTTTATTGTGTACATATGTGTGGGTGCGTGTGTATGTGTATATGTATCTTTATACTAATAAAAGTCTCGTCTTGTTTTTATCTATATATGTGTGTGTGTGTGATTGCGATCGTATCTACGCCAAAACGGTACACGGTAGTGCTAAAATATTTGCACAATGTTGCTCAGCTTTTTCCAATCATCGCCCTTGTCAAGTTTCCTTCAGATTTGATGTTATATTTCACAAGTTATTGATATTTACAGGTTTAAAAAAAGCCAACTTAAAAAAAAAGATTTTCACTGTTAAATCCTTGCTGCCCCAGCTTCCAACAAACTTCCATGCAAAGTTGCAATCCAGTAACACTCTGTGCTTCCAGTGAGTTTTCACCTCGAATGGGATCTCACAGTCCTCCACCTGACATTTGCAACAGTGTTGCCACCATAGAACACTGAGTCCTGCTCCTGGCAGCACAGAAGGGGAGGGGTCAGTGGAAGTGGAAGTGGAATTGGAAGTGCTGGGGGAGGCAGGGGAGTGGTGGAATCATACGTGGGGAACGGGTTGCGTTGGGGGAACCAGGCCTCCTGTGGGGGGTATGGGTGAGTGGTGGAATATTGCTTTGGGGGAATGGGTTGCATTGGGAGGACCAAGACTCCTGTGGGGGCTATGGGTAAGTGATGGAATCTTACGTTGGGGAACGGGTTGCGTTGGGGGACCGGGCCTCCCGTCTGACAGGGACCCAACGGGTCCCACTTGATCTATAAATGTATATATGTGTGTTCTTGTGAGTATGTGTATATACACACACTGAACTTTTGTTTTCTCTCTCGTTTATTATATTGTTTACAGTGTACTATGTTCACATATTCTGTTGAGCTGCAGCAAGTAAGAATGTAATTGTCCTGTCTGGGACACATGCCAATAAAACACTCTTAACTCTTGATTCTTGTCCGTGCAGAGTTTGTAGGTTCTCCCCGTGACCTGCCTGCATTTTCTCCGGGATCTCCGGTTTCCTCCCACACTTCAAAGACGTGCGGGTTTGTAGGTTAATCGACTTCTGTGAATTGGCACCAGTGTGTAGGATGGAGTTAGCGTACAGGGTGATCGCTGGTCGGTGTGGACACGGTGGGCCGGAGGGGGCCTGTTTCCACGCTGTATCTCCGAAACTAAACACCACTGTCATCTCCATGTGTAGGTAGGCACTGCGGACGCTGGTTTACACCGAAGGTAGACACAAAATGCTGGAGTAACTCAGCGGGACAGGCAGTGTCTCTGGAGGGAAGGAATGGGTGACGTTTCGGGTCGAGACCCTCCTTCAGACTGTTATATCCATGTTCTCCTGAGAGGCTGACTGACCCACTGAGACACCTTGTGTCCTCTTTTGTGATCCAGCATCTGCAGTTCCTTGTTTCGACATCTCTGCGAATCTCTCTATCCTTGTCGCTGTGTCTTTTGAAAGTCATCGTGGTACCTGCTCCCACCCCTTGCTGTGTTTGCAAGTTCCAGCATGCACCACCCTAATTCCATGTAAACACACACCTGCACAGACTTACTGTGTAGGAATACACAAGGAGCTGCAGGTGCTGGAACCTTCAGCAAAAAAACACAAAGTGCTGGAGTAACTCAGCGGGTCAGGCAGTATCTCTGGAGGACATGGAGAGGTGAGGTTTTGGGTCGGGACCCTTCTTCAGACTGATGCACACAATGTATACTCCCTCTCACATTAGCCTGCAATGTTAGCCCTCACTGTCTCCAACACACGCACACACGTGCGTGCACGCACAGGCAGACAGACACATGCACAAGCACACATACACGGACACACGCGCGCGCACACTAGCACGCACGCACGCACAAACACACACACGCGTGCACACACAGGCAGCCAGACACGCACAAGCACGCATTCACGGACACACGCACACACACACTAGCACGCACGCAAGCACGCACAAACACACACACGCTCGCACACACACACACACGCACACGCACGCACCCACACACACAAACACACACACTCGCACGCACCCACACACACAAACACACACACACACGCACCCACACACAAACACACACACGCACAGGCACACACACACACGCACGCACACACACACACGCACGCACCCACACACAAACACACACCACCACCACCACACACAACACACACACGACCACTCACCACACACAACACCACCCACACACACACCACCACACACACACCCACACACACACACACACCAACACAAACACACACACACACACACCAACACACACACACACACCCCACCCACAACACAACCCCCCGACACCACCCCCCACACACCAAACACACACACACACACACCACACACACACGCGCACGCACACCGACGCAGACACACACAATTATATATTCAGACACAAACACACACACAGTCTTTCCAGTCACTAAACCCAATACAGGTGCACAACCTTTTATCCGAAGATCCAAATAACGAAAACCTCCGAATAGCGGACATTTTTTCGGTCCTTGAAGAAAGGTCCTTGAAAACGTTCACCGAGGGCGGCCCGCAGAGGTGACAGCGGAACCTCCGGTCGGTCCTCGAAGAAAGGGGAACTAAATCCCCATTCATAAAAGAGAAGGTGAGGGTATATTGCGCGGGAGGGTTAATAATTGACAATATGCTGCTGCCTGCCCGCTGAGTTAAAAAGTTCCCACGGTAGACTCACGATACACAGTGTATCGTGAGTCTTGCGTGGGAACTTTTTAACTCAGCGGGCAGGCAGCAGCAGATTGTCGCTCCCTTCAGTTTCACCCCACCTACACCCCTCTGCTTCCCGGCCATGTGTGTGACCCCTTCCCTCCCCTCTTCAGCTCCCCGCCCATTGCACCGGCGCGGGGGCTTTGCACTGTCTTCACGTCGGCGATACCAGCAGGTCAGTGCCAGTCACCGGAGACGTCAGGACCAATGGGACACCGACCCCCAGGCCCACTGCAAGCACGGAGATCCCAGAGACCCACAGCCAACAGCAGCCCAGTCCAGCCCCGCTCCAACTACAGAGGAACCTGGGTTGCGGATGACGGGGCGCAGCTCGGGGCGTCGTAGGGGCCCATCGGGGAGCGGGTTCCTGTTGGTCCTGACGTCTCCGGCCACCTGCCATCCTCCGGGAACTGTACCGCCCTTGCAGGAGAGTGGGGTTGTTTGCAGTTGCAGAGGGAGGGGGTAAGGGCGGTACAGTTCCCAGTCTCAGCTCCAGTCCAGGGGGGTGGCCGGAGACGTCAGGACCAACGGGACACCGAACTCCAGGCCCACTGCAAGCACGGAGATCCCAGAGACCCACAGCCAGCAGCAACTCCAGCCCAGCCCCGCTCCAACTCCAGAGGAACACGTAGGGGCAGAAGCTGATGGTGTGCAAGGTACGTCTTGTTCTTGGGGTGGCGGATGAGGGGGCGCAGCTCGGGCTGTGGGCAAACTGCCACTTGTCGCCGTAGCGGCCCATCGGGGAGCGGATTCCTCTGGAGTTGGAGGGGGAGGGGGGTATTGTGCTGTTTGATCGCCCCCTGCTATCCCAGGGACAGGGAGACGCAGCGGCTTTTTAGACTGGTGGGCAATCACTTCCAAAGTTCTGCCCACACAGTCAGTACACTTCTCCTACACTGCATTTCATACAAACATTTATTCTGCAAGAAAAAACTACATTGAAGACTCAAACTCGCGACCGAGTAACTGCCGCGATCAAGGCGCAAACTCGCGACCTTGCGGACATGAGCCGAGCACTCGACCACTGACCAGCCATTAAAATCTACGCTAGAAAATTTCCATTCCGAAGGCCGACAAATTCTGAATTACGAAAAGTGTCTGGTCCCAAGGCTTTCGGATAAAAGGTTGTGCACCTGTATATCATCAGGCATTGAGCGACTTTGCAGAGAGAGATAGGGAGGGAAAGAGGGAGAGAGAGAGAGAGAAAGAGAGAGAGGGGGGAGAGGGGGAGACAGAGAGAGAGAGGGAAAGAGAGAGACAGTGTGGGAGAGAGAGAGTGAGAAAGTGAGAGGGGGGGGGAGAGGGATGGAGAAAGGGGGAGAGAGGGAAAGAGTACGAAGGAAGGAGAGGAGAGAGAGAGGGAGAGAGGGAGCTGGAGAAAGAGAGAGAGAGAGGGAGAGAGGGGGGGGAGGGAGAGAGATAGAGGGAGGGAGAGAGAGAGAGAGAGAGAGAGAGAGAGGGAGGGAGAGACAGTGAGAGAGAGAGAGAGAGAGGGAGGGAGGGAGAGAGAGAGGGGGAGAGAGAGAGAGATAGAAAAACACATTTGGAAATTGACTTCTGCCTGGATTATTGACAAGAGAGGCGTGATGAATTGGACGCGCTGAAGTGATAAAATGAACATTAGAAATAAATCTAGTGGAAAAATCTATTTGTGCTCACTCTGGCAAAAGAAAGGCAATCAGCTGGTGGGATATATCCCCATCATTTAGAATCAGGTTGGGGATAGACACAACAAGCTGGAGTAACAGCGGGACAGGCAGCATCTCTGGAGAGAAGGGATGGGTGACGTTTCTGTCACTGAAGAAGGGTCTCGACCCGAAACGTCACCTATTCCTTCTCTCCAGAGATGCTGCCTGTCCCGCTGAGTTACTCCAGCATTTTGTGTCTACGGTTTCAAACAGCATCTGCAGTTCCTTCCTACGCAAGTCGACTCCGCCATTCAATCGTGGCTGATCTATCTCTCCCTCCTAACCCCATTCCCCTGCCTTCTCCCCATAACCCCTGACACCCGTACTAATCAAGAATCTGTCTACCTTTGCCTTAAAATATCTTTGCCTTAAACACAATTCCTCCATCTTTAGCAGCTCACCCCAACCGCCATCTTAAATTCTCCTAATTCTCTGTAGTTTAGTTTCGTTTAGTTTAGAGGCACAGCGCAGAATCAGGCCCTTCGGCCCATCGAGTCCATGTCGACCAGCCCGTACACCAGCACTATCCTGCACACACCAGGGAAAATGTACAATTTTTACCAAAGCCAATTTAACCTACAAACCCGCACGTCTTTGGAGTGTGGGAGGGAACCGGAGCACCCGGACAAGACCCACGCAGGTCACGGGGAGAATGTATAAACTCCATTCGGACAAGCGCCTGTAGTCGGGATCGAACCGGTCGCCGTGAGGCAGTGACTCTACCACTGTGCCGCCCACTAACCTCCACCATGGACCTCCCCTTTTCCCTTCCGAACTCGACCCTTCTCCGATTCGCCACTTAGGTTGATGGAAGAGCTCAATATCGTAACCCCTCCTTCAGCCACCGAAATATCGGGGTGACAAATGTGAGTTGTAACATAGGTAATGAAACGAGGTTTAAAGCTGCCTGCTGGTGCTAGTCAGAGGCAAGGCAACATCCTTTGTGAGGGCACTTTACAACTTTGCGAGTGCCCTTTACATAGCAACGCTTGGCATACCTTGCGGGTGCAAAACAAGGTACATCACCGGGACTTGTCACATGTGGCAATGAAGCATCATCCATTCATCCCTTCATCCATCCATTAAAGACCGCAGAGTCTCATTGCCACAGACGGCTGTGGAGGCCAAAATTCAATGGATATTTTTAAGATGGAGATTGACAGATTCTTGATTATTACGGGGGTGTCAGGGGTTGTGGGGAGGAGGCAGGAAAATGGGGTTGAGATAGGGAGAGATAGATCAGCCATGAGTGAATGGCGGAGTAGACTTGATGGGCCGAATAGCCTAATTCGGCTCCTAGAATCTATGACTATGAACTAATGAACTATTGGATAATGCTGGGCTCAGGTGGGGAATGTAAACAATGGAGTTCATTGATTATTCTGCTCTGAATCGAGAGGCAGTGCTTATTAAACTAATCTCATCTCTTTATTGCCATTCTTGCTATTGAGGGAGTGCAGCGAAGGTTCACAAGGTTAATTCCCGGGATGGCGGGACTGTCATATGCTGAGAGAATGGAGCGACAGGGCTTGTACACTCTGGAGTTTAGAAGGATGAGAGGTTATATTATTGAAACATGTAAGATTATTAAGGGTTTGGACACGCTAGAGGCAGGAAACATGTTCCCGATGTTGGAGGAGTCCAGAACCAGGAGCCACAGTTTAAGAATAAGGAGTAAGCCATTTAGAACGGAGACGAGGAAACACTTTTTCCACACAGAGAGTTGTGAGTCTGTGGAATTCTCTGCCTCAGAGGGCGGTGGAAGCAGGTTCTCTGGATATTTCCAAGGGAGAGCTAGATAGGGCTCTTAAAGATATCGGAGTCAGGGGATATGGGGAGAAGGCAGGAGCGGGGTACTGATTGGGGATGATCAGCCATGATCACATTGAATGGCGGTGCTGGCTCGAAGGGCCGAATGGCCTACTCCTGCACCTGTTGTCTATTGTCTATTATTTAGAGAGACCGCACTTCACGTTAACAACACGAGAATTGGAACAATATCCAATGCCCTCTCTGTCGCTTAAAGGAGGCAGTAACTAGAGGAAAAGCTATGACCCAGATAACCTGCAGCCAAAGAACGCAGCATGCTGGAGTAACTCAGCGGGTCAGGCAGCATCTGTGGAGAACATGGATAGGTGACGTTTCACAGAGTGCTGGAGTAACTCAGCGGGTCAGGCAGCATCTATGGAGCTAAGGAAATAGGCAACGTTTTGGGCTGAAACCCGTAAGGGTTTCGGCCCAAAACGTTGCCTATTTCCAGAAGGATTTCGGCCCGAAACGTTGCCTATTTCCTTAGCTCCATAGATGCTGCTGCACCATAACTCAGCGGGTCAGGCAGCATCTGTGGAGAACATGGATAGGTGACGTTTCACAGAGTGCTGGAGTAACTCAGCGGGTCAAGCAGGCAGTATCTCTGGAGAACATGGATAGGTGACGTTTCGGGTCAGGACCCTTCTTCAGATTGATTGTAGGGGGTTATTGAGCGGGGGGTCGAGGTTGGGGGGATGGGGAAAGCTGGAAGAGTGGGGAGAGCAGGATTTAGCATGGTTTGTCTTGCCTCCCCTGCAGCAAGGTTATTTAAAAAATATATATATCGAGTCATAAAGTCATACAGTGTGGAAACAATGGACAATAGACAATAGGTGCAGGAGTAGGCCATTCGGTCCTTCGAGCCAGCACCGCCATTCAATGTGATCATGACTGATCATCCCCAATCAGTACCCTGTTCCTGCCTGCTCCCCATATCCCCTGACTCCACTATCTTTAAGAGCCCTATCTAGCTCTCTCGTGAAACAGGCCCATGGGCCCAACCTGCCTACACCGACCAGCGATCATTGCTCACTGAAACACTATCCTACAAACACTTTATACCGAAGCCAATTAACCTACAAACCTGTACGTCTTTGTAGTGTGGGAGTAAACCGGAGATCTCGGAGAAAACCCACGCGGGTCACGGGTGGGGGGGGGGGGGGGTAGACAAGCGCCCGTGGTCGGGATCGAACCCTGTCATACCGCCTTCTTTCCCGTTGATTTTTGGCATGGGAGGGAAGTGGTTAATTCCCGGAGCTCTGCGTTTGCCTCATTAGCCGAGAAAGAAAAAAAACTGCCGAGGGGCTTGTGCCGAGAGAGGCCACTGTTCTTATGCGTGAACACTGTGTGGAGCAGAATATGGCCGTGTTCTTAGCCGCTTGCAGCGTTGCTTGGCGGAGGAGCCCACTTGCTGAGCTTTATTTTAATGAAGAGATACGTTAGTGTCAGGCTGGAAGGGCCCGTGCTGTGCTGATGCATCTGTGAACGCAGGGAGATGGGAGAAGGAGACAGAAAGAGGGAGAAAAAAATAAAATAAAAGCACCCCCCCCCCCCCCCCCCCCCCCCCGATGGAAGAGCTGTCACTGAATTAAAAGGGCTGTTCGCTGAACAACATTGCAGCATGCACACAACTGATCGCGGACTTGTAGGGCCGAGATGGCCTGTTTCCGTGCTGTAATTGTTATATGTGCCAACTCCCACAGATCAAATCAAGTCTTGACCAGGTTAAAAATACCCTTCTTAGACAATAGGCAATAGACAATAGGTGCAGGAGTAGGCTATTCGACCCTTCGAGCCAGCACCGCCATTCAATGTGATCATGGCCGAACATCCCCAATCCGTACCCCGTTCCTGCCTTCTCCCCATATCCCCCTGATGCTATATTTAAGAGCCCTGTCTAGCTCTCTCTTGAAAGCATCCAGAGAACCTGCCTCCACCGCCCTCTGAGGCAGAGAATTCCACAGACTCACCACTCTCTGTGAGAAAAAGTGTTTCCTCGTCTCCGTTCTAAATGGTTCACTCCTTATTCTTAAACAGTGGCCCCTGGTTCTGGACTCCCCCCAACATCGGCAACATGTTTCCTGCCTCTAGTGTGTCCAAACGTATCTGCCATTTGATGCTAATAAGAGGGAGATGTTGGAGCAACCTCACAGCGCATGGTGTCCCCGGTTCGATCCTGACCTTGGGTGCCGTCCGCACGGAGTTTGCACGTCCTCCCTGCGACCCGTGTGGGTTTTCCCCGGGTGGTCCGGTTTCCTCCCACATCCTCAAAATTGCCCCGAGAGACTATGGAGTGGGTGAGAATGCAGGCTAACATAGAACTAGTCTTCTCCGTGGATCGTCACCTTGTCGTGGTGGAGAAGCTTGTGTGGTCCTGAGATCCTGAGAGCGATGCCGTCTGGAGTGATGCTCCTGGTAGGGTCACCCATGGCGGTAAGGTCGAGGGGGAGGTCTCTGACATTGAGCAATCCAACCAAGACCTCAACGGTGGAACAGGCGGAGGACGATGGCTGACCTTAGTGGAGCGTCACAACGGCTGGGAAGGCGGATGAAGGCTGCAGCAGAAAAGGGTCTCCGGTCGTCTTGGACTCCATGCCACTGGATCCCGACCCAGATCTGTCAAGGACCGTGTGGTGGCTGTCTGTGCACCAGTCTCCCCACGTTAAACAAAGTCACGCACAGGCGCCCTCCAACCCTGGAGACACCCATGGTCAGCCATGACCGAGGGGGGCCTAAGAAGTGTGAACGGATAATTGATGACTGAGTCCACGCGACCATCGATCACCGTTCACACTAGTTCTATGTTATCCCATTTTTCTCATCCACTCCCGACACAAGACCTACAAACCCCACGTCTTTGAGATGTGGGAGGAAACCACAGCACATACAGGAAAGACATAGAAACGTTGAAAAACATTGACAATAGGTGCAGCTATATAGGCCATTCAGCCCTTCGAGCCAATAGACAATAGGCAATAGGTGTAGGAGTAGGCCATTCGGCCCTTCGAGCCAGCACCGCCATTCAATGTGATCATGGCTGATCATCCCCAATCAGTACCCCGTTCCTGCCTTCTCCCCATATCCCCTGACTCCGCTATTTTTAAGAGCCGTATCTAGCTCTCTCTTGAAAGCATCCAGTGAATCGGCCTCCACCGCCCTCTGAGGCAGAGAATTCCACAGACTCACAACTCTCTGTGTGAAAAAGTTTTACCTCATTTCAGTCCTAAACGGCTTATTCGTAAACTGTATGACCCCTGGCTCTGGACTCACCCAACATGAGGAACATTTTTCCTGCATCTAGCCTGCCTAATCCCTTAAGAATCTTATATGTTTCTATACGATGCCCTCTCATCCTTCGAAATTCCAGTGAATACAAGCCCAGGCGACCCATTCTTTCATCATATGACAGTCCCGCCATCCCGGGAATTATCCAGGCGAACCTACGCTGCACTCCCTCAATAGCAAGAATGTCCTTTCTCAAACTAGGTGACCAAAACTGCACACAATAATGCAGTAAGGACCTCCTTGCTCCTATACTCTAATCATTGTGGTATACTCAAAGACAAGAGAACGTGCATATTGCACACACACATGCAGCGGCCGAGGTCAGGATCGAACCCCCGGTCTCTGACGTTGCGAGGAGAATTTATCCCTCACTTCAGGTAGCCCCGGTATTCCCCCCTCTCTCCATCCCTCCCCCACCCAAGTCGCACCAGCTTCTCGTTTACTCCCAACAAACAGCTAACAACGGCCTGTTTCCTTCATCATCGTTACGTGTTGGCATATCTTTCATTCGTCAATCTTTATCTCTCCACGTCACCGTCGGTATCTCTCGTTTCCCAGATTGCCTGTCCCACTTACGCCATTTTTTTCGGCGACTTGCCGGCGCCCGTCATAGCCACGGCAGGTCGCCGAAAATTTTCAACCCATTGAAAATCCAGCGGCGACCAGAACAAGGTACGACACTTTGGGCCACGACTCACGGCCATACAGACGTCACCAGGGTAGTCGCCCTTATGGCCGTGAGTAGTCGACCGCGGGGTGACGCCTGTATGGCCGTGAGCAGTCGCCCAAAGAGTCGTACCTTTTCCGGGTGGAAACATCCTCTCCACATCCACTCTATCGGAGCCTTTCACTATTCAATACGTTCCAATGAGGCCCCCCCCCTCATTCTTCTAAACCCCAGCGAGTACAGGCCCAGTGCCGTCAAAAGCAACACAAGCCTTTCACTGTACTTGAAACATATAAGATTGTTAAGGGCTTGGACACACTCGAGGCAGGAAACATGTTCCCGATGTTGGGGGAGTCCAGAACCAGGGGCAACAGTTTAAGAATAAGGAGCAAGCCATTTAGAACGGAGACGAGGAAACACTTTTTCTCACAGAGAGTGGTGAGTCTGTGGAATTCTCTGCCTCAGAGGGCGGTGGAGGCCGGTTCTCTGGATGCTTTCAAGAGAGAGCTAGATAGGGCTCTTAAAGATATCGGAGTCAGGGGATATGGGGAGAAGGCAGGAACGGGGTACTGATTGGGGATGATCAGCCATGATCACATTGAATGGCGGTGCTGGCTAGATGGGCCGAATGGCCTCCTCCTGCCCCTATTGTCCATTGTCTATTGTACCTTGGCACACATGACAATAAACTAGACTCAACACAAGTAAATATCGAATGGAACGATTCCCCGATGACGCGATTATGAATATTGCTAAAATGATATCGTTTTTAATTCCTCCCTTTCAGCTTGTGGGGATTTGCGTGTGATTTATTTAAATGTTATGCCCGTTAATCCATTGCTTCCCGATTTGAAAAATTCCATCAACCTTCAGCGGTTGGCTGAGTGTCGGCAGTCAGCCTAAGATTCACTGTGGATGGAACTGCAGATGCTGGTTTAAATCGAAGATAACCTATAGCTCCAGGGGCTAGTTTCTTTGGCTCTTGGGGCGAGTGGAATCAAGGGATATGGGGAGAAGGCAGGCACGGGTTATTGATTGGGGACGATCAGCCATGATCACAATGAACGGCGGTGCTGGCTCGAAGGGTCAAATGGCCTCCTCCTGCACCTATTTTCTATGTTTCTATGGACGCAAAATGCTGGAATAACTCAGCGGGACAGGCAGGGAAGGAACGGGTGACGTTTCGGGTCGAGACCCTTGAGGGGTCTTGACCCGAAACATCACCCATTCCTTCTCTCCAGAGATGCTGCCTGTGTTACTCCAGTCTTTCTGCATGCAACAAAGCTTCTCGAAACCACCGCTGCTTACTTGCTGGGTCACTTAAAAACCAACGGCGTGGCTGGGGATGGGATAAAGTCCTTGGATTTTCTTCTCTGGAAGGGATTAGAGGATCAGGTGAGCTTTCGGTGATCGCTGCTACTGATACCAGCTTTCCAATCAACTGGATATTAAACTCCTCCGCAGCCGGGGTGGGATTTGAACCTGTGTCGCTAATCCCGGTTTACGGATCATTCACCGAGTAACTTAGCCGTTATCTCGCGCGCCGCACGCCAGCGGAGGTCGCTGGCAATGTAGTTACAATCCCGGCATGCCATGACGCCACATCCTGGATTTCAGTTCAGTTTCAGTTTAGTTTATTGTCACGTGTACCGAGGTACAGTGGAAAGCTTTTGTTGCGAGCTAACCAGTCAGCGGAAAGGCAACACGTGATCACGATCGAGCCACTTAAAGTGTACAGGTACACGGTAAGGGAATAACGTTTAGTGCAAGGTAAAGCCAGTAAAGTCCGATCAAGGATAGTCCGAAGGTCTCCAGAGAGGTAGATAGTAGTTCAGCTCTGGTTGTGGTCGGTGGGCCGAAGGGCCTGTTTCCACGCTGTATCTCTAAACTAAACTAAACTGAAGTTCAGTTTCGTCTAGAGATACAGCGTGGAGACAGGAGGATGAGGGGTGATCTTATGGAGGTGTGCAAAATCATGAGAGGAATAGATCGGGTAGATGCGCAGAGTCTTTTACCCAGAGTAGGGGAATCGAGGACCAGAGGACACAGGTTCAAGGTGAAGGAGGAACAGATTTAATAGGAATCCGAGGGGTAACTTTTTCACACAGAGGGTGGTGGGTGTATGGAACAAGCTGCCAGAGGAGGTAGTTGAGGCTGGGACTATCCCAACGTTTAAGAAACAGTTGGACAGGTACATGGATAGGACAGGTTTGGAGGGATATGGACCAAGCGCAGGCAGGTGGGACTAGTGTAGCTGGAACATTGTTGGCCGGTGTGGGCAAGTTGGGCCGAAGGGCCTGTTTCCACACTGTATCACTCTATGACTGTAAACAAGCTTGTTTATCAAAACAAAGAACTGCAGATGCCAGTTTATAACAAAGTGCTGGAGTAGCTCAGTGGGTCAGGCAGCATCTCTGGAGAAAAAGGATGGGTGACATTATGGGTCGGGACCCCTCTTCAGGCTGAAAGTAGATGCGGAGGAGGTCTACTTTGTTTATTTTCCCAACACTGCCATGATCACAATGAATGGAGGTGCTGGCTCGAAGGGCCGAATGGCCTCCTCCTGCACCTATTTTCTATGTTTCCATGTTACTGCCATTCCCCGTCCCACCGCAAGAAAAATCCGTTGCTTTCCCTTAAGGCAGCACGGTGGCGCAGTGGGCGTGTTGCTGCCTTACAGCGCGAGGGACCCGGGTTCGATCCCGACTACGGGTGCTGTCTGTATGGAGTTTGCACGTTCTCCCCGTGACCTGCGTGGGTTTGCTCGGTTCCTTCGGTTTCCTCCCACACGTCAAAGGTGTGCGGGTTTGTAGGTTAATTGTCTTTGGTGTAAATATAACGTTGTCCCTAATAGGATAGTTTAAGAAACAACTGTAGATGCTGGAAAAATAGAAGGTAGACAAAAATGCTGGAGAAACTCAGCGGGTAAGGCAGCATCTATGAAGCAAAGCAAGAATTTCATTGTCCTATCTGGGACACATGACAATAAACTCTCGTGAATCTTGAATCTCTTGAATAGTCGAGACCCTTCTTCAGACTGAACAGTCATCTATTCCTTCGCTCCATAGATGCTGCCTCACCCGCTGAGTTCCTCCAGCTTTTTTGTCTAGCCTAATAGGAGTGCGTTAGCGTGCGGGGATGGCTGGGTCGGCCTGTTTCCACTTGTGTATCTCTAAACTAAACCACACAAAAACTAAAGTGGTTACTCTCTGCTCCAGCGGGCTCCTTCGGCGCTTGGAATATTCATTGTTCGGGGCGAACATGAGATAGGGGAGCGTGAACAGCGACTTGCACCGTGTCGAGCCTTTATCAGCGCAGAACATACCATGAGCTTTCACAGAGCTTTATCAAACTACATTAGTAATCAAAGCAGGGGGAGATAAGAGCAGGCATCCGACGAGGAGGCTTCCGAAGATAGTGCTCAGCTGCCGGAGAATAGTCAGCAGGGTTGCAAGCAAAGTGCGAGAAGAGTGGAATACGTTGCGGAATTCTGACGGAGAGTCGGCGCTGACAGAACGTGGAACATTGAAGAGTACAGCACAGGAACAGGCCCTTCGGCCCACCATGTCCATGCTGGACACATTGCCAACATAAATTGATCAAACTGCTTGCACTTGATCCAATATCACTCTATTCTCTGCATATCCATGTGGCTATCCAAAAGCCTAGAACATCACGGTGGCACAGCGGTAGAGTTGCTGCCTTACAGCAAATGCAGCGCCGGAGACCCGGCTTTCGATCCCGACTACGGGTGCTGTCTGTACGGAGTTTGCACGATCTCCCCGTGGCCTGCGTGGGTTTTTCTCCGAGATCTTCGGTTTCCTCCCACACTCCAAAGACGTGCAGGTTTGTAGGTTAATTGGCTTGGTAAATGTAAAAATTGTCCCTAGTGGGTGTAGGATAGTGTTAATGTGCGGGGATCACTGGTCGGCGTGGACCCGGTGGGCCGAAGGGCCTGTTTCTGCGCTGTATCTCTAAACTAAACTAAACTAAACTAAACTAAACCCAACTAAACATAGAATAGTACAGCACAGGAACAGGCCCTTCGGCCCACAATGTCCATGCTGAACATATTGCTTTGACTGTATGTGGTCCATATCCCTCCATTCCCTGCATATCCATGTACCCATAGAAAAGCCTCCCACAGAACATAGAACAGTACATCACAGGAACAGGCCCTTCGGCCCACCATGTCCATGCTGAACACGATTCCATGCTAAATTAATCACATTTGCCTGCACGTGATCCACGTCCCAGCATTCCCTGCATATCCATGTGGCTATCTAAAAGCCTCTTAAACGCCACCATTTTATCTGCCTCAAAGGATAGCAGATCTCATTCCCTTCAGGACACCATTAGCCAGATCAATGGTTTAATGGTCAGATGTTGCTGATATGTACCATAGATGTATATTTATATAACACCTGCCGCGTCCACAAAACAGAGAATTGTGGATGCAGCCCGGACCATCACACGTTGACTCCATCTACACCTCACGCTGCCTCGGCAAGGCCAGCAGCACAATCAATGACCAGTCTCACCCCGGTCACTCCCTCTTCTCCCCTCTCCCATCGGGCAAGAGGTACGGAAGTGTGAAAACGCACACATCCAGATTCAAGGGACATCTCGTATATTGGGCTAAATTAGTTTCTCCCGTACTTGACTGCCCTTGTCCCGTATTTGACTGCTACTGCTCGGGCCGAGGGGACTGTCGGGTCGGAGCGCCGCGTCCGGCCGCGCCTCACCCGTCCCGACGTAGTGCAGCCCATGGAGTGCAGCAGCAGCAGCAGCAGCGCCTCGCCCGTGGCCCCGTCGGTCGGCAACCCGGCCAGCTGTCCGACCTTCGGACCTTCGCTTACCGCCGACACCACCACCACCCCTCCTTCTCATGGCCGATCATCGGTTCATGAGTTGGATGGGGTGCTGGACTTTGCGGGCGACGTCGCGTGGCCCGGGCCAAAACTCCTCAGCTGGCCCGCCGGCTGGGCTTTGTGTGCAGTCCAGCACCCGGGCCCAACTCATCATTCACCCAGCCACGGCCGAGTCGGTCGACGAATTGCCGTGGGGAATTTGTCCCATATTTTGACCTTTTGTCCCTTATTTGGGTATGAGGAAGTTGGCAACCCTACCTCGAACCCATTCTACAATCATTATGCTTTAAAAAAAACACACACAGTTGTATCCACTAGTGGGAGAGTCTAAGACCAGAGGCCACAGCCTCAGAATTAAAAGGACGTTTCTTTAGGAAGGAGATGTGGAGGAATTTCTTTAGCCAGAGGGTGGTGAATTAGTGGAATTAATTGCCACAGAAGGGCAGGCATCCGGGTATTTTAACAGGAAGATTGATAGATTCTTGATTCGTTCGGGTGTATGTGATCAGCCATGATCACATTGAATGGCGATGCTGGCTCGAAGGGCCGAATGGCCTACTCCTGCACTCATTGTCTATTGTGTCAGGGGTAATGGGGAGAAGGCAGGAGAATGGGGTTTGGAGGGAGAGATAGATCAGCCATGATTGAATGGCGGAGTGGACTTGATGGGCCGAATGGCCTAATTCTACTCCTATCACTTCTGAACTTACAACCTATCTTCGTTGCTCTGTTGTTTAGAAGTGATACAGCCGTGGAGCATTGACACAATTCTTGCGGGCCAAACATTCTCCCTGCCGTGAAGGTATAAAACGGTAAGAATTTTATAAGTTTCAATAAAATCTTTTCTCATTTTGCTGTAATCTAAAGAATGCAAGTTCATCTCCCCTCATACTGCAAACTCATCATCCGTGAACAAACTTCCAAGGTATTGCCTCTTTGAAACAGTACGTCCCTTTACACTTTATTTCAGACTTTAGAGATACAGGCCCTTCAGCCCACCGAGTCCATGTTGACCAGCGATCCCCGCACATTAACACTATCCAACACACACTAGGGACAACTTATAATTTACACAAGCCAATGAACTCACAAACCCGCACGTCTTTGGAGTGTGGGAGCAAAGCGGAGAAACCCGGAGAAAACCCACGGGGAGAACGTACAAACTCCGCACAGACAGCGCCCGTGGAACCTGGGTCTCTGGCGCTGTTTAAGTAAGGGGAGCAAAACAGTGCACAATTTACCAAATGGAAGGAACTGCAGATGCTGATTTAAATCAAGGATAGACGCAAAGTGCTGGAGTAACTCAGCAGGACAGGCAGCGTCTCTGGAGAGAAGGAGTAGGTGACGTTTCGGGTGGAGACCCTTTCTTCAGACTGAGAGTCAGGGGAGAGGGATACTAAAGGTATGAAAAGGTACAGGACAAATCACTGATGACCAAGGAAAGGTGGGGCCCACAATGGTCCCTTGTTGGCTGTGGAAGAGGTGACAACGAAGGGATGCGAACAGTGGAACTAGCAGGATAACTAACGTCACGGAGGGACAGAGAGCGAGGGAACGCAAGGGTTATTTGAAATGAGTGAAGGCAATATTCATACTAGAGTCAGACTGAGAGGGTCTCAGAAGAAGAGTCTCGACCTGAGACCCATCTTCAGACTGAGGTCTAGTCACAGGGATAGACAATAGTCAATAGGTGCAGGAGTAGGCCATTCGGCCCTTTGAGCCAGCACCGCCATTCAATGTGATCATGGCTGATCATCCCCAATCAGTATCCTGTTTCTGCCTTCTCCCCATATCCCCTGACTCCACTATCTTTAAGAGCCCTATCTAGCTCTCTCTTAAAAGTATCCAGAGAACCCGCCTCCACCGCCCTCTGAGGCAGAGAATTCCACAGACTCACAACTCTCTGTGTGAAAAAGTGTTTCCTCATCTCCGTTCTAAATGGCTTACCCCTTATTCTTAAACTGTGGCCCCTGGTTCTGGACTCCCCCAACACCGGGAACATGTTTCCTGCCTCTAGCGTGTCCAAACCCCTAATAATCATTGGCTTCAATAAGATTTCCTCTCATCTTTCTAAATTCCAGAGTATACAAGCCCAGCTGCTCCATTCTCTCAGCCTATGACAGTCCCGCCATCCCGGGAATTAACCTTGTGAGCCTACGCTGCACTCCCTCAATAGCAAGACTATCCTTCCTCAAATTAGGGGACCAAAACTGTACACAATACTCCATACAGCTCAGAGACAGGCCCCTCAGCCCAATTCAGCCACGCCCATCTCAGCTAGACCCACTTATGCACGTTTGGCCCATTTCCCACTAAACCTTTCCTTTCCAAGTGTTTTTTAAATGCTGTTATAATAATAATAATATTAATAATAATAATAATAATAACTTTATTTTGTAGAGTTGCTGCCTTACAGCGCCGGGATCGATCCTGACCTTGCAGGCTGTCTGTGCGGAGTTTGTACGCTCTCCCCGTGACCTGCGTGGGTTTTCTCCCAGATCTCGTTTTCCTCCCACACTCCAAAGGCGTACAGGTTTGGCTTCAGTGCAATTGTAAAGAGTCCCTAGTGTGTATAGGATAGTGTTGGTGTGCGGTGGGTCGCTGGTCGGCGCAGACACGGTGGGCCGAGGGGCCTGTTTCCGCGCTCTATCTCCAAAACTAATCATCATGGTTGAAAACATCAACGGGCACGCTGCCTTACAATGCCGTGTACGACCGTGATCGCAACCTCTACTGAAGTGTTTAGTCACCGACTATCCGACCATGGAGCAGGTAGCACGGGATTACACATGTGCGTTTTCACACTTCTATACCTATTCCCCGAGGTACAGTGAAAAGCCTTTTGTTGCGTGCCAACCAGACAGCGGAAATACAATACACTGATTACAATCGAGCCACTTACAGTTTACAGATACATGATAAGGGAGTAAAGTTCAGTGCAAGGTAAAGCCAGAATCAAAGATAGTCTGAGGGTCACCAAAGAGGTAGATAGTAGTTCAGCACTGCTCTCTGGTTGTGGTAGGATGACTCAGATGCCTGATAACAGCCGGGGAAGAAACTGTCCCTGAATCTGGAGGTGTGCGTTCCACTAGTGGGAGAGCCTAAGACCAGAGGCCACAGCCTCAGAATAAAAGGACGTTCCTCGAGGCAGGAGGTGAGGAGGAATTTCTTTAGACAGAGGGTGGTGAATCTGTGGAATTCTTAGCCACAGAAGGCTGTGGAGGCCAAGCCAATGGATTTTTAAAAATGAGATAGATAGATTCTTGATTAGTACGGGTGTCAGGGGTTCTGGGGAGAAGACAGGAGAATGGGGTTGGGAGGGAGGGATAGATCAGCCGTGATTGAATGACGGAGTAGACTCGATGGGCCGAACGGCCCAATTCTGCTCCTATCACTTATGTCCTTATCCACCTCACTGGAGATCTTCAAGCTCTCTTCAATCGGACTTGAATTATCTTACACCAAACGCTGCATCCGTGGCTCTGACTCTGAAGGCACTAAAGGGGTTGCCCGGATTGAGAGGAGGGCCGTGATTTCAGCCGAGTGCCCCAGGGAAAACCTCGTCACAGAATCTCACATCTACAAATGGTGAAAACAGGTCATTCAGTCCAGGAATAATTGGGTATCGCGACCTAGATAGTGTGTAACGGTGCTGGCTATTAAATGAGGGCTGGTAAATTGATTAACATCGAATCTACTGGCAATGAAACATAACATAGGCAGCGAAATGTGTTCAGAATCCTGTGAAGCCATCTCCATTCTCAGCTGTGCAGAGCCAATAAGCCTTGCTTTTCAAAAAAATATTTAATTAACTAACCCAGTGCGTTTGTTAACCATTCCGTCATTTTTTTTCCCGGTTTAGTTTAGAGATTAGAGATACAGCGCGGAAACAGGCCCTTCTGCCCACCGGGTCCGCGCCGACCTGCGATCCCCGCACACTAACACTATCAATAGACAATAGGTAACTATCTCCGCATACATTTGATCCTATCCAGAGATGGAGAAAGAGTGTAAAGACAATAGACAATAGGTGCAGGAGTAGGCCATTCGGCCCTTCGAGCCATTCAATGTTATCATGGCTGATCATCCCCAATCAGTACCCCGTTCCTGCCTTCTCCCCGTATCCCCTGACCCCGCTATTTTTAAGAGCCCTATCCTACACACAGTAGAGACAATCTATAATGTTTTTAAATCCTGTCTACTTTTAAATTAAAGTTATTCCAGGGTGGAAATATCAAAGACTAGAGGCCACAGTGCGGACAAAATTTAAAGAATTGCGGGGTACGTTCCCTCCACGTGGGATGGTGGGTGCCAGGATCGCCACCGTCTGTATAAAAATAACCTGCCCCACACACCTCCTTGAAGCTTTCCTCCTCTCACTCGCATGCTTTGTCCTCCGGTATTTGACATTTTGTGCCACAACAATTTGTGGAAATAAATTAAAAAACTCTGCACTTCCTTGAAGGTCATGGTGGCGCAGCGGTAGAGTTGCTGTCTTACAGTGAATGCAGCGCCGGAGACCCGGGTTCGATCCCGACTATGGGTGCTGTCTGTACGGAGTTTGAACGTTCTTCCCGCGACATGCGTGGGTTTTCTGCGAGATTGTAGATATGTTTCATTAAGATCCCCTCTCATCCTAAATTCCAGAGTATACAAGCCCAGCTGCTCCATTCTCTCAGCATATGACAGTCCCGCCATCCTGGGAATTAACCTGATGAACCTACGCTGCACTGCCTCAATAGCAAGAATGTCCTTCCTCAAATTAAGGAACCAAAACTGCACACAATACTCCAGGTGTGGGTTAATTGGCTTGAAATAAGTGTCAATTTGTCCCTCAGTGTGTGTAGGATAGTGTTAGTGTGTGGGGGATCGCTGGTCTGCATGGACTCGATGGGTCTTAGTATCTCTAAACTAAGCTAAACTAAACCAAATTAAAGATAGACACAAAAAGCTGGAGTAACTTAAAGATGTACAAAATCATGAGAGGAATAGATCGGGTAGATGCACAGAGCCTTTTACCCAGAGTAGGGGAATTGAGGACCAGAGGACATAGGTTCAAGGTGAAGGGGAAAAGATTTAATAGGAATCCGAGGGGTAACCTTTTCACACAGAGGGTAGTGGATGTATAGAACAAGCTGCAAGAGGAGGTAGTTGAGGCTGGGACTATCCCATCGTTTAAGAAACAGTTGGACAGGTACATGGATAGGACAGGTTTGGAGGGATATGGACCAAACGTGGGCAGGTGGGAATAGTGTAGCTGGGACATTGTTGGCCGGTGTGGGCGAGTTGGGCTGAAGGGCCTATTTCCACACTGTATCATTCTATGACGCTAAAGACTGGATTTGTGCAGTTAAAAACCATACCAACACTCCTTTTCATCAAGAAGGGTCTCGGCCCGAAACGTCACCCATTCCTTCTATCGAAGAGAATGCTGCCTGTCCCGCTGAGTTACTCCAACCTTTTGTGTCTATCTACTTTTCATAACCAAGGTCGTGTTGCGCTGCGGATGTTGCTGTCTCTCTGATGCTGCTGTAAACTAGGACTCCCCGAGATAGATGTAAAAGATCTCATTGCATTAGAGTGAAGAGGCCAATTACTATTGATCACTGCACATCACTGAAACACAGCGAGTGGTTATTAACACTCCGTACGACAGTATGTGAGATCTGTCCACAAGGTAAATAGATAACTGCAGTGACTGCACTGACAGAATTACTTCAGTGGCTGCCAAATCCTTTCAAAACATCCTGTAAAGGAGTGCGCGCTATGTGAATTAAAAGACACAAAGTTAAGGGCCTGTCCCACTGTACGAGGTCATTCAAGAGTTCCCTGATTCGAACTCGGAGAATGTCCGTAGCGGGTCCGTAGGAGTTCGTGGATGTCCCGTAGCGGCTCGTACGAGTAAAAAGTAACATATTTTTTCATCACATGTATTTTTTTTACTCGTGGACATTTATCACAGTATTGAAAAAACATCACGAGTTCACCGGATTTCCCGAGTGCCTACCGTTAGCATTACGAGCCGCTACGAGGCATCCACAAACTCCTACGGACATTCTCCGAGTTCGTATCAGGGGAAAACTCGGGAGAACTCTTGAATTACCTCGTACAGTGGGACAGGCCCTTCACGAGTTTCATTTAGGGATGCAGCGCGGAAACAAGTCCTTCGGCCCACCCAGTCCGACAAGGCCACAGAGTGTTGGAAGAACTCCATTTTCGCTCAGCAATCCGTGGAGGACAAAACACAAAGTTGTAGAAGATCTCAGCGGGTCGGGCAGAATCTGTGGTGGGATCCGCCCCGATACGTCGCCTGTCCATCCCCCTCCACTACCTGCCCGGCTTAGTCCCCTATCTGTTTTAAAGATATAGCGTGGGAACTTTGGCCCACCGGGTCCGCGCTGACCAGCGATCAATTATCAAGAGAGAGTTTTGTTTAGTTTAAGAAAGAACTGCAGATGCTGGAAAAATCGAAGGTAGACAAAAATGCTGGAGGCCGCATCTATGGAGCGAAGGAATAGGTGACGTTTCGGGTCGAGACCCTTCTTGACCCTGAAGAAGGGTCTCGACCCGAAACGTCACCCATTCCTTCGCACCATAGATGCTGCCTCACCCGTTGAGTTTCCCCGGCATTTTTGTCTACCTTAGTTTAGTTTAGTTTAGTTTGGAGATACAGCGCGGAAACAGGCCCTTCGGCCCGCCGGGTCCACGCCGACCAGCGATCCCCGCACATTAACACTATCCTACACCCACTAGGGATAATTTTTACATTTACCAAGCTAATTAACATACAAACCTGTACGTCTTTGGGGTGTGGGGGGAAACCGAAGGTCTCGGAGAAAACCCAGTTAGATATAGCTCCCAGGGCTAACGGAATCAGGGATATGGGGAGAAGGCAGCAACGGGGTACTGATTTCGGATGATCAGCCATGACCATATTGAATGGTGGTGCTGGCTCGAAGGGCCTACTCCTGCACCTATTTTCTATGTTTCTATGTTTCTAATGATCACCCATACACTAGTTCTATCCTACACGCCAGGGACAATTTGCAGAGGCCAATTGTCCTCCAAAACTGTATAGAAACATAGAAAATAGGTGCAGGAGCAGGCCATTCGGCCCTTCGAGCCTGCACCGCCATTCAATATGATCATGGCTGATCATCCAACTCAGTATCCTGTACCTGCCTTCTCTCCATACCCCCTGATCTCTTTAGTCACAAGGGCCACATCTAACTCCCTCTTAAATACAGCCAATGAACTGGCCTTTGTATTTGGAGTGTGGGAGGAAACCGGAGCACCTGCAGGGAACTCACGCAGAGAAATCAGGGAGAACGTCCAAACTCCGTACAGCCAGCACCTGTGGACAGGATCCAACCCGGGTCCCTGGCGCTGTGAGGCAGCAACTCTACCGCTGTGCTACCAGGCGGCCCTGTGCTGCAGGAGAACGTACCTTGGGAAGGGGGGAGGGGGGTTTGGATGGGAAAGGGATGAGCAAGCCCAGAAGTTGCGGAGGGAACGGTCTTTGTGGAAGGCGGAGAGGGGGGTGGGGGACTGGGAAGCTGTGACAGGTGGTGGGACCACGTTGAAGGTGGCGGAAATGTCGGAGGATGATGTGTAGCATGCGGAGGCTGGTGGTGTGAAAGGTGAGGACCAGGGGGACCTCTACCCACGTTCTGCCATTCTTGGCTTTGTTTCTTGGAGTATAGACACAGAAAGCTGGAGTAACTCAGCGGGACAGGCAGCATCTCCGGAGAGAAGGAATAGGTGACGTTTCGAGTCGAGACCCTTCTTCAGAGCATACTTCTGAAATATAAAATTGTGGTTAAAATCATGAGGGGAATAGATCGGGTAGACGCACAGAGTCTCTTGCCCAAAGTAGGGGAATCGAGGACCAGAGGACATAGGTTTAAGGTGTTGGGGAAAAGAAACCCTTCTTCAGACGAGGGTAGTTGAGGCAGAGGAGGTAGTTGAGGCTGGGGCTATCCTAACATTGAAGAAACAGTTAGACAGGTACATGGATAGGACAGGTGTGGAGGGATATGGACCAAACGTGGGCAGGTGGTACTAGTGTAGCTGGGACATGTTGGCCGGTGTGGGCAAGTTGGGCCGAAAGGTTCTGTTTCCACACTGTATCACTGATTGACTCTATGACAATCGACAATAGGTGCAGGAGTAGGCCATTCGCCCCTTTGAGCCAGCACCGCCATTCAATGTGATCATGGCTGATCATTAGAGCCAGGATGCTCTAATGTTTAGGCACTAAAAAACTCTGAACGAGGCAGGCAAAAAGGAAGAATAAAATTATAAAAAAGGCATGAAAAATATTTCCACCATCAAAATATGGTTAAAAATGATAATATAAAGGTATGCTACATTAAATGACCAAAGTTGCCTGGTTGCACATAATTACTAGCATTTTTTTTTCAAATTATCTGGTGTTAAACTATTGTCTGTCAGACAGAGTATGCTTCAGTTGTGGAAAACTTCTTTCTACCTCAGCTGAGGTCACTGGTGCATACCCAAAACAAGCTACAGACTCTATATTCATGTCGATATCTTGTGCATTATAACTACCTTTGAGAACTTTAGCTATGTTTGCTATTTCTTCAAGATCTTTGTTAGCAAAAATCACTCTCTCACATTTTCCTTGTATGTCTTTACCTGCATCGCCAGGAACTTTACGAATATCGTCCGTTACTATGTTGAAAACCTGCAAGTTATTCACTAATGTTTCGCCACGTTTCTCAAGGGAAGTGATAGCTTGTGGGAAGTTTGCAAAATTGGAAACAATAAACACAAGATCGCGGTGGAGGGACTTTTTCTGCACGATTTCACTGACGATCCTGACTGCAGCAGATTCTTCTTCTTAAAACAGTTGGCGATTTCTTTTATCTTTTCAAAGTTTGCAGCATAGTATAATACAGCAGAGAGCCATGTACCCCACCTAGTCAAAACAGGCTGAGGAGGTAGCGACATCTCGGGTGCCATTTCCTTGAACAACTGCACACATGACGGTACTTTGAGGAAGATTTTCTTGACATTGGAAACTAGGCGATCGACATTTGGAAAC
This sequence comes from Amblyraja radiata, assembly GCF_010909765.2. Taxonomy (NCBI): domain Eukaryota; kingdom Metazoa; phylum Chordata; class Chondrichthyes; order Rajiformes; family Rajidae; genus Amblyraja; species Amblyraja radiata. Next base: position 59,954,218 of record NC_045964.1, read on the forward strand.
AAGCTACATATGTGCTTGGCAATTCTATGAAGTCCTTGAGCTAAGCATGTCAAATGCAACATTTTGGGGAATAAAACTTTAAGTCACAAACAGAAGAACATTCTCATGTTTTATACCTTCTGGCCAAAGTACAGCAAGTGAAGATGTAAACAACTGAGCAATAGTTGAGTTGTTTGACTTCTCCAATACTTCCGATGTCAACAAATACTCCTTTGATGGTTAACTTGTCTCCAGTGCACCGATGACAACATTGGCAACATATCTTCCCACAGCAACGGTTGTCTCGTCTGTTGAGATCCATCTTTTGTTGCATGCAACTTCATCTCTAATTTTCTGCACAACAATGTTGAAGTTGCTGTCAACATAATGTTTACGTAGTGATAACTCGCCTGGTTTATGTTCCTCTGTGAAATTTCTCTAAAAAAGCCTCTGAGAGATTTGTTTTCCAATTTCCACAGTGGAATTCCAGCATCAATGAATGTCTTGCACAGATCACTCAAAAACTCAGATTTGCGACTGTAAATGTAGTGAGGAGACAGCTTGGGTATTTTGCTTGGGTAGTCTACACCCCAGCTGTATCAACATTGACCTCTAATTTTACTTCGGAGTCACGTGAGTGACTACGTGAAGAGCCCGCTCAGCACGCATGCGCGGCATTGCGTTCAGCAGTGCAACAGCGGCCGCATCGGGAGTCAGGCGCTCCCGCTACAGATTGAAAGAACGGACCGTCAGGTAAGTACCCTGAGGTCGGGTTTCTTTCACAGGAGAGCCTTCTGCTTTCTTTTACAGGCAGAGAACAAAGGCTCTTGAACAAACCTGTCCCTCGCTCGACTCCAACGGAGGAGCGTTCCATCTGGGGGGGGGCAGCAACAGGTGGTAGGACCGCTTACCCGGCGCTCCGCCATCCCCGACACCGTGTCGAGGCCAGTCCCGCTAAGGCCTGAGCAGCGGACTGGTTGTATAGCCACCAGAAAGAGCATCCGGCCAGTGGCTTCCGACTTGTCGGACGGGGACGTCTCACCACCCGTTCGGGGGAGAGACAACTGCCTGAGCCGCATAGACGTCTCACCACCCGTTCAGGGGAGAGCCGCATGGAGCGGCTCCTGGAGCAGGTGCTCCAGCGAGACGCGCTGCGTGAGGAGCAGTCTCGCAGGGGGAGTTCAGGCACTCCCTCCACAGTGCCTTGTGCACTGGCCATCGCTTCCTCCTCACCCGAGGGCAGCTTTGGCGACCAGAACTGGGCTGGTCAGGAAGAGGGGACGCTGGCTGAAGAAGTCGGGAGTATGCAAGGGGTGCAGGACCAGGAAGAGCTGCTGGGTGTGGTGGACCGCTACGTGGCAGCCCCACGTGCAGGAAGGCCATTAGAGCTTAAACTAGCGGCCAGCATTAACCACCTCTCCAACAGGCCCTACAGGAGCAGGTGGTTAATGAGGCCTTAGAATTGTACACAGCTCCAAAAAATGATGAGTCTCTCAAAATGCCGGCTGTCAACAGCCAAATCTGGGGGCACGTCGGGACAAATATTCAGAACCAGGAACTGAAACTGCAGCGGATCCTCAGGCTCCTGACGTCAGCCATCACATCATTTGCTCGTTCTGTGGACAATACGGAGATGACCACAAACCAACTCTCGCGCTGTTGTGCAACACGCAGTTCGAGATAAATAACCTCCGTAATGAAATTGTAAGACCTACCCTAAATCCAAAATTCGCGGGATTGTGCAAAACCCCAGCCACTGTGCCAGACACACTGCTCTTTGGCAAAGACCTCACGAAAAAAGCAAAGGATATGGAAGAGGCCTCTAAAAAACTTTCGGTCTCATGAGGGCAGGACGAGCAAACCCAAAACAACAATACCCAAGCGGCAGCACCCCATCGCGTCCACCAGTCGACGTCTACCCTATGGGACTGGTGAAAGCTCGGGGTCCGCATATCACCACCTGAAGTATTTTTTAGACCAAGGCCCAGAGCGGACCCCATGGAAAATGCGCCACCCCCAAACATCACCGCCACGTCAGACAACGCGCAAGACTCGCTGGTCTGGGAAGAGACAGAAGAAACACCCATAACCATGGAGGTAGGTGGGTCTGGTTCCTATCAGCATATAGAATGTAGGGGCGCAATACTAACAGGGGGGAGATTACACCTGTTTAAGGAAGCATGGGAGTCTATCACGAGTGACAAGTATATACTCAATAGCATTAGTGGATACAAAATACAATTTATACTAGAAAAATATTCACTAAAACTAAAAAAGATGGTGGATGTCGCATCATCATTGACTTAACTTCACTAAATATGTTTGTTAAGTATGTACATTTCAAAATGGAAACGTTTGTTACTGCCAAACAACTGATTTCCAAAGGATACTTCATGGCAAGCATTGACCTCAAAGATGCTTACTATTCAGTACCCATTCACAAGGATCATCGCAGATACCTGAAATTTACTTGGATGGGGCAGCAATGGCAGTTTAAATCATTACCCAATGGTTTAACATCAGCCCCAAGATTATTCACCAAGATACTAAAACCAGCCCTGGCAATATTAAGAAGACAAAAACATATGGTCATGGCATATCTTGATGATATCTTAATAGTAGGCAAGACCATGGAATTGGCATATCAGCTGTGTCAGCTACCAAACAGTTGTTCGAAACCTTGGGATATTTCTTACATCCAGATAAATCTAAGTTGAAGCCATCCACAACCATGGTCTACTTGGGCTTCACAATTAACTCAGCCCACATGTCTGTAACTTTGCCAAAAGACAAAACAACTGAATTGGCACAATCATGCAACAATTTAATGGTCAACGAGCGACCAGCTATTCGACAAATAGCAAGAGTAATTGGGGAAATGGTAGCAGCATTTCCGGCTACACAATTTGGACCTTTGCATCAAAACTAACAAAGAGCAAAGGTACAGGCACTAAAACGGCATGCAGGTCATTATGATCGTATCATGAAATTACCCACTGAAGCAATATCAGAACTACAGTGGTGGGCAGAAAACGTTTGGCATAGTTTCAGCCCTATCATCATCATTAACCCTACTTTAGTTATCCAAACAGATGCCAGTGCTCAAGGCTGGGGAGCGACTAACTCCATATCCAGCGCAGGTGGTAGATGGACTAACCTAGAGTCATCATTACTACTTACACTGGGCATTAGCTATCTAGTGATGTTGGGTGCCTTTTATGGTTTAAAAGCATATGCATCCAATATGCATCACTTGCATGTACGGTTACAAATAGATAATACTACGGTGGTGGCCTACATCAACCATATGGGCGGCATAAAATCGATATCATGCAACAAATTGGTCAACACAATTTGGCAATGGTGTGTCAAAAGACATATTTGGCTATCAGCAACTTACCTGCCAGGTAAGCTAAATACAGTGGCAGACACCAGGTCACGCAAATTTAATGACAACACCGAATGGATGTTAAACCCCAAAGTGTTTGCAATGATTATTAAGCAATATGGCACGCCAGATATTGACTTATTTGCATTAAGGCTAAATCACCAGGTACCTATGTATGTCGCTTGGGAACCAGACCCTGAGGCAGCAGCGGTAGATGCGTTTGCGCTGGATTGGGGAAATTTCGATAACACACTTCCTCCCTCAAGGACTTCGGCAGTGAGTGAAGTAATAACTGTTACACGGTTTGAAATCACAGAGCTTTAAAGTCTTCACGTAGTCACTCACGTGACTCCGAAGTAAAATAGTAAGATTAAACGAGAACTTACCAGTTTGAAGTTTGATCTGTATTTTATGAGGAGTTACGATGAGGGATTACGTGCCCTCCGCTCCCACCCTCAATAATATGGGCCAAACTGATAACTGATGTCTCCTTTTCTTTACTATGTTTATTTCAATAACTGTGTCTATCTGTGATTCCACACCGCTGCTTTGAAGTATGCCGCGCATGCATGCTGAGCGGGCTCTTCACGTAATCCCTCATCGTAACTCCTCATAAAATACAGATCAAACTTCAAACTGGTAAGTCCTCGTTTAATCTTACTATTTTATATAACCTTTGTCTTCTCCCTCCTCCCCCTCCCCCTTCCCAGCTCTCCTTCTAGTCCCACTGTCTCCGCCTCTTCCTTTTTTTTCCGCCCCCCCCCCCCCCCACATCAGTCTGAAGAAGTGTCCCGACCCAAAACGTCGTCTATTCCTTCGCTCCATAGATGCTGCCTCACCCGCTGAGTTTCTCCAGCATTTTTTGTCTATCTTCGATTTTTCTATCATCTGAAGTTCTTTCTTAAATAGATCTTGGAGAAGGCTGAACCAACGGGCAGCGGCATGAACGAATGAACGACCGACGGTGGCGCGCCCGGTTTTGCCCCGGTGGTGGAAGTTTTCTTGTAAGTCTTGTAATAATAATATTAATATTAACGTGTTAACATAGAAAATGTCAAACAGTACAACTAGAGAAAATAGCAAATGACCTGTTAGCAAAACGGCTAAAAAAGGCTAATTTAGGCACTCGATTGTGAAAAAGGCATTATCCTGGTGAAATCATCAAAAAAGGCATGAAAAGGCACTTGTGGCACTTATGGCAAAATCCTGGCCCTACTGATCAACCACAATTCCTGCCTTCTCCCCATATCCCCTGACTCCGCCATCTTCAAGAGCCCTATCTAGCTCTCTCTTGAAAGTATCCAGAGAACCGGCCTCCACCGCCCTCTGAGACAGAGAATTCCACAGACTCACAACTCTCTGTTTTTCCTCGTCTCCATTCTAAATAAGGCTTACCCCTTATTCTTAAACTGTGGCCCCTGGTTCTGGACTCCCCCGACATTGGGGGCTATATGTCTTCCCTTTTCAGAAATACACAATAGATGCATGACACTCATGGGGTCTTTTTCTTCAAGGATTCTGCTTTCCCCCCTTGTTCGTTTATCCAAACATGTTTCCCTTGTGAATCTTAGAAAATTCCACCTTGTGCAATAAAGCAACATGAAAGCAAACCAGGGGTGTTTTTGCATAAAATGAAGTGGCAGGTTCTTCTGGGAATATTGTTCAACATTCTGCAAACCAACTGGGAGAGGGGGCTCACATCTGTAAATCCTACACCTGATGTTTACAGATGTTTGTCTAGTTCACCCCTGGGACACTTGCTCGTAAATCCCCGTGGAGGTCCCAGTCACACATCAGAGCCACAATTGAGCAAGAAACACTCCCTGAAATTGGAGAAGTCAATGTTCATACCGCTGGGGTGTAAACTACCCAAGCAAAATATGAGGTGCTGCTCCTCCAATTTGTGCTGGGCCTCACTCTGGAGGCCTAGGACAGAAGGGTCGGAATCGGAATGGGAGGGGGAGTTGAAGTGCTGAGCCATCAGGAGATCAGGTTGGTTATTGCGGACCGAGCGGAGGTGTTGGGCAAAGCGATCGCTGAGCCCTCGCTTGGTCTCACCGATGTAGAGAGGTCAACAAGGCTGTATATCTTGTCTCTGATCATCATCATTTTACATGCCTCTGTAAGGTCACCCCTCAGCCTTTGACGCTCCAGGGAATAATGACCCCCCCCCCCCCCCCCCCCCCCCTCCCGTGACCTTCATCAGTTCATAAGTTCTAGGAACAGAATTAGGACATTTGGTCCCATCGAGTCTACTCTTCCATTCAATCATGTCTGATCTATCTCTGATCACTTTGAATGGCGGTGCTGGCTCAAAGGGTCGAATGGCCTACTCCTGCACCTATTGTCTATTGTCTATTGTCTATTGTCCTACCACAACCAGAGAGCAGTGCTGAACTTCTATCTGCCTCATTGGGGACCCTCGGACTTGATCAGATACATGATCCTTATCATGCGTCTGTCCGTACACTGTGAATGGCTCGATGTAACCATGTATTGTCTTTCCTCTGTCTGGTTAGCACGCAACAATAAGCTCGGTGCACACGATGATAAACTAAACTAAACTGGAACTGAAACTGAAACACATGCTGGAGCAACTCAGCGGGTCGGCACTTGGGGAGGGTTGGGCTGAGCAAAGACCCTATAGCGAGCAAGATAGATCACTCGACGAAAAAGACGTAATACGGTCATGGGCAGATTCATGGGTAATTTTTGGCCCCATTTCCGTAACCGGCTTCCGTCTACGCACCAAAGATCCCGTAGGATACTAGTGTGGAGACGGAAGCCGGTTACAGAAACATCCTCGTAAAAATAAACGTTATTTGGTAAAAATCTTCTCCTCATTTTCAGAATTATAATTTATTAACACAAACTGTCCCCTCGCTACGTTGATTACACTGCGAGTCGGGTCGGGTTACCGAAATGGATGAAAATTCCGCTCCGTTGCGTACTACACGTCAGCCCATTGCATTTAGCAGGAGCGGTCGATCTTTGGGGCTGAGTAGTCAACTGGGTGGAAGCCTCCTTGAGCAATTTCCTTTACGGATCAAGAATTCTTCCAGTGTAACAGACACAGCACGAGAGTGAACACCAATGGCCAGGAGATTTGTAGAGTTATAGAGTCATACAGCACGGAAACAGGCCTTTCGGCCCAACTCGTCCATGCCGACCCAGATCGTTCCTCTCCATGTACCTGTCTAAATGTCTATTAAATGTTATTGTACCTGCCCCTAGAACTCAGTCAAGAGATGTTAAGGGCACCTCGATCTATGTTGCTCCACACCAAACTGTCCTGGCGGGGTAGCTGATGGAATGAAAGAGACATGCATCGTGAATGATGCACAGGACGTGGGAACAAAGGGCATGAGAAGGTGGGGAGTTCATCAATTCATATGTGATAAGAGCAGAATTAGGCCATTCGGCCCATCAAGTCTACTACTCCATTCAAACATGGCTGATCTATCTCTCCCTCTCAACCCCATTCTCCTGCCTTCTCCCCATAACCCCCGACACCCGCGCTAATCAAGAATCTGTCTATCTCCGCCTTAAAAATATCCATTGACTTGGCCACAGATTCGCCACCTTCTGACCAAAGAGTGTCGAGTAGTGAGAGAGGAATTATAAAAAAAAAAAATTCCAGAAAAAAAAATCAATGAAATAAAAATAACTTGTTCAAGCGGCTGGGATTAGTTTTCCAAGAGATTACTGAGGCAGCATTTTGCAGAACAAATTCCATCTCAGATTCCTTCTGGCTCCTGGTCCAGTGAGTCCCCAATAATCCGATGGCCAACATTATTCAAGTCACTATTTGGTTTGTGGTAATGTCCTCAGCTTTATCCACTGTCAAAATGTGACTTCACTATCACTAACTTGCAGCAAGTCTGTAACAGGCCCTTCGGCCCACCGGGTCCGTACTGACCAGCGATCCCCGCACACTTGGTTCTTGGTTCTTGGTTTCCTGCTCCTCCAAAAATATTCCAAATAGAATTTAAACTGGAGGTGGCGGAGGGTGGACTTAAGCAAAAAAGAGTTATAGACAATAGACAATAGGTGCAGGAGTAGGCTATTCGGCCCTTCGAGCCAGCACCGCCATTCAATGTGATCATGGCTGATCATGGCTATTTTTAAGAGCCCTATCTCTAGCTCTCTCTTGAAAGCATCCAGAGAACCCGTCTCCACCGCCCTCTGAGGCAGAGAATTCCACAGTTCTTGGAGAAAAAGAGCTACCTTAAATTTAGTTGCATCTGGTTGAGTAACTATGGGAGGGTGAAGACTATTCCATGCTTTAATTGTGCGGGGGAAGAATGAATTGCTGTTTGGCTTGACACATCTGCCTTGGTAGCTGGTATCTCAAATTTGATCGAATGCCCTCGTCTGCTCCTAATGGGTTTGGGTTTGGTATAGGTTTGACAATAGACAATTGGTAATCACTAGCACTATCCTCCACACACTGGGGACAATTTGCATTTACACCAAGCCAATTCACCTACAAGCCTGCACGTCTTTGGAGTGTGGGAGGAAACCGAAGATCTTGGAGAAAACCCACGCAGGTCACGGGGAGAACGTACAAACTCCGTACAGACAGCACCCGTAGTCAGGATCGAACCCGGGTCTCTGGCGCTGTGAGGCAGCAACTCTACCACCGCTCCACCGTGCCGCCCAATATGGAGCTAATCATTGTACTATGGTTCTGTGGAACCTTCCTGCCAACGCAACTAATGTTTCTCTGACCTAAAGGAACTTCAGCTGGTTGCAAATGGATGATAGAAAGCATAACTTCATAAGTAGAAGTATATCTATAAAATATAACTAGGGCGGCAAGGTGGCGCAGCAGACCATCAAGTCTACTCCGCCATTCAATCATGGCTGATCTATCTCTCCCTCCTTCCTCACCTTCTCCATCATGGTCTGGTTTGGCTCAGCCACCAAGCACGACACCTGGAGGCTGCAGCGAATCGTCCGATCAGCGGAGAAGGTTATTGGCTGCAACCTTCCCCCCCCCCATTGATGAACTGTACACTGCAAGGGCCAGGAAGCGAGCGGGTAAGATCATCTCTGACCCCTCTCACCCTGGCCACAAACTCTTTGAATCACTTCCCTCTGGAAGGCGACTCCGGACTGTCAAAGCCGCCACAGCCAGACATAAAAACAGTTTTTATCCACGAGTAGTTGCTCTACTCAACAGCCAAAAATCTGTAGCCTCCCTTTGATCTGGTATTTTGTTGGTTCACATGCTTGATCAATGGTGTTTTATCATTAATGTTTTATTATTATTAATGTTTAGTGTTTTCTGAGTCATTCGTAACTGTCACTGTATGTCATGTTGTTACTTGTGGGCGGAGCACCAAGGCAAATTCCTTGTATGTGAATACTTGGCCAATAAACTTACTTACTTACTTAATCCCATTCACCTTCCTTCTCCCCATAACCCCAGACACCCACGCGGGTCACGGGGAGAACATACGTACAAACTCTGTACAGGCAGCACCTGTAGTCAGGTTCGAACCCGGGTCTCTGGCGCTGCAAGGCAGCAACTCTGCCGCTGCGCCACCGTGCCGCCCCTTTGTATACTTCTATCTGGTCTTCCCTTAGCCTCCGACGTTCCAGAGAAGTGAGATCCCATGTTTTATCGTTTAAGAAAGAACTGCAGATGCTGGAAAAATCGAAGGTAGACAAAAATGCTGGAGAAACTCAGCGGGTGAGGCAGCATCTATGGAACGAAGGAATAGGTGACGTTTCGGGTCTCGACCCGAAACGTCACCTATTCCTTCGCTCCAGAGATGCTGCCTCACCCGCTGAGTTTCTCCAGCATTTTTTAATCCACCTCCCATGTTTTTTCAGTTTTGCGCTTCCTTCTAAATTCCACATTCTGCTAACGTCCTCCAAAATGCAAGAACAGCTACACACAACACTTTTCTGTTAAGCCTTGCGAATATAACGCTGAATGATTGTCGGATATAATTTCGCAAAATGACTGGAACTGCTTACTTCCATCCCGTCTTGCAAATGAATCTCTGCGTAATCGCTACGTGACAATAATGATGCCGCGTGATTCTCACCTGAACATTCATTACACTTTGTATCACCTTGAGTCTTTCACGATTCCCGATAAATCATTCCTGGATGTTCATTATTTCCCCACTGCCTAATCTCCCTTTGTCTTCCATTATTCTCCCCAGATTACTCCGAGGCATTAAGTATTCATCATCTAATCACTCCTGCCCATTCACACTTCTTTATCTCTTACTGCTCAACATTGATTATCCACGATATATTGCCCCCTCCAAAGTTATCATTCCTCGCCTTTCAGCTTCTGACAGGAGTAATTAAATATCCCTTTCTCTTCTTCATTCTTGCAGTGGGTTTTCTCCGAGATCTTCGTTTTCCTCCCACACTCCAAGAACGTGCAGGTTTGTAGGTTAATCGGCTTGGCGTAAGTGTAGTGTGTGTAGGATAGTGTTAGTGCGCGGGGATCGCTGGTCGGAGCGGACACGGTGGGCCGAAGGGCATTCTGCAGTGCGCTGCCTTCATGAGAATCTTCGATGAAATGTGCGGGAAGGAACTGCAGAGGCTGGTTTAAACCGAAGACAGACACAGAATGCTGGAGTAACTCAGCGGGACAGGCGGCGTCTCTGGAGAGAAGGGGTGGGTGACGTTTCGGGTCAAGACCCTTCTTCAGACCGGCTAGGGACAAGGGAAACGAGAGAGTGCGTGGGAAAAAACTGCAGATGCTGGTTTGAATCCAAGGTGGGCACAATATGCTGGAGTAACTCAGCTGGACAGGCAGCATCCCTGGAGAGAAGGGATGGGTGACGTTTCGGGTCGAGACCCTTCTTCAGAAACGAGAGATACAGACGGTGTTGTGGAGAGATAAAGAACAATGAATGAAAGATATGCAAAAAAGTAACGATGATAAGGAATCAGACCGTTGTTAGCTGTTTGATGGGTGATAACGAGAAGCTGGTGCGACTTGGGTGGGGGAGGGATGGAAAGAGAGGGAATGCCGGGGCAACTTGAAGTTAGAGAAATCAATTTTCACACCACTGGGCTGTAGGCTGCCCAAGCGAAATATGAGATGCTGTTCCTCCAATTTGCGTTTAGCCTCAATCGATCCCTCAAAGATGATGCTCTTCCCGCTGAGTTACTCCAGCTTTATGTGTCTATCTTCTTCAATAACATTATTCTTTATGTTAGGGGACACCCCCTCTATTCTCCAGGACTTGTGCACATTTAGAGTCATAGAGTGATGGTGTGGAAACAGGCCCTTTGGTCCAACTTGCCCACACCGGCCAACATGGCCCACCTGCCTGCGTTTGGCCCATATCCCCCCAAACCTGTCCTATCCATGTACCTGTCTAACTGTTTCTTAAACGTTGGGATAGTCCCAGCTTCAACTACCTCCTCTGGCAGCTTGTTCCATACACCCACCACCGTTTGCGTGAAAAAGTTACCCCTCAGATTCCTATTAAATCTTTTCCCCTTCACCCTATAAACTATGTCTCCTGGTCCTCGATTCCCCTACTCTGGGCAAGAGACTCTGTGCATCTACCTGATCTATTCCTGTCATGATTTTGTACACCTCTATAAGATCTCCCCTCATCCTCCTGCGCTACAATGAATAGAGACCCAGCCTACTCAACCTCTCCCTGTAGCTCACACCCTCTAGTCCTGGCAACATCCTTGTAAATCTTGCCTGTACCCTTGCCAGCTTGACAACATCTTTCCTATAGCAAGGTGCCCAGAACTGAACACAATATTCTAGGTGTGGTCTCACCAACATCTTATACGACTACAACATGACCTCCCGACTTCTATAGTCAATACTCTGACCGATGAAGGCCAAAGTGCCGAAAGCTTTTTTGACCACCTTATCTACCTGCGACTCGACCTTCAAGGAACCGTGCACCTGTACTCCTAGATCCTTCTGCTCTACAACACTCCCCAGAGGCCTATCTACCATTCACTGTGTACATAAATTATGAACATAGCACATTGAACAGTACAGCACAGGAAGAAGGGACTCGACCCGAAACGTCACCCATTCCCTCGCTCCAGAGATGCTGCCAGTCCCGTTGAGTTACTCCAGCCTTTTGTGTCTATCCACAACACAGGAACAGGCCCTTCAGCCCACAATACCTGTGCTGGACATGATGCCAAGCAAAAATAATCTCCTCAGCTGGCAATTGATCCATATCCCTCCTTTCCCTATATATCACCAGAGTGGTGAATCTCTGGAACTCTCTGCCACAGAAGGTAGTTGAGGCCAGTTCATTGGCTATATTTAAGAGGGAGTTAGATGTGGCCTTTGTGGCTAAAGGGATCAGGGGGTATGGAGAGAAGGCAGGTACAGGATACTGAGTTGGATGATCAGCCATGATCATGTTGAATGGTCGCAGGCTCGAAGGGCCGAATGGCCTACTCCTGCACCTATTTTCTATGTTTCTATGTTTCTATCCCTGTGCCTATCTAAAAGCCTCTTGGACACCACTATCGTATCTGCCTCCACCACCACCCCTGGCAGCCCGTTCCAGGCACCCACCACCCGCTGTGTAAAATAAAACATACCCCCCACATCTCCTTTCAACTTTGCCCCTTAAAGATGTGTCACCTAGTTTAGGTAGACAAAAGTGCTGGACAAACTCAGCAGGAGAGGCAGCATCTCTGGAGCGAAGGAAATAGGCAACGTTTCAGGCCAAAACCCTTCTTCAGTTTAGTTTAGTTTAGAGATACAGCGTGGATACAGGCCCTTCGCCCCACCGTGTCCGCTGCCGACCAGTGATCCCCGCACACTAACACCCAATATTCCAACCCAAAGTATTATTGAGTTGCATTGTGACTGCCTGACTCTTATAATAAATTCCCCGACCAATGAAGGCAAGCAGGATGTATACCTTCTTATAGTTAAGCTAAACACAAATTGCTGGAAAAATCTCCAGAGATGCTGCCTGACCCGCTGAGTTACTCCAGCAACTCTGTGTCTATCTTCAGTATCAACTAGCATCTGCAGTCATTCTGATGCCTTCTTAGACTCAAACGGCAGGCTTATTATACCTTTCATTAGAAAATGGCTTAGGAATTATTCATTTGCCTTGTACAGCATTTGCAATGTTGATAATTCCCTTGAGTATTTGTGCAACTAACACTAATACATTGTGGATTTAAACACCAAATTTTATTGATGCAATTAAGATGTGATTTTCCTCTAGATTTATTTTGAAATTACATTGGCCACGCTTGGCGAATTATCAAAACTGCAACTGTTTTACCAGGAAGCAGATAATTCCGAGATCATTTTTCCAGCTGATAAGCCAAAATGTTAATGGACAAGGGCATGGAGCACATTGTAGTGAGTGCGGAGTCTGTGGAGAACGGAGAGTTTATGGGGTCAAAGATAGACACAAAATGCTGGAGTAACTCAGCGGGACAGGCAGCATCTCTGAAGAGAAGGAGTGGGTGACGTTTCGGGTGGAGACCCTTCTTCAGAGTGAGAGTCAGGGGAGAAGGATATTAATAGCCCTGTCCCACTGTACGAGTTCATTCAAGGGCTCTCCCAAGTTTTGCCCTGATTCGAACTCGGAGATTTACGGTAATGGCCGCTCGTCGGTACTCGGGGCTCTCGTGGACATTTTTCAACATGTTGAAAAATCTTCACGAGTCTTCCCGAGCTTACCGCGTTTCCCGAGTACCTGCCGTTAGCGTTACGAGCCGCTAAGAGACGTCACCGAGCTCCGACGTACCCGCTACGTTCATTCTCCGTGCTTACCACGAGTTTGATTTTTGTTTGAACTCGGGATGAACTCGTACCGTGGGACAGGGCTTTAAAGGTATAGAAAGGTACAGGACAAATCACTGATGACCAAGGAAAGGTAGAGCCCACAATGGTCCCTTGTTGGCTGTGGAAGAGGTGACAATGAAGGGATGCGAACAGTGGAACTAGCAGTGTTTAAGAAGGAACTGCAGATGCTGGAAAATTGAAGGTAGACAAAAATGCTGGAGAAACTCAGCGGGTGAGGCAGCATCTATGGAAAGAAGGAATAGGCGACGTTTCGGGACGAGACCCTTCTTCAGACTGATGTGAGGGTGGGGGGGGGGGGGAGGAAGAAAGGGAGAGGCGGAGACAGCGGGCTGTGGGAGAGCTGGGAAGGGGAGGGGAAAGAAGGAGAAAGCAGGGACAACCTGAAATTGAAGAAGTCAATGTTCAAATAGTGAAACTAGCAGGATGACAAATGTGGGGGAGGGGCAGCGAGAGGGAGAATCCAGACTGAGAGAGTCTCAGAAGAAGGGTCTCGGCCCGAAACGTCACCTATTCCTTCTCTCCTGAGATGCTGCCTGACCCGCTAAGTTACTCCAACATTTGGCGTCTATCTTCACTTTAAACCAGCATCTGCAGTTCCTTCCTACTACTCCCTTCCATGTTCCGGAGGAGGCGCTGTCCTGAACGGCTGCCTGTCCTGCAGCTGTCCGTTTTTTTCCCCTTCTTTTTTATTATTTTTAGTACGTTGAGTGTGTAGTCAGGGGGCCTAATCTTTTTATGTGTGGGGGGTGGTGGGGGGGAAGGGGGAAACTGCTTTTCGAGTCCCTACCTGGTCGGAGGGGCTGCCTTCCTCCGAGCAGCGACTTCGACCTGTCCTTGCGGCCTACCAGCGGGTCCTGGAGCGACGTTTCCCTGAGGGGACCGGGCCAGAACATCGGCTTTGGCGGCGGCGCAGCGCTGGAGCGCTATTGCGGAGCGGGCGATGCCTTTCCTGGGTCGCCGCGCTGGAACTCCAGTATGCTGGGACCGCAGATGAGAACATCGTGGAGCCGCGGTTCTGTGGAGCGGCCAGCTGCGGCGCTGAACTTTACATCCCGGAGCCTGGGATCTCTTGCTGAGATCGCCAGTGTGTGGAGCTCCGTCCGGCGCGGTCTGTTGGCTAGGAAGCCGCGGTCTCCGGTGGGAAGGCGGCCGTTCCTGGCACCCCAAGCCGCTGGGGGTTCTCCCGACGCCGGAGCACCATCACCCGGCGAGAACATCGGGCGCCGTGGCGGCGACTGTGGAGGCCTCAATAGGCCCGACTTTGGGTGGACAAGAGGATGGGGACTGGACTTTGTGCCTTCCCCCACAGTGGGAACTACTGTGGGGGGATGTTTTTGTGTTGAACTTCTTTTTGAATCTATGTTGTATTTTTATTAATGTGCCTCAAGGACATCAGAATTTCCCCTGAATAAGGGGATTAATAAAGTTTAATCTAATCTAATCTAATCTAATCTTCCATTGACTCCATCTACACCTCACGCTGCCACGGCAAGGCCAGCAGCATAACCAAGGACCAGTCTCACCCTGGCCACTCCCTCTTCTCCCCTCTCCCATCGGGCAAAAGGTACAGAAGTGTGAAAACGCACACCTCCAGATTCAGGGACAGTTTCTTCCCAGCTGTTATCAGACAACTGAACCATCCCACCACAACCAGAGAGCAGTGCTGAACTACTATCTACCTCATTGGAGACCCCCGGCCTATCCTTGATTGGACTTTACTGGACTTTATCTTGCACTAAACATTATTCACGTCATCATGTATCTGTACCGTGTGGACGGCTCGATTGTAATCACGTGTAGTCTTTCCACTGACTGGTTAGCACGCAACAAAAACTTTTCATGGAAAAATAGGTGCAGGAGTAGGCCAATCGGCCCTTTGAGCCAACACCACCATTCAATATGGTCATGGCTGATCATCCAGAATCAATACCCCTTTCCTGCTTTCTGTGTTAAGGGCCTGTCCCACTTAGGCGATTTTTTCGGCGCCTATCACAGTCGTAGCAGGTCACCGAAAAAGCAGCGACTGGACCCCCCCCCCCCCCCCCCCCCCCACGACAATGTCTACGACAACCTACCACCTAGTCGACGTCAAGCTGCGGCAAGCTACCGACAACCGGCGGCCCACTAGGACGTCCACCCACGACCACACCCACGACAACCAAAGTCAACCTACGTCCATCCGCGACAAGCTACGACACGTAACGACCCTGTCGGCGACGACTGAAGACAACTGACGACAATTCAGTCGCCGGTACCTGTCACCGGTTGACGTAGGTTGACGTAGGTAGTCGCCAATGGAATTCACCGAAGTCAGCACTGTCAATTTGCCAACGTCACCCTGGCGACAACCTACGACAGCACCGACAACAGGAGATGACAAGCCAGGTGAAACCCACTGTCGCCGCAAAGTTTTGAACATTTCAAAATCCAGCGGCGACCAGAAAGACGCTACGACTCTTTGGGCGACTTGAGGAGACGACCATACAGGTGACACCCCACGACCATGTGGCGACAGCCTAGTCACCTGTAGTCGCCGATAAAAATCGCCTAAGTGGGACAGGGGCTTTAGTCTCGGTACTCATGACAATAAACTATAAACTACACTGAACTAAACCATTGGGCTTGAGTGGGGCTGGCGGGGGGTGGAGGAGGTCTCAGTAGCTGCCTGACAAACAGTGGTTCAACTGGGTCCTCAGGGTGGGGCAAAATGTGTAGGAAAGAAGTGTAGATGCTGGTTTAAATCGAGGGTAGACGCAAAATGCTGGAGTAACTCAGCGGGTCAGGCAGCATCTCTGGAGAGAAGGAATGGGCGACGTTTCTGGTCGAGACCCTTCTTCAGACTGATGTCAGGGGAGTGGGTGGGACAGAGATAGAATGTAGTCGGAAACCATGAGACTGGTGGGAGAACTGGGAAGGGGGAGGGGACGGTGATTGGAGGGAAAGTTAGAGAAGTCAATGTTCATACCGCAGGGGTGTAAACTACCCAAGTGAAATATGAGGTGCTGCTCCTCCAATTTGCACTGGGCCTCACTCTGACAATGGAGGAGGCCCAGGATGGAAAGGTCAGATTCTGAATGGGAGGGGGAGTTGAAGTGCTGAGCCACCGGGAGATCAGGTAGGTTAAGGCGGACTGAGTGGGGGTGTTCAGTGAAACGATCGCCGAGCCCTCAGGGTGGGAGTTAGCTGCTGATGACCTCAGATGTACTCAAGCTGAACCCTGTGTCGTATTTGTCAATTATTATTACAATTATCATAAATTGTATTACTTATCAATTATAATTTATAGAATTCCTGCCACAGAGACTCCACCATTTAAAGCCATCGAGAGATCGATACAGGCTCATTATCCTCAGTAAGAACATAGTCGCTCTGCCTCTTGAATGGTCTCTCCCCCCTCTCTATCTCACCTCTCCACTCTACCTCACTCTCTTGGGTGGCACGGTGGCGCAGCAGTACAGCTGCTGCCTTACAGTGAATGCAGCACCGGGTTCGATCCCGACTACGGGTGCTGTCTGTACGGAGTTTGTACGCTCTCCCCGTGACCTGCGTGGGTTTTCTCCGAGATCTTCGGTTTCCTCCCACACTCCAAAGACGTGCAGGATTGTAGGTTAATTGGCTTGGTAAAATGTAAAAAATTGTCCCTAGAGGGTGTAGGATAGTGTTAGTGTGCGGGGATCGCTGGTCGGCGCGGACCCGGTGGGGCGAAGGGCCTGTTTCCGCGCTGTGTCTCTAAACTAAACTACACTAGTCTCACCTGCCTGCGTTTAACACGTATCCCTCTGAACCTGTCCTACCTATGTACCTGTCTAAATGTTTCTTAAACGCTGCAATAATACCTGCAACATTCCTCCCACATTCCAAAGCTATGTAGGTTTGTAGGTTAATTGGCTTCTGTGAATTGTCCCTCGTGTGTAGGATGCGAAACTGGGATCACATGGAACGTGCACACGTGATCATTCCACGCTGGTCCTCTACAACTAAAAAAAACTAGGCTTTCCTCAAGTTATTTATGGCCTAAGAGAGTTGTGAATCTGTGGAATTCTCTGCCTCTGTGGGCGGTGGAGGCTGGTTCTCATGATACTTTCAAGAGAGAGCTAGATAGGGCTGTTAAAGATAGCGGAGTGAGGGGATATGGGGAGAAGGCAGGAACGGGGTACTGATTGGGGATGATCACCCATGATCACATTGAATGGTGGTGCTGTCTCGAAGGGCCGAATGGCCTACTCCTGCACCTATTGTCCATTGTCTACAAGACAGTTATCCTCAACCACAGCCACAGAATAAAAGGATGTAGCTTTAGAAAGGAGATGAGGAGGAATTTCTTTAGTCAGAGGGTGGTGAATCTGTGGAATTCATTGCCACAGAAAGCTGTGAGAGGAAACTGGAGAACCTGTAATCAATAGTCTTTCTGCTCACTGGTTCATAACATCATAAGAGAAAGGAGCAGAATTAGGCCATTCGGCCCCATCAAGTCTACTCCGCCATTCAATCATGGCTGATCTATCTCACCTTCCTATCTCCATTCTCCTGCCTTCTCCCCAAAACCCCTGACAGCCGTACTAATCAAGAATCTATCTATCTATGCTTTAAAAATATCCACTGACTTGGCCTCCACAGCCCTCTGTGGCAAAATAAATCCAGATTCACCACCCTCTGACTAAATAAATTCCTCCTCATCTCCTTCCTAATAGAACGTCCTTTAATTCTGAGGCTGTGACCTCTAGTCCAAGACTCTCCCACTAGTGGAAACATCCTCTCCACATCCACTCTGTCCGAGCCTTTCACTATTCAGTACGTTTCAATGATGTCTCCCCCCTCATTCTTCAACACCCATGCGAGTACAGGCCCAGTGCCGTCAAAAGCAACACAAGCCTTTCACTCTGTAACTCGGCACACATGACAATAAACTAGACTCAACACAACTAAATAGCGAATGGAAAGATTCCCCGATGACGCGATTATGAATATCGTTAGCGATTTAATATGATATCGTTTTAAATTCCTCCCTTTCAGCTTGTGGGGATTTGCGTGTGATTTATTTAAATGTTATACCCGTATAATCCACTGCTTTCCGATTTGAAAAATTCCATCAACCTTCAGCGGTTGGCTGAGTGTCGGCAGTCAGCCTAAGATTCACTGTGGGTGGAACTGCACATGCTGGTTTAAATCGAAGATAGATACAAAATGCTGGAGTGAATCTAAAGGCAAGGCACAAAATAGATACATAGAAACATAGAAAATAGGTGCAGGAGGAGGTCATTTGGCCCTTCGAGCCAGCACTGCCATTCATTGTGATCATGGCTGATCGTCCCCAATCAATAACCCGTGCCTGCCTTCTCCCCATATCCCTTGATTCCACTAGTCCCGAGAGCTCTATCTAACTCTCTCTTAAATCCATCCGGTGATTTGGCCTCCACTGCTCTCTGTGGCAGGGAATTCCACAAATTCACAACTCTCTGGGTGAAAACGTTTTTTCTCACCTCAGTCTGAAATGGCCCCCCCTTTATTCTAAGACTGTGAACCCTGGTTCTGGACTCGCCCAACATTGGGAACATTTTTCCTGCATCTAGCTTGTCCAATCCTTTTATAATTTTATATGTTTCTATAAGATACCCACTCATCCTTTTTATATGTTTCTATAAGATCCCTCCCTCATCCTTCTAAACTCCAGTGAATACAAGCCTAGTCTTTTCAATCTTTCCTCATTTGACCGTCCCGCCATCCCAGGGATCAATCTCGTGAACCTACGCTGCACTGCCTCGATCACAAGGATGTCCTTCCTCAAATTAGGAGACCAAAACTGTACACAATACTCCAGATGTGGTCTTACCAGAGCCCTAGATGCTGCAGTAACTCAACGGATCAGGCATTTCAGAGTCTGAAGAAGGGTCTCGACCCAAAAACTTCACCCATTCGTCCGCTCCAGAGATGCTGCCTGTCCCGCTGAGTTAATCCAGCATTTTGTGCCTAGGCCTAAGATTCACTCCCTGGCCACGCAGCGGAGTTTATAATCCCGCAAGGTGGCCGGAATCTTCAAATAATTCATCGCAACCTCTGAGGCGATGTTCGCACCACTTTATGGCACCTCCGCGTAAAATAGTGCGCAGTCCCTATCTATCTGTCTGGGCATGAGATCGATTAAGAACAGTGGGAAGGTCATTTCATGAAACAAATGTTATTTCCCCTCCCTTGGGAAATTTAACCTGATCTGAATGGAATTTCCAATGCGCATGTGTAATGTGTATCGACTGAAGTCGTTGCTGCAATCTCCCTTTGGCTCAAGTGTTGATAACCTCGACTGTTTGGCTGTGGGAGAGCTACACGCCGGCGAAATCATTTGAACGTCTGTAGTTTTAGTTGAAGGAGATAGACACAAGAAGCTGGAGTAACTCAGCGGGACAGGCAGCATCTCTGCAGAGAAGGAACGGGTGAGGTTTCGGGTCGAGACTTTCAGTTTTAGTTTCGAGATACAGCGCGGAAACGGGCCCTTTGGCCCACCGGGTCCGTGCCGACCAGCGATCCCTGCACGCTGTCCTACACACACTAGGGACAGTTTTGCGCTCATACCAAGTATACCAGCCCAAGCCTACAAACCTGCAAGTCGTTGGAGCGCGGGGAGAAATAGAAAATCTCGGAGAAAACCCACGCTGGTCACGGGGAGAATGTACAAATTCCGTGCAGGCGGCACCGATAATCAGGATCGAACCCGCGTTAACATATGATGACCCTTAAGGGGTTGGACAGGCTAGATGCAGGAAGATTGCTCCCGATGTTGGGGAAGTCCAGGACAAGGGGTCACAGCTTAAGGATAAGGGGGAAATCCTTTAAAACCGAAATGAGAAGAACTTTTTTCACACAGAGAGTGGTGAATCTCTGGAACTCCCTGCCACAGAGGGTAGTCGAGGCCAGTTCATTGGCTATATTTAAGAGGGAGTTAGATGTGGCCCTTGTGGCTAAGGGGATCAGAGGGTATGGAGAGAAGGCAGGTACGGGATACTGAGTTGGATGATCAGCCATGATCATATTGAATGGCGGTGCAGGCTCGAAGGGCCGAATGGCCTACTCCTGCACCTAATTTCTATGTTTCTATGAGCGTTTGACAGCACTGGGCCTGTACTTGCTGGAGTTTAGAAGGTTGAGGGGGGGGACCTCATTGAAACACTGAATAGTGAAAGGCTTGGATAGAGTTGTTGTGTCGAGGATGTTTCCACTAGTGGGAAGGTCTAGGGCTAGAGGTCACAGCCTCAGAATTAAAGGATGTTCTTTTAGGAAGGAAATTAGGAAACATTTATCTAGTCAGAGGGTGGTGAATCTGTGGAATTCTTTGCCACAAACGGCTGTGGAGGCCAAGTCAGTGGATATTTTTAAGGCAGAGATAGATAGACTTGATTAGTACAGGTGTCAGAGGTTATGGGGAGAAGGCAGGAGAATGGGGATAGGAGGGAGAGATAGATCAGCCCTGATTGAATGGCGGAGTAGACTTGATGGGCCGAATGGCCTTATTCCGCTCCTGTCACTTATGACCTTATGATGGCCAGTGATCCCCATACACTAGCACTATTCTACACATTAGGAACAATTTACAATTTTTACAGAAGCCAATTAACTGAAGAAGGGCCTCGACCTGAAACGTCGCCCATTCCTTCTCTCCGGAGATGCTGCCTGTCCCGCTGGGTTACTCCAGCATTTTATGTCTACCTTCGATTTAAACCAGCATCTGCCGTTCTTTCCTGCACCACCTGCAAACCTGTACGTCTTTGAAGTGTCGGAGGAAACCCTAGCACCCGTAGAAAACTTTTTGTTTAATTTTAATTTAGTTTAGGTCAGAGACACAGCATGGAAACAGGCCCTTCGGCCCACCAATAGTCTGCCCCGACCAACAATCACTCCGTACACTAGTTCTATCCTACCTTCTAGGGACAATTTACAGAAGCCAATTAACCTCCAAACCTGCACGTCTTTGGAGTGTAGGGGGAAACCGGAGCACCCGGAGAAAACCCACGCAGGTCACGGGGAGAACGTTAAGAACTTTAAGAATTAGGGGTAGGCCATTTCGAACGGAGATGTGGAAAAACTTTTTCACCCAGAGAGTTGCGAATCTGTGGAATTCTCTGCCTCAGAAGGCGGTGGAGGCCAATTCTCTGGATGCTTTTAAGAGAGAGTTAGATAGAGCTCTTAAAGATAGCGGAGTCAGGGGATATGGGGAGAAGGCAGGAACGGGGTACTGATTGGGGATGATCAGCCATGATCATATTGAATGGCGGTGCTGGCTCGAAGGGCCGAATGGCCTACTGCTGGACTATTGTCTATTGTCTATTGTCCATTGAGAACGTACAAACTCCGTACAGGCAGCACCCGTAGTAAGGATCGAACCCGGGACCCTGGTGCTGTGAGGCAGCAACTCTACCGCTGCGCCACTGTGCCAGCCCTTACATCAAGACTTTATTTAAGGTCATCTCGAATACTCGCCCTTGGAGAGCTCAGATCGCATTAGAATTCATTTCCATTCAATCCTAGTACAATCCTGACCACCTCAACAATATCTCAATGTATGATGGTGAATTGAGTCAAGAAATGAATGAAGCCATGAGAAATCTCACTCTCCGAGCACCAACAGGGATATGGACCAAGCGCAGGCAGGGGGGGGGGGACTAGTGTCGCTGGGACATGTTGCATGTTGGCCGGTGTGGGCAAGTTGGGCTGAAGGGCCTGTTTCCACACTGTATCACTCTATGACTCTGCGACCGTCTGCTTTCCAGAGATGAGCGGGTCTCGCTGCTCGATCTCCTTTTTCATCGGGGACTTTGGAAAATTGGAAACGGGCAGGAGAAAGTCTTTGTGCAGCAATTTTAATCAAATCCACTGGTGTTTGGCGAGAGATTGAAGAAGCACATGGATTTTCAAAGTAGGTCTTTGCTGACACTGAGCTAAAAACAGCGTCGTAGATTACCGGGCAGTGAGAGGCATCTTCATTTGTCAAAGCAATCATCTAGTCCACACGTGTCCTTCAGGAAGGCAACAGTGACCTCCTTAACTAGTCCGGCCTATATGGGACTCCCGTCCCAATGTATCGGAAGGAAAGAGACCGTGTTTCATTTGTACGCGCAGTGTGAAAGGTTGCAGCCCCCTGTTCGACTATCCGAAGGGGCTGCTCCTCAAGTTTTGGCGACATTACTTCTAGCCCCATGAAAGTAAGCATGCAGGTACAGCAGGCAGTGAAGAAAGCGAATGGCATGTTGGCCTTTATAACAAGAGGAATCGAATATAGGAGCAAAGAGGTCCTTCTGCAGTTGTACAGGGCCCTAATGAGACCACACCTGGAGTATTGTGTACAGTTTTGGTCCCCAAATTTGAGGAAGGACATTCTTGCTGTTGAGGGAGTGCAGCGTAGGTTTACAAGGTTAATTCCTGGGATGGCGGGACTGCCATATGCTGAGAGAATGGAGCGGCTGGGCTTGTACACTCTGGAGTTTAGAAGGATGAGAGGGTATCTCATTGAAACATATAAGATTGTTAAGGGCTTGGACACGCTAGAGGCAGGAAACATGTTCCCGATGGGAGTCCAGAACCAGGGGCCACAGTTTAAGAATAAGGAGTAAGCCATTGAGAACGCAGACGAGGAAACACTTTTTCTCACAGAGAGTGGTGAGTCTGTGCTCTCTGGATGCTTTCAAGAGAGAGCTAGATAGGGCTCTTAAAAATAGCTGAGTCAGGGGATATGGGGAGAAGGCAGGAACGGGGTACTGATTGGGAATGATCAGCCATGATCACATTGAATGGCGGTGCTGGATCGAAGGGCCGAATGGCCTCCTCCTGCACCTATTGTCTATTGTCTATTGTCTATCCCCGTCCGTCTGCTCCTGGGCCTGGCCAAGATGGCCGTTCGCGGGTCCAGGCATCGGGTAGTCGACTGCCTGCCCCTCTTCCGGGCATACGTCCGTGCCCGCGTGTCCCTGGAGAGGGAACCCGCGGTGTCCACGGGGACTCTGGAGGCCTTCCGTGAATGCTGGTCGCCACGGGAGGTCCCGCGTATTGTTGATAAATTTGCCGTTATATTAATCTGATAATCGTTTGTTTGTAAAACTGTCAACATAGGCAGTCTTGGTTTATGTTAATACTCTGTACGTTTAATTTTTTTTTTAATAAAAGTATTTGTATAATTAAAAATACATTTTTTTTTAATTAAAAAAATGTGTCAGAAGGAATTGCAGATGCTGGTTTAGACCAAAGATAAGACACAACATAGCTGGAGTAACTCAGCGGGCCAGGCAGCATCTCGGGACAAAAAGGAATAGGTGATGTTTCGGTGTCTGAAGTAGGGTCTCGACCCGAAACGCCACCTGTTCCTCTTCTCCAGAGGCGCTGCCTGTCCCGCTGAGTTACTCCAGCTTTGTGTGTCTATTTCCAGTCCCATTGCAATGTGATTGAAAGGACTGGACAGTGTGGATGTGGAGAGGATCATAAGATCATAAGAGATAGGGGTAGAATTAGGCCATTCGGCCCATCAATTCTACTCCGCCATTCAATCATGGCTGATCTAACTTTCCCTCCTAAAACCCCTGTCCCACGGTACGAGTTCATTCCAAGGAATCTCCCGAGTTTGCCCTGATTCGAACTCGGAGATTTACGGTAATGGCCGCTCGTCGGTACTCGGGGCTCTCGTGGACATTTTTCAACGTGTTGAAAAATCTTCACGAGTCTTCCCGAGTACCTGCCGTTAGCGAGTCTTCCCGAGTACCTGCCGTTAGCGTTATGTGCTGCTAAGATTCGTCCCCGAGCTCCGACGTACCAGCTACGTTCATTCTCCGTGCTTACCACGAGTTTGATTTTAAACTCGGGAGAGCTCTTGGAATGAACTCGTACCATGGGACAGGGCTTTAACCCCATTCTCCTGCCTTCTCCCCATAACCTCTGACACCCGTTTCAACTATTGCGAGAGTGCACAGCCTCAGAGTAACAAGGACGTACCTTTAGAAAGGAGATGAGGGGGGATCTATTTCATCAGAGGGTGGTGAATCTGTGGATTTCATTGCCACGGAAGGCTGTGGAGGCCAAGTCAGTGGATAGTTTGAAGGCAGAGGATAGATCGATTCTTGATTAGTACGGGTGTCAGGGGTTTTGGGGAGAAGGCAGGATAATGGAGTTGAGAGAGAGAGATAGATCAGCCATGATTGAATGGCGGAGTGGACTTGATGGGCCGAATGGCCTAATTCTTTGCGGAGAACTTGTGAACCTATGAGATACAAGAGGCTGCAGATGCTGGAGGTTTGAGCAATAAACAAACGATCGGAGAAACTCAACAGGTCAGGCAGCATCTGCGGTGGGAATTGGACACACGACGTCTTGGGTCAGTGGAACTCCCACTTTGAATCTCCCAATCTGGATTACAGGTACCATCAGTCTATCAAATACCCGCTTTTTCCGCTGTTCCTAATCCCTGTGTCCCCTCGTGTTCACCTCTTCCCCAGCCAACAATGGGCCATTGTGGGCTCTACCCTCCCTTGGTCATCTGTCCCGGCCATTTCCTACCTCCAGTTCCCTCCCTTCTACTTTCAGCCTGAAGAGGGGTAAAAACGTCACCCGTCCTTTCCCTCCAGAGATGCTGCCTGACCCGCTGAGCTACTCCGGCACTTTGTGTCTCTCTCCGGCCTGTCCCTGTGCTCGACGTTCCACAATCGTGCGGGCATTTCATTGATGCTCTGAAGAAGATTTCATCATTCGGCCGACACCATTAAGGGCGTGGCAGTGTGCGCAGCGGCAGAGTTGCTGCCTCACAGCGGCAGAGACCCGGGTTCGATCCTGACTGCGGGTGCTGTCTGTACGGAGTTTGTACCTTCTCCCCGCGAGGTATCTACGAGATCTTTGGTTCCCTCCCACACTCCGGGGGTTAATTGGCTTGGTATAAATGTAAAACAATTGTCCCTAGTGTGTGTGGGGTAGCGTTAATGTGACAATAGACAACAGGTGCAGGAGTAGGCCATTCGTCCCTTCGAGCCAGCAGCGCCATTCAATGTGATCATGGCTGATCATCCCCAATCAGTACCCCGTTCCTGCCTTCTCCGCATATCCCCTGACTCCGCTATCTTTAAGAGCCCTATCTAGCTCTCTCTTGAGAGGATCGCTGGTCAGCACAGTCGGTGCAGGGATCGCTGGTCGGCTCGGTCTCAGCGGGGCCGGAGGGTCTCTTTCCGCGCTGTATCTCTGAACCTAAACCAAAATAAGCTAATCATTTTATACTAACTGCTCAGCAGCTCATTACTGCTTGTGACACCTGGCTGTGCAAGGATTGGATGCTGGAACCTTGCTCCAAAGATACTTGAGACACGTTGAAGTCAGGGAAAGGATCACGTTTATGCAAATCGGCCTTGGTGTCAAAATGCAAGCTTCATGTTTCTCAGTAATTGATGCCCCTGTTGTGAGGTGGAACTCATCGCTTGATTAATCGGAAGAAATCTTAACGAGCCAGTTCCAAAGAAGTCCCAGTCTGAAGAAGTGTCCCGACCCGAAACGTCACCTATTCCCTCGCCCCATCGATGCTGCTTCACCCGCTGAGTTTCTCCAGCAATTTTTGTCTACCTTCGATTTTTTCCAGCATCTGTAGTTCTTTCTTAAACACTTCCAAATGTTCTTCAAGGGAAGGAACTGCAGATGCCGGTTTACACCGAAGACAGACACAAAATGCCGGAGTAACTCAGCGGGACGGGCAGCATCTCCGGAGAGAGAAGGAATGGGTGACGTTTCGGGGTCGAGACCCTTCTTCAGATTGAGAGTCAGGGGAGAGAGAGAGAGACACACGCACAGAGATATGGATGGGTAAGGTGTGAAAACGTGAGATCAAAAGTGGACGAGGGTCAAGGAAAATGTGGGATGGATTGTCGTTAGCTGAGGGGAAGGTGACAATGGGGCGCCCAATCAGTAAAACCTGATCAGGAGGACAGTGAAACTAGTCGGAGAACTGTGAAGGGAGAGGGACGGAGAGACAGGGAAAGCGAGGGCTACTTGAAGTTAGAGCAGCCACTGTTTTGGCAACCGGGAGATCAGGTAATGTTCCACTTGCAAAGCTGAAATCAATGGAAGTTAAATTTGGATCGGGCGTTACCATCTGGAGTCTGTCAGCCGTTATCTCTTAGGCAGCCAGTGACCCCGGTCTGTATTTACAGTCGGATGGACAGTTCAATGAGACAGATGGCTGGATCTACCCGTTGATGATAGACGATAGGCAACAGGTGCATGAGTAGGCCATTCGGCCGTTCGAGCCAGCACTGCCATTCAATGTGATCATGGCTGATCATCCACAATCAGTACCCTGTTCCTGCCTTCTCCCCATATCCCCTGACTCCACTATCTTTAAGAGCCCTATCTAGCTCTCTCCAGAGAACCGGCCTCCACCTGAGGCAGAGAATTCCACAGACTCACAACTCTCTGGGTGAAAAAGTGTTTCCTCGTCTCCGTTCTAAATGGCCTACCCCTTATTCTTAAACTGTGGCCCCTGGTTCTGGACTCCCCCAACATCGGGAACATGTTTCCTGCCTCTAGCGTGTCCAAACCCTTCATAATCTTATACGTTTCCATAAGATCCCCTCTCATCCTTCTAAACTCCAGAGTGTACAAGCCCAGCTGCTCCATTCTCTCAGCATATGACAGTCCCGCCATCCCGGGAATTAACCTGGTGAACCTACGCTGTACTCCCTCAATAGCAAGAATGTCCTTCCTCAAATTAGGGGACCAAAACTGTACACAATACTCCAGGTGTGGTCTCACTAGGGTCCTGTACAACTGCAGAACGACCTCTTTGCTCCTGTACTCGACTCCTCTTGTTACGATCTGCTGCCTGTCTGCCGTTATCCCGCACATTAGGCAGCAGTGACCCCCGGGTCTGTATTTATGGTCGGGCGGACAGTTCGGTGCGACGGATGGCTGGATCTACCCATTGATAAACGCCGGGGATGACAGGAAGGCTGATAAAAGCCGAAGGAAACGGATAAATCGATGGGGAGATTGATTGATGGGAAGAGGGATGTGGAGACACAGCGAGACAGATGGGGACGGATACTATCAGTTAGTCGGCGAGGCAGATCGGGGGATATAGATATAAACGGATGGATGCGGTGAGATAGGCAGGTAAACAACAAGGCCTGAACATCAGACAGTGAGATAGATCGGAAGATAGGTAGAGATAAGAGTTTGTTGTGGTGAGACAGACTGACAGAACATAATAAGGTTCTGTTGATGCTGTTTCCCAGCAGATAACGTGCTCTTATGTCTGAATCAGGAGATGATGGAAACAGATCCATTCCAGACAGCTGAACACCAGCCTTGCACTAAGGAAGCACGGTAACACAGAGGTGCCTTAAGGGCCTGCCCCACTTGGACGACCCAATCCACGAGCTTAGAAGACCCTAGAAGAGTTGAAAAAAGTGTCAAGGTCGTGTTGACTCGCCAAAGTAAAAGACCTCCTACGACCATGTCTACGACCTCCTACGACCATGTCTACGACCTCCTACGACCATGTCTACGATCTCCTACGACCATGTCTACGACCTCCTACGACCATGTCTACGACCTCCTACGACCAGGTCTATGACCTCCTACGACTATGTCTACGACCTCCTACGACCATGTCTACGACCTCCTACGACCATGTCTACGACCTCCTACGACTATGTCTACGACCTCCTAAGAACCCCCTCGACCTCAGCCTTCCACACCTAAGACCAACTACGACTAGCTACGAGTGGAAAATGATCACATGATAAAATTATGTCATAGAAACATAGAAAATAGGTGCAGGAGTAGGCCATTCGGCCCTTCGAGCCTGCACCGCCATTCAATATGATCATGGCTGATCATCCAACTCAGTATCCTGTACCTGCCTTCTCTCCATACCCCCTGATCCCTTTAGCCACAAGGGCCACATCTAACCCTCTTAAATATAGCCAATGAACTGGCCTCAAATACATTCTGTGGCAGAGAATTCCAGAGTTTCACCACCTTCTGTGTAAAAAATGTTTTTCTCATCTCAGTCCGAAAAGATTTCCCCTTTATCCTTAAACTGTGACCAAACTGTCATGTTTGCATTTTTTTTTCTCGGGCCAGCTACGACTATCTACGACTACCATCGTAAGTTGGGCCGAAGGGCCTGTTTCCACGCTGTATCACTCTGCGACTCTGTGAGTTCCTCCAGCATTTCTGTGTCGATCTGAGGATTGTTATTGACTATGTACAGAGCACAAGACGGTGGAACGCAATGGAATGTCAAACCCTTTAACATAGTGGATGAACGGTGTACATCCCGTGAGATTCGACATCAGATTTAATGAGTTGTTGGAGATACTGTAATGTAACATTAGCCTCCCCATAGTATACTGAGCGGAGCAAAAGGCTTATTTCCCTATGTTGGTGCCATGCATGATGAGTGTCTAACAGCATCCTGCCTGCACAAGGCATGGGAAGTAATTGAATATATGTGAGGAATGAATTGGCAGGTTTCGTAGGCCAATGTTCAATTTATTTTCATGCCTTCCCCTTACCCATGAGAAATGCCGCAAGGTTCCCTGACCTATCGGAGAAAGCGAGTCTCAGGAGCTGAACAGAGGCGCAAGGTAAATGCTAGTTTAGTTTAGAGAGTCTGAAGAAGGGTCTCCACCCGAAACGTCCACAGATGCTGCCTCACCCGCTGAGTTTCTCCAGCATTTTTGTCCACCTTCTGCTAGTGTAGTTTAGTTTAGTTCAGAGATACACAGTGTTATTAGGGTCGCCAACTGTCCCGTATTAGCCGGGACATCCCGTATATTGGGCTAAATTGGTTTGTCCTGTATGGGACTGCCCTTGTCCTGTATTTGACTGCTACTACTCGGGTCGAGGGGACTGTCGGGTCGGAGCGCCACGTCTGACCCCACCTCACCCGTCCCGACGTAGTGCAGCCCATGGAGTGCAGCAGCAGCAGCGCCTCGCCCGTGGCCCCGTCGGTCGGCAGCCCGGCCAGCTGTCCGACCTTCAGACCTTCGCTTACCGCCGACACCACCACCCCTCCTTCTCATGGCCGATCATCGGTTCATGAGTTGGATGGGGTGCGTGACGTCGCGCGGCCCGGGCCAAAACTCCTCAGCTGGCCCGCCGGCTGGGCTTTGTGTGCAGTCCAGCACCCGGGCCCAACTCATCATTCACCCAGCCACGGCCGAGTCGGTCAACGAATTGCCGTCGGGAATTTGTCCCGCATTTCGACCTTTGGTCCCTTATTTGGGATGAGAAAGTTGGCGTCCCTAGGTGCTAGCCATTCACCCCTCGAACACCTGGATAAGAGAGACCCCTACGCCAGACTCCTATTCATAGACGACAGCTCTGCCTTTTATACCATGATACCATCCAAGCTTATTGAGGGAGTACAGCGTAGGTTCACACGGTTAATTCCCGGGATGGCGGGACTATCATATGCTGAGAGAATGGAGCGGCTTGGCTTGTACACTCTGGAGTTTAGACGGATGAGAGGGTATCTTATTGAAACGTATAAGATTATTAAGGGTTTGGACACGCTAGAGGCAGGAAACATGTTCCCGATGTTGGGGGAGTCCAGAACCAGGGGCCACTGTTTAAGAATAAGCGGTTAGCCATTTAAAACGGAGATGAGGAAACATTTTTTCACACAGAGAGTTGTGAGTCTCTGGAATTCTCTGCCTTAGAGGGCAGTGGAGGCCGGTTCTCTGGATACTTTCAAGAGAAAGCTTGATAGGGCTCTTAAAGATAGCTGAGTCAGGGGATATGGGGAGAAGGCATGATCATATTGAATGGCGGTGCTGGCTCGAAGGGCCGAATGGCCCACTCCTGCACCTATTGTCTATTGTCTATTCAGCCCACCATGTCTGTACCCAACATGACGCCAACTTAAACCCATCACATCTGCCCGCAGGTGATCAGTATCCCTCTATTCCCTGCATATCCACGTGCCTATGTAAAAGTCTCTTAAACAACATGGAACAGGCCCTTCGGCCCACCATGTCTGTGCCCGACATGATGCCCAATGAAACGAATCTCCTCTGCCTGCATAAAGGTATAGAAGTGTGAAGACCCGATTCTCCTGCCTTCTCCCCGTAACCCCTGACACCCAGGGTCTCACGGACAACTCTGGAAGTGTGAAAACGCACACCTCCAGATTCAGGTTTAAGAAGGAACTGCTGATGCTGGAAAAATCAAAGGTAGACAGAAATGCTGGAGAAACTCAGCGGGTGAGGCAGCATCTATGGAGCGAAGGAATAGGTGACGTTTCGGGTCTCGACCCGAAACGTCACCTATTCCTTCGCTCCATAGATGCTGCCTCACCCACTGAGTTTCTCCAGCATTTTTTGTCCACCTCTAGATTCCGGAACTGTTTCATCCCAGCTGTTGTCAGGCATCTGAACCATCCCATCACAACCAGAGAGCAGTCCCAAACTACTGTCTGCCTCATTGGTGACCCTCGGACTATCCTTGTTCGGACTTTGCTGGCTTTACCTTGCACTAAACGTTATTCCCTTATCATGCATCTAGATAGAGATACATCTACAAGAGCTAGATAGGGTTCTTAAAGATAGCGGAGTCAGGGGATATGGGGAGAAGGCAGGAACGGGGTACTGATTGTGGATGATCAGCCATGATCACATTGAATGGCGGTGCTGGCTCGAAGGGCCGAATGGCCTACTCCTGCACCTATTGTCTATCATGTATCTGTACACTGCAAAGGGCTCGATTGTAATCACGTGTTGTCTTTCCGCTGACTGGATAACACGCAACAAAAAGCTTTCCGCTTTCCAAGGTATGCGAATAGTCGCAAATAAAGGGCGTTTCCTGTTACAAATCACCCCCCCTCCCCCTGTGCTAGTTCCAGGTGACAATAAACTAAACTGAACTGAACTGAGCATCTCTGGAGTACCTCTGCATTAACACCGACACCTAGCTCTCCGCACCGCTCTGGTTTGGCAGCATTGCTGTGAAGGACCTTGAAACACTTTGTAAGGTTAATGGCGCTTTATAAAAGGCAAGCTGTTTCTGTTTTTGCCGTTGTGTGTTGTCCGATTTGTGCGCTAAAACATAGTGACCGTCATGTTGTCAGCTCTCCATGAAGCAGCGGTCGGAATGCATTTCTTACTTGCAGCTTGGGGAGGGGAGATGTGGGGGGAGACCCCCATGAGGGAGGGGGGAAGAACGATGGAGACCTGGCGTGGGGGGACCGTCGTGAGGGTGGGGGGAGGAGAGAAGAACAAAGGGGGACCTGGCGCGAGGGGGGGGGGGAGGGGATATTTGTAACTCTGTCAGCGTCCTTTATGTGGTGACTATTCGCATACCTCGAGTATGCGAGCAAAGAAATTCACTGTGACTTGTCAAGTATTCAATTCAATGCTTACGTGGGTGCGCTAACAAGCTCTTGTTTGGGACAATATACAAAGACCCCATACCATGCAAAATTAACCTTTGGAAGATTCTTTACGAGGATGTTGCCAGGACTAGAGGGTCTGAGCTATCGGAAGGGGTTGAGCAGGCTGGGACTCTACTCCTTGGAGCACTGGGGTGATCTTATAGTGGTGTATAAAATCATGAGAGGAATAGATCGGGTAGATGCACAGAGTCTCTTGCCCAGAGTAGTAGAATCGAGGGCCAGAGGACATAGGTTCAAGGTGAAGGGGAAAAGATTTAATAGGAATCAGAGGGGTAACTTTTTCACACAAAGGGTGGAGGGTGTATGGAACAAGCTGCCAGAGGAGGTAGTTGAGGCTGGGACTATCCCATCATTTAAGAAACAGTTGGACAGGTACATGGATAGGACAGGTTTGGAGGGATCTGGACCAAATGCGAGCAGGTGGGACTAGTGTAGCTGGGACATGTTGGCCGGTGTGGGCAAGTTGGGCCGAAGGGCCTGTTTCCACACTGTATCACTCTATGACTCTATAAAGATGAATGCGGCTACACTTGAACGTAAATTACGCTTTAAATCTTTGAGTTTAGTTTAGTTTATTAGTATCACGTGGACTGAGGTACAGTGAAAAGCTTTTCAGTTTGGTTTAGTTTAGTGATACAGCACGGAAACAGGCCCTTCGGCCCACTGAGTCGGCGCTGACCAGTGCTCCCCGCACATTAACACTACTCTACACACACTAGGGACAATTTTACATTTATACCAAGACAATTGACCTACAATCCTGCAAGCCTTTGGAGTGTGGGAGGAAACCGAAGATACCGGAGAAAACCCACGCAGGTCACGGGGAGAACGTGCAAACTCCGTACAGACAGCACCCGTAGTCAGGATCGAACCGGGGTCTCTAGCGCTGTAAGGCAGCAGCTCTGGCCTACTCCTGCACCTATTTTCTATGTTTAGAAACATAGTAGCATAGAAAATAGGTGCAGGAGTAGGCCATTCGGCCCTTCGAGCCTGCACCGCCATTCAATGTGATCATGGCTGATCATCCAACTCAGTATCCTGTACCTGCTTTCTCTCCATACCCCCTGATCCCTTTAGCCACAAGGGCCACATCTAACTCCCTCTTAAATATAGCCAATGAACTGGCCTCAACTACCTTCTGTGGCAGAGAATTCCAGTGATTCACCACTCTCTGTGTAAAAAATGGTTTTCTCATCTCAGTCCTAAAAGATTTCCCCTTTATCCTTAAACTGTGACCCCTTGTTCTGGACTTCCCCAACATCGGGAATAATCTTCCTGCATCTAGCCTGTCCTACCCCTTAAGAATTTTACAAGTTTCTATAAGATCCCCCCTCAATCTTCTAAATTCTAGCGAGTACAAGCCGAGTCTATCCAGTCTTTCTTCATATGAAAGTCCTGACATCCCAGGAATCAGTCTGGTGAACCTTCGCTGTACTCCCTCTATGGCAAGAATATCCTTCCTCAGGCCTCAGTTACCTCCTCCGGCAGCTCGTTCCATACACACACCACCTTTTTGTGTGAAAAATGACTGCTCAGGTTCCCATTAGGTCTTTCCCCCCTCACCTTAAACCCATGTCCGAAGGTAGACACAAAAAGCTGGAGTCCCAGCCGAGTTACTCCAGCTTTTTGCATCTATCTTCGGTTTAAACCAGCATCTGCAGTTCCTTCCTGCACGTTAAACCGATGTCCTCTGGTTCTCGACTCCCCTACTCTGAGTAGAGCCTGTCTATTTCTCTGCACTAGCCTCTGTGGCTCATTGGGAATCCGGGCCACACGTGGACATAAATCACACACCTGACTTTAAATCTTAATGATATGGTGTCAGAACACCTTGATTGGGAGACAAATGTGCACTGCAGAGCAACAGCAGCCATCAACGCACTGTGCACTGCAAGGGCCAGGAAACGAGCGGGTAGGATCATCTCTGACCCCTCTCAAGGGCCTGTCCCACTTAGGCGATTTTTTAGGCGAATGTCATAGTCGTTTGAGGTCGCCGAAATACCGGCACTACGACGTACGCCCCTACGACATACAGTGCAAACAAAAATATTATAATAATATTAAATTTTAAATGATCTATAATATAACTTTAACATACAACTGCATACAACAAAATATTATAAAAACATTAACATTTAAATTATCTATAGTATAACTTGAATGGAATTCACCGATGTCATCACCGGCAACTACCTACGTCACCCTGGCGACACCCTACAGGGCCTGTCCCACTTGCCGATTTTTTTGGCAACTGCCGGCATCATTGACTGACGTATTAGGTCATCGAATAATTTGCGGTGTGATGCTGCGGTGACGCGGCGTGATGACGTATCGACGCGCGGTGTTTTTTCAAGGGTCGCAACATTTATTTTGCCGCTGCTGGGTTTTGAAATGTTCAAAATCTTTCGCCGACCCCGATATGACCTCGGCAGTCGCCGAAAAAATCGCCAAGTGGGACAGGCCCTTACATCATCCTGGCGACAGCACCTACGTCATGCTACATCAGACTACCCCCCATTGACGTCAAGACAACGGTCGCCGAAACGTTTTGACCGTTTCAAAATTCTGCGGCAACCAGAATTCTGCGCGGACTCTTGGGGCGACTGAGGAGATCGTACAGGCGACACCTCAACGACCATGTGGCGACAGCAGGCCTACAGGCCTAGTCGCCTGCAGTCTCCTAAATATCGCATAAGTGGGACAGGCCCTTCACCCTGGCCACAAACTCTTTGAATCACTTCCCTCTGGAAGGCGACTCCGGACTGTCAAAGCCGCCACAGCCAGACATAAAAACAGCTTTTTTTCCCACAAGCAGTATCTCTACTCAACAGCCAAGAGTCTGTAGCCTCCCTTTGCTCTGGTATTTGATTTCATTCTTCACATGTTTAAATTAAAATGTTTTATTTTTAAATATCTGTGCCAAGGCAAATTCCTTGTATGTATGACATACTTGGCTGATAACATTTATTCCATTCAATTCATAGTTTGCAGGAAAGCTTGCTTGCGAAGGCCAGGCAGCAACAGAGATGCTGAGACTGGACAAAATAAAATGGACTCCATCCAAGACCTTGCTTGCGAAGGCCAGCAGCATCATCAAGGACCAGTCTCACCCTGGTCACTCCCTCGAACACGAAGGCAGATTATTATTAGGAAAAGGGGAGGTGCAACGAGACCTGGGTGTCCTTGTACATCAGTCACTGAAAGTAAGCACACACAAAATGCTGGAGTACCTCAGCGGGTGGGGCAGCATCTCTGGAGAGAAGGAATGGGCAACGTTTCGGGAGGAAGGATCTCGACCCGAAACGTCGCCCATTCCTTCTCTCCAGAGATGCTGCCTGACCCGCTGAGTTACTCCAGCATTTTGCGTCTACCTACGGTTTAATCCAGCATCTGCAGTTCTTTCCTACACACTGAAAGTAAGCAGGCAGGTACAGCGGGCAGTGAAGAAAGCTAATGGCATGTTGGCCTTCATTGCGAGAGGATTTGAGTTTAGGAGCAAAGAGGTCCTACTGCAGTTGTACAGGGCCCTGGTGAGACCGTACCTGGAGTATTGTGAGCAGTTTTGGTCCCCTAATTTGAGGAAGGACATTCTTGCTATTGAGGGAGTGTAGCGTAGGTTTACAATGTTAATTCCCAGGATGGCGGGACTGTCATATGCTGAAATAATGGGTCTCACTGGGTTTATATTCCCTGGAATTTAGAAGGATAAGAGGGGATTTTGTAGAAACATGTAAAACAGGACAGGCTAAATGCAGATTTTTTAACCCATATTGGGGGAGTCCAGAACCAGGCGTCACACAGTTTAAGAATAAGGGGTCGGCCATTTAGGACTGAGATGAGGAAAAAACTTTTCACCCAGAGAGTTGTGAATCTGTGGAATTCTCTGCCACAGAAGGCAGTGGAGGCCAATTCACTGGATGTTTTCAAGAGAGAGTTAGATATAGCTCTTAGGGCTAACTGAATCAAGGTGATATGGGGAGAAAGCAGGAACAATGGACAATAAACAATAGACGGAGGATAACTGATCTCATTCGGGAGCAAGGGGGGGGGGGGGGGGGGGGGGGAGAGGAGGAACGACAGCGCGGAGAGTGGTGGAGAAGTCATGGGCTTGGCAAACCCCTGCTGTTTGCTGTCTGGGTCAATCACGCTGTCATCCGAGCCCAGCAATCCATCCCGACATCGCGGGACGTGTACTCGCCGATAACATCAAGTTCAATCACGTTGCCTCGAATCTTGTGTGGACAGCAGGCACACAGACAAAGGCTGAACACAAATGATGGCCATAAGCTGGCCTCCAAACACATTCATACTCAATAAGCCCTCTCTATAATATATATTCTTTGTAACGTGGATATGGTTTCAGGCAGGCATTATTATCAAAAAAGTGACATTTCTTTGTTTTGTATCTCTACATATCACTGTCTATGCCTCTAGTTCCCCCCCGACTCTCAGTCTGAAGAAGGGTCTGTTTTTCACCCAACAAGCAGCTAACAATGGCCTGCGGACAAAAATGCTGGAGGAACTCAGCGGGTGAGGCAGCATCTATGGAGAGAAGGGATTGGTGACGTTTCGGGTGGAGACCCTTCTTCAGACCAGCTAACAATGGCCTGATTCCTTTATCATCGTTAAATATTTTGCATATCTTTCATTCATTGTTCTTTATCTCTCCACATCACCGTCTATATCTCTCGTTTCCCTTATCCCTAAGAAACGTCGCCCATTCCTTCTCTCCAGAGACGGTGTCTGACTCCTGTGCTGAGTTACTCCAGCTTTTTGAGTATCAGCATTTAAATACGTAGTCCCTTTAACAAGTTCAGGACAGAGGTACCCTCAGACTATGTTTCACAGTGAGCTTCAGTTTAGTTTAGATATACAGCACGGAAACAGGCCCTTCGGCCCACCGAGTCCGCGCACATTAACACTGTCCTACACACACTAGGGACAATTCACAATTTTACTAAGCCAATCAACCTACAAACCTGCACGTCTTTGGAGCGTGGGAGGAAACCGGAGCTCCCGGAGAAAACCCACGCAGGTCACGGGGAGAACGTGCAAACTCCGTACAGTCAGCACCCGTAGTCAGGATCGAACCCGGGGCTCCGGCGCTGTGAGGCAGCAACTCTACCGCTGCGCCACCGTGCCCCCCTCTGAATGAGGGATAATTATTATCTTTATCTATGCGCATTGTTCCTTTAACAGGTTACTCCAGCTTTTTGTGTCGATCTTCGGTTTAAACCGGCATCTGCAGTTCCTTCATCTACACAATAAATGTTTTCCCCCCCATGGAAACTGAGAACCAGTGGCCTTGCAAGTCACCTGGGCTGATAAATCACAGCTCTGATGCAGAGAGGTCAGTGGGCCTGAGTTCTCCAAGATATCAACGGCCCGACATCTCGGAGGATGAAAGCTTGGCAATTAGATGTTCCGTCATTAAACAAGATCTGGTGCATTCATCAACGTAACAAGCTTGTCAGGGAGCAGAGAACCCAGGAGCTAATTCCTCCGCAGTTCTCAACACGATCCATCTATGATGTCTGCACAAGAGAGAGTGGTGGGGTTGGGGGTGGGGGGGGGGGGGGAGTGGGGGATGGGGGGGGGGGGGGGGGTGGGGGATGGGGGTGGGGGATGGGGGGGGGGGAGAGGAAGAGAGAGGGGGGCTTGAATGAATGAAATAGGGAGAGACACATCAGAGAGAGCATCGGAGAGGGACCCTGAGAGAGAGAGAAAAAGATGGGGAGAGAGAGAGAGAGAGAGAGAACGAGAGAGAGAAAAAGAGGGAGAGTGGGAGAGAGAGAGAGAGAGGTGGGGAGAGTGGGTGAGAGAGAGGGAGAGAGAGAGAGGGAGAGAATAGAGAGAGGGAAGGAGAGAGAATAGAGAGAGAGAAGAGAGAGAGAGAGAGAGAGAGAGAGAGAGAGGGAAAAGACTGAGGGAGAGAAGAGAGAAGAGAGAGAGAGAGAGAGAGAGAGAGAGAGAGATAAAAAAAAAGACAGAGAGAGAAAGAGGGAGAGAGAGAGAAGGAAAGAGTGAGGGTGGGGAGGGGAGGCTGTGGGTGGGGGTGGGGAGAGTGTACAGCTCAGAAACAGGCCCTTCGGCCCACCTAGTTGGCGCCAACCAGCGATCACCGCACATTAACACTATCCTACACACACTGGGGACAATTTACACAAACACCAATTAACCTACAAACCTGCACGTCTTTAGAGTGTGGGAGGAAACCGAAGATCTGGGAGCAAACCCAGGCAGGTCACGGGGAGAGCGTACAAACTCCGTACAGACAGCGCCTGTATTCGGGATGGAACCCGGGTCTCCGGCGCTGTGAGGTGGCAACTCTACCGCTGCTCCACCGTGCAGTATCGGGCTAGCGGGCATGGCCAGGGGGTTACTCACGATGTGAAGCTGCAGGAAGTCTCCGAGACCGGGGGCGCTGTCCACTCGGACCAGGATGGCATCCTTCACCGCCGTGCTGAAGCCAACGGCCAGGCGGTCCGTCCGCGTGCTGGGCCTGTCGTTAGCCGGCCACGTGTAGGTGATGAGGCCTCCACCGCGGCCGAAGATGTAGGTCGTGC
This sequence comes from Amblyraja radiata, assembly GCF_010909765.2. Lineage (NCBI taxonomy): Eukaryota > Metazoa > Chordata > Chondrichthyes > Rajiformes > Rajidae > Amblyraja > Amblyraja radiata. The sequence continues at coordinate 59,992,356 of NC_045964.1, forward strand.
CAGCTGGAAAGGAAGGTGAAAGGTCATCAGCAGCTGGCAGTCAGTGGGCACGTCGCACAAGTGACAACAGACAACAGGTGCAGGAGTAGGCCATTCGGCCCTTTGAGCCAGCACCGCCATTCAATGCGATCATGGCTGATCATCCCCAATCAGTACCCCGTTCCTGCCTTCTCCCCATATTCCAGGCTATCTTTAAGAGCCCTATCTAGCTCTCTCTTGAAAGCATCCAGAGAACCAGCCTCCACCGCCCTCTGAGACAGAGAATTCCACAGACTCACCACTCTCTGGGTGAAAAAGTGTTTCCTCATCTCCGTTCTAAATGGCTTACCCCTTATTCTTAAACTGTGGCCCCTGGTTCTGGACTCCCCCAACATCGGGAACATGTTTCCTGCCTCTAGCATGTCCAAACCCTTAATAATCTTATAGTTTAAGAAAGAACTGCAGATGCTGGAAAAATCGAAGGTCGACAAAAATGCTGGAGAAACTCAGCGGGTGAGGCAGCATCTATGGAGAGAAAGGAATAGGTGACGTTTTGGGTCGAGACCCTTCTTCAGACTCCATAGATGCTGCCTCACCCGCTGAGTTTCTCCAGCATTTTTGTCTACCTTTAATAATCGTATAGGTTTCAATAATTCAGCGATTACACACTGGCACCGACAAATCATGGAACCATGAACTTTCCGATCTATGAGATGGCCATTCAGCCCATTCACTCAATGCTAGTCCAGGGAGCAATCCCACCTTGCACCATTGATCCTACACTGCAGGTCACACCTGCTCAACTACAGATTTCAGCTGACTGTATAGCACGCAACAAAAAGATATTTGTTGTATCTTTTGTTGTATTTTTTTTTAGTTTACATTAGAGATACAGCGTGGAAACAGGCCCTTCGGCCTACCTTGTCCATGCTGACCAGCGATCCCACGCGCATTAACACCATCCTACACACACACACACACACACACACACACTAGGGACAATGTTTACATTTATACCAAGCCAATTAACCTACAAACCCGTGCGTCTTTGGAGTGTGGGAGGAAACCGAAGATCTCGGAGGAAACCCACGCAGGTCACGGGGAGAACGTGCAAACTCCGTACAGACAGCACCCGTAGTCGGGATCGAACCCGGGTCTCTGGTGCTGTAAGCTCTGTAAGGCAGCGACTCTACCGCTGCGCCACCGTGCAGTCCACATGACGATACAATAAACTAAACTAAATTACGCAAAGCGAATCTGAAGTAAAGAAAAGGACCAGAGGTCACAGCCTCAGAATTAAATGACGTTCCTTTAGGAAGGAGATGAGGAGGAATTTCTTTAGTCAGAGGGTGGTGAATCTGTGGAATTCATTGCCATCATTGATGGCTGTGGAGGCCAAGTCAGTGGATATTTTTAAGGCAGAGATAGATAGATTCTTGATTAGTACGGGTGTTAGAGGTTACGGGGAGAAGGCAGGAGAATGGGGTTGAGCGGACAAGATAGATCAGCCATGATTGAATGGCAGAGTAAACCTGATGGGCCGAATGGCCTAATTTTGCCCCAAAAACGATGAACTAAACGACACTAAACACGTTTATTGCATCCCTACACTGAAGTAAAAATGTTGCATGGCACGGTGGCGCAGCGGTAGAGTTGCCGCCTTACAGCGCCAGAGACCCGGGTTCGATCCTGGCTGTACGTTCTGCCAGTGACTGCGTGGGTTTTCTCCGGGTGCTCCGGTTTCCTCCAACACTTCATTGGGTTAATTGATTACGGTTAAAATTGTAATACTGACTATACTGTGGCCGCCCCTTGTTCTCTCACTGGCACGAGCGCAGGGTCCCTACACATTTGATCCCATCTCATCGCAGGAACGTCCACAATATGTTAACTCGCATTAGCTCACTGTAGACAGACTGGAAGACAGATGCCGCCTGTCTCAGGGCGATTCGAGCCCAGCTGTCCTTCCCCCACAGTCTGCTCTCAGCACAAGGCAACGGAGATGGAGGTGGAGGACCTTCAACCTCCAACATTAATTTCGGCTGAAGATGGGTCCCGACCCGAAACGAGGTTTCGTTCAGTTTCGAGATACGGGCCATTCAGCCCACCGAGAACTTGCCGACCATCGACCACCCATTCACATTACCTCCACGGACACAATGTGCCGGATCAAGTCAGCAGGTCGCGCAGCGTCTCTGGACAAAAGAGGAATAACAAACCCGCCGTGAAATCTCTTCGCCCATTCCTTCTCTCCAGAGATACCGCCTGTCCCGCTGAGTTACTCCGGCATTTTGTGTCTATCTTCGGTGTAAACCGGCATCTGCAGTTCCTTCCGACACATACTGATTTAGTTTAGTTTACTTTAGAGATACAGCAGGGAAACAGGCCCTTCGGCCCACCGAGCCCGCGCCGACCAGCGATCCCCGCGCGCTAATGCTATCCTACACACACACACGAGGGAAAATTTACATTTACACCAAGCCAATTAACCTACAAACCTGTACGTCTTTGTAGTGTGGGAGGAAACCGGAGCACCCGGAGAAAACCCACGCAGGTCACGGGGAGAACGTACAAACTCCTTACAGACAGCACCCGTAGTCAGGATGGAACCCGGGCCTCTGGCGCTGTGAGGCAGCAACTCTACCGCTGCGCCACCGTGCCGCTCTAAGATGCAGTTTTATCTGGTGGTGACGTTTGGTTTAGTTTCGAGATAAAAGGCCATTCAGCCCACCAAGACCTGCTGACCATCGACCACCCATTACCTCCATAGACACAATGTGCTGGAGTAACTCAGCAGGTCGGGCAGCATCTCTGGAGACAAGAGAAATTGAAAAACCATCGTGAAATCTCCTCGACAGATCCTGTCTCCGCATTTTGACTGCTCCACTATGAAACCTCCTCAACCAGAGATGCTGCCTGTCCCGCTGAGTTACTCCAGCACTTTGTGTCTACCTACGGTGTAAACCAGCATCTGCAGTTCCTTCCTTAACATTACCTCCATGTGGTCTCACTTTCACATTCAATCCCTAGGCACCAGCGGGATGTTTTTTCTCTCCACAGAGGCCAATTAACCTACAAACCTGCACATCTTTACGTCTTTGGAGTCGGGCAGGAAACCGGAGCACCCGGAGGAAACCCACGCAGGTCACGGGGAGAGCATGCAAACTCCGTACAGACAGCAACTGAGGTCAGGATCGAACCCGGGCCTCTGGCGCTGTGAGGCAGCAACTCTACCAACTGCGCCACCGTGTAATGAGTGAACGGGGATTGTGGGTCCGCACGGACTCAGTGGGCCGAAGGGCCTGTTTCCGCAATGTATCACCAAGCTATGATGAACTTCGGAGTTGTAGCCAAACCTGGGTTTGGCGACGGTTTGTAGGAAGGAACTGCAGACGCTGGTTTACACCGAAGATGGACACAAAAAGCCGGAGTAACTCAGCGAGACAGGCAGCATCCCTGGAGAGAAGGAACGGGTGACTTTTCGGGTTGAGACCCTTCTTCAGACCCGAAACGTCACCTGTTTCAGTCAGAGGGTGGTGAATCTGTGGAATTCTTTGCCGCAGAAGGCAGTGGAGGCCAAGTCAGTGGATATTTTTAAGGCAGAGATAGATAGATTCTGAAGAAGGGTCTCGACACGAAACGTCACCCGTTCCTTCTCTCCTGAGATGCTGCCAGTCCCCGCTGAGTTACTCCAGCATTTTGTTTCATACTAGTTCCATGTTGTCTCACTTTCTCATCCACTCCCTACACATTAGGGCCAAGTCTGGCATCGATGAAGTGACAGAATCGTAGCAGATCAGACTTGGGGCACAGCGCGAGGTTCGGGTAGGTGGACCACGACACAAGGACCTAACCAGAATGATGAGAGAAATAGATCGGGTAGATGCACAGAATCTCTTGGCCAGAGTAGGTGGAATCGAGGACCAGAGGACATAGGTTCAAGTCAAGAGTGTTTTAATTTTCACACAGAGAGTTGTGAGTGTGTGGAATTCTCTGCCTCAAAGGGCGGTGGAGGTCGGTTCTCTGGATACTTTCAAGAGAGAGCTAGATAGGGCTCTTAAAGATAGCGAAGTCAGGGGATATGGGGAGAAGGCAGGAACGGGGTACTGATTGGGGATGATCAGCCATGATCACATTGAATGGCGGTGCTGGCTCGAAGGGCCGAATGGCCTACTCCTGCACCTATTGTCTATTGTCTATTGTCATATGTCCCAGATAGAACAATGAAATTCTTACTTGCTGCAGCACAACAGAACATGTAATCATAATAAATAATATAACAAAAACTCAGAAAAAAAAAGAATTAAAAAAAAAAAGGTAAAGGGGAAACGATTTAATAGGAATCTGAGGGGTAACTTTTTCACACAGAGGGTGGTGGGTGTATGGAACGAGCTGCCAGAGGAGGTAGTTGAGGCAGGGACTATCCCAACGTTTAAGAAACAGTTAGACAGGTACATGGATAGGACAGGTTTAGAGGGATATGGGCCAAATGCAGGCAGGTGGGACTAGTATAGCTGGGACATGTTGGCCAGTGTGGGCGAGTTGGGCCGAAGGGCCTGTTACCACACTGTATCACTCTATGCATGCGACCAAAAGTAGACAAAAATGCTGGAGAAACTCAGCGGGTGAGGCAGCATCTATGGAGCGAAGGAATAGGTGACATTTCGGGTCGAGAGCAGAAGGTCGCCCATTCCTTCACTCCATAGACGCTGCCTCACCCGCTGAGTTTCTCCAGCATTTTTGTCTACCTTCGATTTTTTTTCCAGCATCTGCAGTGCTTTCTTAAACATGCATGCGACCCAGGTACTTTGTAAACAGCAGGGCGTTAACTCCTGAAGTTAAAAGCTCCTAATGCTCGATCCCCAACACCTCAAATCACTTCGCATCAACGAGCCACTTCTGAACCGTTGCCACGTAAGCTGAGAGTTTCAATAACACAGCGGTTAGGTTAGCGGTCCTGAATCCATTGATCCATACACATCAATTCAAATCCTGCTGTGCCCGTGAGGAATTTCAATGCTAGTAATTAAATATATCTGGAGTTTAAAACCCCCCCGCAACTAAGCTCAGCATTGGTGACCATTAAACTGCGGGATTCTGTTGCTGAAATCCCAACCTGGTTCATTAGTTTTCTTCCGGGAAGAAATCGGCCGCCCTTTCCCAGTCTGCTCAAGATTTGATTCCAATCCCATCAACGTGACTGATGCACTATAGTCATGGAGTCATAGAGTGATACAGCGTGGAAACAGGCCCTTCGGCCCAACTTGCCCACACATGTCCCAGCTACACTAGTCCCACCTGCCTGCGTTTGGTCCATATCCCTCCAAACCTGTCCTATCCACGTACCTGGCTAACTAGTTCTTGAAAGTTGGGATAGTCCCAGTCTCGACTACCTCCTCTGGTAGCTCGTTCCGTACACCCACCACCCTTTGTGTGAAAAAGTTACCCCTCAGATTCCTATTAAATCTTTTCCCCGGCAACTTAAACCTGTGTCCTCTGGTCCTCGATTCCCCTACTCTGGGCAAGAGACTCTGTGCATCTACCCGATCTATTCCTCTTGATGGGCCGAATGGCCTAATTCTACTATTCCTTCTAGACAATAGACAATAGGTGCAGGAGTAGGCCATTCGGCCCTTCGAGCCAGCACCGCCGTTCAAAGTGATCATGGCTGATCATCCCCATTCACATCCTCATGCTGCCTGTCCCGCTGAGTTACTCCAGCACTTTGTGTCTGTCATCGGTGTAAACCAGCATCTGCAGTTCCTTCCTACACGTAGATTGCCGAAACTGCCTGACCTACTTTTCACTCAGTTGCAGCTCTGCCTGGCACCGCACGAAACCTCCCGTAGACTTCAGACAATCCATGTCCTTTGTACTTGTTGGCAGAAAATCAAAGTGCCTCCGAAGATGACTCCTTTACAAGAATGTTTGGGGCGTTAGCACAGCAGGCGGTGTCAAACGCAGGAACAAAGGGACAATGGCTCCAAACTACCAAAGGCTCCGGCCTGAATTCTCAACATGGAGACACAAAGTCTGAAGAAGGGTTTCGGCCCGAAACGTCGCCTATTTCCTTCGCTCCATAGATGCTGCTGCACCCGCTGAGTTTCCCCAGCAATTTTGTGTACCACCGACACAAAGTCAAGGGTGTTTTATTGCCACTACTGGCATATATATACACACACACACACATATATATATATATATGTCTGAAGAAGGGTCTCGACCCAAAACCTCACCTATTCCTTCGGTCCATAGATGCTGCCTCACCTGCTGAGTTTCTCCAGCATTTTTGTCTCCTTACATATATATTTTTTTTTTCCCCCCTATATATAGGTCAATAATATATATATATGCACACACACACATGCATACATACACACATATATATACGTGTGTGCGTATGCATATATATATGAACGTGTATGTATATGTGTGTACACACACATACTGTATATATATCTGAAGAAGGTTCTCGACCAAAAACGTCACCCATTCCTTCTCTCCAGAGATGCTGCCTGTCCCGCTGAGTTACTCCAGCAATTTGTGTCTACCTTTGTGTATATGTATATATATATGTGTGTGTGTGTGTGTGTGTGTGTGTGTGTGTGTGTGTGTGTGTGTGTGTGTGTGTGTGCGTGCGTGCGTGTGTGTGTGTGTGTGTGTGTGCGTGTGTGTGTGCGTGTGTGTGTGCGTGTGTGCGTGTGTGTGTTTGTGTAAAAACAAGCGAACAAACAGTACTAGTGCAAAAAGACAAAACCAATGCCCCCGTCTATGTCTAAGTGTTGTATAAGAAAGAACTGCAGATGCTGGAAAAATCGAAGGTAGACAAAAATGCTGGAGGAACTCAGCAGGTGAGGCAGCATCTATGGAGCGAAGGAATAGGTGACGTTTCGGGTCGAGACCCTTCTTCAGACCGTCACTGTAGTTCGGAGACTAGTTGGAGGTAAGAAAAGGTTCCGAACAAATCAGTGCCGGCACCGATGACCAAGGAGAGGTGGAGCCCACAATGGTCCATTGTTGGTCCATTTCCATGTTGTTTACATAGAACAGTGCAACACAGGAATACTTCCGCCCACAATATTTGCCAAGTACAACCTGATTTCCTGCCTGCCCATATCCCTCTATTCCTTCCACTTCCTTGTGCCGATCTCAAAGCCTCGTACATGTCACCTCAGCTGTCGGGAGAGGTTGACCAGGCTAGGATGCTATTCCTTGGAGCGCAGGAAGATCAGTTTCGGGAAACAGCGCGGAAACAGGCCCTTCGTCCCGCTGAGTCCGGGCCGACCAGCGATCCCCGCACACCAACACTATCCTACGCACACTAGGGACAATTTACAATTTTTACCCGAAGACAATTAACCGCCAAACCCGCACGTCTTTGGAGTGTGGGAGGAAACCGGGGCACCCGCAGAAAAGCCACGCAGGTCACGGGGAGCAAAGATCCTATAGCGGAGCAAGATAGACCACTCCTGCTAAATGCAATGGGCTGACGTGTGGTACGCAACGGAGCAGAACGTGAGCCTTCTTTTCATCTATTTCAGTAACCCGACCCGCCCCGACCCGACCCGACCCAACCCGACTCGCAGTGTAATCAACGTTGCGGGGGAACAGTTTGTGTAAATAAATAATAATTCTGAAAATGAGGAGAAGATTTTTACCAAAGAACTTTTATTTTCGTGAGGATGTTTCCGTAACCGGCTTCCGTCTCCGCACTAGTATCTTTTCTCCGCTATGGGATCTTTGGTGCGGAGACGGAAGCCGGTTACGGAAATGGGGCCGAAAATGACCCATGAATCTGCCCATGACCGTACTACGTCTTTTTCGTTGAGTGGGCTATCTTGCTCGCTATAGGGTCTTTGACAGGGAAAACGTACAAACGTACAAACTCCATACAGACAGCGCTCCTGATCAGGATCGAACCCGGGTCTCTGGCGCTGTAAGGAAGTAATTCCAAAGGTTTGCAGGTTAATTGGATTTGGTATAGAGGTGTACACAATCATGAGATGGGACGAATGCACACAATCTTTCACCCAGAGTTGGGGAATCAAGGACCAGAGGACTTAAGGGCCTGGCCCACTTGGGCGTCATTTGTGAATCCCAAAATCCTGGGGCGACCGCGTGCCACTGCCTACGTCACCACACACCATGCGCGCATCGTGCAACAACAACAACAATACAATTTATTGTCATTTGAGCCCCAGTGAGACTCAAACGAAATTTTGTTTCCACAGCCATACAAACAAATTATGCATCGTAAATTATGTCGCTTAAATGACGCCTAAGTGGGACAGGCCCTTGACTGTACGTCTAACGAGTAGCAGGTCTACTCAATAACCAAAGGTCTCTGGTATTTTATTTCATTCACATGTTTAAACTGTAATGTTCTATTAATAATGTTGAATGTTTTGTGTGACATTTTTAATTGTTTACTATATGTCGTGTTGTCACTTGCGGGCGGAGCACCAAGGAAAATTCCTTGTATGTCAATACTTGGCCAATAAACATGTTCATTCATTCATTCTAAGGTGACAGGGGAATGATTTAATCGGGACTTGAGGGCACAAAGTGTGGTGGTTAAGTTATAGGTCAAGTCATCTCCCACTGCCTTTGTCTTCTGCATCACTACAATCACTGGCACGGTGGCGCAGCAGTAGATTTGCTGCCTTACAGCTTGTGCAGCGCCGGAGACCCGGGTTCGATCCAGACCACGAACGTACAGAGTTTGTGCGTTCTCCCCGTGACCTACGTGGGTTTTCTCCGAGAACTTCGGTTTCCCCCTACACTTCAAAGACGTGCAGGTTTGTAGGTTAATTGGCTTGGTATGAATGTAGAATTGTCCCTAGTGGGTGTAGGGTAGAGTTAGGGCACGGGGGTCGCTGGTCGGCGCGGATTCGGTGGGCCGAAAGGCCTGCTTCCAAGCTGTATCTCTAAACGAAACAAAACTAAGCAATCTTCTGTTTCTCCTTCAAGGTAACACGAACTTACTTGCCAACCCTGGCAGCGAGTAGCAGCTGAAACTAATGGGCCTGTCCCACGAGGCGATTTTTTAGGTGACGGCCAGCGACTGTCATAGTCGTAGCAGGTCGCCAAAAAAACGGCGACTGGACTAATGGGCCTGTCCCACTTAGGTGATTTTTTTAGGCGACTGCCGTCGACTACGACAATGGAATTCACCGAAATCAGCACCGGCGACAACCTACGTCACGTGGCGACAACCTACGACAGCACCTACGTCAGGAGAAGTCAAGCTACGACAAGCCCACGGCGTCCGTCACAACCATACAGGCGACACCCCGGCGACCATGTGGCAACAGCCTAGCTGAATGACTTCGTTAGGCGGCACGGTGGCGCAGCGATCGAGTTGCTGCCTTACAGCGCTTGCAGCGCCGGAAAGCCGGGTTCGACCCCGACTACGGGTGCTGTCTGCACCGAGTTTGTACGTTCTCCCCGTGATCTGCGTGGGTTTTTTCCGGGTGCTCCGGTTTCCTCCCACACTCCAAAGACGTACAGGTTTGTAGGTTAATCGGATGGGTATGAGTGTAAACTGTCTCTGATGTGTGTCGGGTAATCACGCATTGTCTTTCCACTGGCTGGTTAGCACGCAACAAAAGCTTTTCGCTGTACCTCGGTACACGTGACAATAAACTAAACTAAAGTAGTGTTAGTGTGCGGGGATCGCTGGTCGGCGTGGATTCAGAGGGCCGAAGGGCCTGTTTCCGCGCAGTATCTCTAAACCAAGAGTTCCCAACCTGGGATGAATTTCGCCTACCCAGGGGGTAAATTTGTTGATTCTGGATTAGTACATATTTTTTCTCATCGTCTGACTGTGTTTGTTTCTGGTGTACCGGTATCTGTTCATCATTAGTTGTTCATAAATAAGTGAAATAATATTGTTATGTGCTATTAAACTTGCCGGGGGGTGGGGAAAGGGACGATAAACGTTGGGAACCCCCTGCTCTACACTAAACTAAACTAAACTAAGCCTCACCTCACTGGGTTAATAAAGGGCCTGTCTCACTTTCACGACCTAATTCACGACCTCTGCCGAGTTTGCCCTTGACTCACACTCGCAGCATGGTCGTCACGAGGTCTTAGGAGGTCGTAGCTAGGTCGTAGCTAGGTCGTGATGCTAGTCGCAGGTACTCCTGGCATCAAGTAGGTCGGGGTGTTTTTTCAACGATGAAAAATGTCCACGAGTAAAAAATGGTCGTGAAAGTGGGACAGGCCTTTAACTCACCAAGTTAATCTGTGACTCTAATTTCAGTTTCAATAGACAATAGACAATTGGTGCAGGAGTAGGCCATTTGGCCCTTCGAGCCAGCACCGCCATTCAATGTGATCATGGCTGATCATCCCCAATCAGTACCCCGTTCCTGCCTTCTCCCCATATCCCCTGACTCCGCTATTTTTAAGAGCCCTATCTAGCTCTCTCTTGAAAGTATCCAGAGAACCTGCCTCCACCGCCCTCTTAGGCAGAGAATTCCACAGACTCACAGTGTGGAAATGTTTCAGCCTCAATCTCCAGCTCCTGCCAACAAGAAGGTGTGGACTGCACCTGTATTCTACATGGCTAAGCATGGACATTCAGAAATCCCACTTGGCCAAACACCACATTATCTTTAATGATTCATTTCCAATTTTGTCCTTGAATTGGCAAACAGTTAAACACAGACAGGTAATTAAAATTATTAAATAAATCCTCAGGGAGTCTAACAGTAGCCAGCTGTTACAAACTGAAGCAAGCAGTGAGCAACCTGGGTGCTTGTTCAATGACTTCCTTCCAAAGATATTTCAAAATAGGGTCTGCAGAAAGGTCTGGACCCCGAAACGTCACCTATTCCTTCGCTCCATAGATGTTGCCTCACCTGCTGAGTTTATAGACAATAGACAATAGGTGCAGGAGTAGGCCATTTGGCCCTTCGAGCCAGCACCGCCATTCAATGTGATCACGGCTGATCATCCCCAATCAGTACCCCGTTCCTGCCTTCTCCCCATATCCCCTGACTCCGCTACGTTTAACTCTCTCTCACTCTCTCTTGAAAGTATCCAGAGAACCGGCCTCCACCGCCCTCTGAGGCAGCGAATTCCACAGACTCACAACTCTCTAGGTGAAAAAGTGCTTCCTCATCTCTGTTCTAAATGGCTTACCCCTTATTCTTACACTGTGGCCCCTGGTTCTGGGCTCCATCAACATCGGGAACATGTTTCCTGCCTCTAGTGTGTCCAGCCCCTTAATAATCTTATATGTTTCAATGAGATCCTCTCTCATCCTTCTAAACTCCAGAGTGTACAAGCCCAGCCGCTCCAATCTATCAACATATGACAGTCCCGCCATCCCGGGAATTAACCTCGTGAACCTACGCTGCACTCCCTCAATAGCAAGAATGTCCTTCCTCAAATTAGGGGACCAAAACTGCACACATTACTCCAGGTGTGGTCTCACTAGGGCCCTGTACAACTGCAGAAGGACCTCTTTGCTCCTATACTCAACTCCTCTTGTTATGAAGGCCAACAGGCCATTCGGTTTCTTCACTGCCTGCTGTACCTGTATGCTTACTTTCATTGACTGATGAACAAGGACCCCCCAGATCCCGTTGTACTTCCCCTTTTCCCAACTTGACACAATTTAGATAATAATCTGCCTTCCTGTTTTTGCCACTGAAGTGGATAACTTCCAGGTGTGGTCTCACCAGGGCCCTGTACAATAGTCCAGGTGTGGTCTCACTTGGGCCCGTACAACTGCAGAAGAACCTCTTTGCATTCTCTGTCCTTGATTCCCCATTAGATCTAAATCTAATCAAGGGGTAATTCAAAGCCAATCTGGCCATGAGCTTCTATCAAACCAACGCTCAAATAAAACCAATGAAAAGTTCACGTTTTGAGCAAATCTTTGGCCATTCGGCCCGTCAAACCTATTCTGCCATTCAATTATGGCTGATTTTTCCTTCCCTCCTAACCCCATTCGCCTGCCTTCTCCCCACAACCCCTGACAGGCCCTTTGGCCACCCGGGTTTGATCCCGACTCCCGGTGCTGTCTGTGTGGAGTTTGTTCGTTCTCCCCGTGAACTGGGTGGGTTCTCTCCGGGTGCTCTGGCTTCCTCCCACACTCCACAGACACAGGTTAATGAAGATTCTGCAAGTTACTTACAGAGGGCCGATGAACCTATAATCAGCGGTGGTTTAAGACGCGGGAGGAAATTTGATCTCCTGCTGGGAAACCCACCCACGCGGTCGCAGGGGAGAACGTGCAAACTCCACGCAGACAGCACCTGAGGTCAGGATCGACCCCGGGTCTTCTGCGCTGTGAGGCAGCAGCGTCACTGTCCCGCCCCTGTGTGCAGGTAAAAAAGTGATGGTCTTGACATCATGTTCGGCACAGGCACTGTGGGCCGAATGGCCTGTTCTTGTGCTGCATGCTCTCTGTTCTATATTCTAATATCAAACAATCTGAACCAAGCCTTCCCCTGAAATCTTGTTCTCTCTGGTCAGCGCAAGAGGGCGATCACGGTGGCGCAACCGTAGAGTCGCGGCCTCACACACAGCGCCAGAGACCCGGGTTCGATCCCGACTGCGGGTGCTGTCTCTACGGAGTTTGTACGTTCTCCCCGTGACCTGCGTGGGTTTGCAGCGAGATCTCCGGTTTCCTCCCACACTCCAAAGACGTGCAGGTTTGTAAGTTAATCGGCTTGGTTTAAATGTAAAAATTGTCCCTAGTGGGTGTAGGATAGTGTTAGTGTGCGGGGATCGCTGGTCGGCGCGGACGCGGTGGGCCGAAGGGCCTGTTTCCGCGCTGTATCTCTAAACTGAACTGAACTAAAAAAACTAAGAGATGACATTTTTCAGAACAGCGCATTCTGTGCCCTTTGACTGCTGATTTTTTTGCCATTCACGTTCGATTAAACAAGCGTCAGCTTCCAGCACTGAGGCAGAGAAGTGAGGCGTGACTTGTTAGACCATTTACAAAAGATCTGAGGAATCAGAAACGTTTAATTGATGTCCTGTCCTTGGGTCTAATGCACACACAAACCAGGTATTAAAAATACGTTGCATTGTTCATTGCTGAGGTTCACCTTTACAATGACAGACACAAACAGCTGGAATAACTCAGCTGGGGACAGGCAGCATCTCTGGAGAGACACAATGGGTGACGTCTCGGCTCGGGACCTTGCAAATCACTGGCTGGATTTAAGAGAGAGTTAGATAGAGCTTTAGGGGCTGGTGGAATCAAGGGATATGGGGAGAAGGCAGGCACGGGATATTGATTGGGGACGATCAGCCATGATCACAATGAATGGCGGTGCTGGCTCGAAGGGCTGAATGGCCTCCTCCTGCACCTATTTTCTATGTTTCTAAGATACAGGTCCCCAAAAAAAACATTATGCTGCAATTTAGACTTTAGAGATACAGTGCAGAGACAGGCTCTTCGGCCCACCGAGTCCAGACCCTTCTACACAATAGTGTCCTTAGCTAAGGTACACAAAAATGCTGGAGAAACTCAGCGGGTGCAGCAGCATCTATGGAGCGAAGGAAATAGGCAACGTTTCCGGACGAAACCCTTGTCCTTAGCTATTTGGTTTGGTTTAGTTTAGTTTAGAAACACAGCGCGGACCCAGGCCCTTCAGCCCACCGAGTCCGCGCCGACCAGCGATCCCCGCACAGTAGCACTACCCTACACACACGAGGGACAGTTTACCATTTGACAGAAGGCTAATAGCCCACAAACCTGCACGTCTTTGGAGTGCGGGGGGAAACCGAAGCACCTGGAGAAAACCCACGCAGGTCACGGGCAGGTAGCGGGTGAGGCAGCATCTATGGAGCGAAGGTAAGTCCTTGCTTTCTCCCTCTTTCCCCTCCGCTTCCCAGCTCCCTCATAGCCTACCGTCTCTGCCTCTTCCTTTCTTCTTCCCACCCCCTCCCCCCCCCCCCCCACATCAGTCTGAAGAAGGGTCTCGACCCGAAACGTCACCCATTCCTTCGCTCCACCGATGCTGCCTCACCCGCTGAGTTTCTCCAGCAATTTTTGGCTACCTTCCATTATTCCAGCATCTGCAGTTCTTTCTTAAACAGGCCAGGGGAGAACGTGCAGACTCCGTATGGACAGCACCCGTGGTCAGGATCGAACCAGGGCTCTCTGGCGCTGTGAGGCAGCAACGCTGCGCCACCGTGCCGCCCATTATGTTTGAAACATATGAAATGGAGTAGGTATTTTCCTGACGGTACCTCCAAAGTGCCCAGATACTCATTCTCCTGCTTCACGATATCCAAGGTCAGATTATGTAGGAATCACACTGGCTATCCCTGGTATCTTTCACCATCTCAGCTATTTACTTTTGGAAACGTCGTGACATTTGGAATGAGTACATGGATACGTTTTTGAGTTTAGTTTAGCGACACAGCACGGAAACGGGCCCTTCGGTCCCGCACATTAATACTATCCTACACACGCTAGGGACAATTTACACTTACGCCAAGCCAATTAGCCTGCAAACCTGCACGTCTTTGGAGTGTTGTGGGAGAGAACGGAAGATTTCAGGGAGAAAACCCACGCTGGTCACAGGGGAGAACGTGCAAACTCCGTACAGACAGCGCCCGTAGTCGGGATCGAACCCGGGGTCTCCGGCGCTGTAAAGCAGCAACTCTACCGCTGCGCCACCGTGACCGCCACTTTAGCGGGTGTTAAAGAATAAAAATTGTCGAAGTCTGTAATTGTAAAAGGGGAGGTGAGAAGGAGGTTAAGTGGTTATGGGACATTCACTTAGCTGCCATGGTCGCTGGTTTACAAGATAACCCAGGCAAGGGGATATGATCAGGCCACACAATAACTTGAAGGAACAGCATCTCATATTTGGCTTGGGCAGCTGACAGCCCAATGGTATGAAGATAGACTTCTCTAACTTCAAGAGATCTCACATCCCCTCTCTCTTTCTGTCCCTCCCCCACCCAAGTCATTGTAGAAACATGGAAACGTAGAAAATCGGTGCAGGAGGAGGCCACAATCAGTACCCCGTTCCTGCCTTCTCCCCATATCCCCTGACTCCGCTATCTTTAAGAGCCCTATCTAGCTCTCTCTTGAAAGTCTCTGGAGAACCTGCCTCCACCGCCCTCTGAGGCAGAGAATTCCACAGACTCACAATTCTCTGTGTGAAAAAGTGTTTCCTCGTCTCCGTTCTAAATGGCTTACCCCCTTATTCTTAAACTGTGACCCCTGGTTCTGGACTCCCCCAACATCGGGAACATGTTTCCTGCCTCTAGCGTGTCCAAACCCTTAATAATCTTATATGTTTCAATAAGATATCCTCTCATCCTTCTAAATTCCAGCGTATACAAGCCCGGCCGCTCCATTCTCTCAGCATATGATAGTCCCGCCATCCCGGGAATTAACCTTGTAAACCTACGCTGCACTCCCTCAATAGCAAGAACGTCCTTCCTCAAATTAGGGGACCAAAACTGCACACAATACTCCAGGTGTGGTCTCACTAGGGCCCTATACAACTGCAGAGGACCTCTTTGTTCCTATACTCTTGTTATGAAGGCCAACATGCCATTCGCTTTCTTCACTGCTTGCTGTCCGTGCATGCTTACTTTTATTGACTGATGAACAAGGACCCCCAGATCTCATTGTACTTCCCCTTTTCCCAACTTGACACCATTTAGATAATAATCTGCCTTCCTGTTTTTGCCACCAAAGTGGATAACCTCACATTATCCACATTAAACTGCATCTGCCATGCATCTGCCCACTCACCCAACCTGTCCAAGTCACCCTGCGTGTCCAAACCCTTAATAATCTTCAGGTACACAAAAATGCTGGAGAAACTCAGCGGCATCTATGGAGCGAAGGAAATAGATAACGTTTCGGGCCGAAACCCTTCTTCAGACTGATAGGGGGTGGCGGGGAGAAGAACGTAAAAAGGGAGGAGCTTTTATCTTCTATGTTACAATAAGATCCCCTCTCATCCTTCTAAATACCAGAGTGTACAAGCCCAGCCGCTCCATTCTCTCAGCATATGACAGTCCAGACTGCTCAGTGCATGGGGTGATTGATGGCTGGCGTGGGCTCGGTGGGCCGAAGGGCCTGTTTCCAGACTGTAACTCTAGTCTAAACTGGAGTAAACTAGAGAGCTGGGTGCATGACGAGTACAAACACTCCCTGTGTTAGAAGCGGCGAAGATGTCCTTCCGGAGAGAAAAATCGATGGTATTGACCTGATTTCTCTTTAACAATGGTGAGCCTGTCTACGTTGAGAGGAATCAGAGCGATAAGCAACTGAGCCGTGTGTGTTTGTTATTCACACTGTGCTCCTGACAAAAGGAAACCTCACCGTCTGTGTTTCATTGCCTTGTCTTGCATGTAGAGACATTGTGTAGTCACAGAGTCACAGTGTGTTACAGTGTGGAAACAGAACCTGCGGCCCAAATTGCCCACATCGGCCAACATGTCCCAGCTACACTAGTCCCACCTGAGATACATGGAGTAACTCAGAGGGACAGGCAGCGTCTCTGGAGGGAAGGAATGGGTCGAGACCATTCTTCAGACTGCCTCTGGAGGATAGACCTGTGTCGATCTTCGGTTTAGAAAATAGGTGCAGGAGGAGGCCTTTCGGCCCTTTGAGCCAGCAACGCCATCCATTGTGATCTTGGCTGATCGTCCCCAATCAATAACACATGCCTGCCTTCTCCCCATATCCCTTGATTCCACTAGCCCCTAGAGCTCTATCTAACTCTATAGAAACATAGGTTTAAACCAGCATCTGCAGTTCCTTCCGACACACTAGTCCCACCTGCCCACTCAATAAGATCACCTCACATCCTTCCAAAGCATCTCTCTCTCTCTTTCTCTCTCTCTCTCTCTCTATCTTTCTTACGTAACGTTCTTCTCCAGCTCCTGCCCATCACCCCGCAAAGTACATCTGGAGAACCATCCAATTATTGTCCCTTGAAAGGGTTTGTTTTAAAGTGGGTCGCCTTAAATCTCGGCCGACGTCTCGGATGGCTCCGGGGAATGCCAGCAGCAGTTTACCAACCTGACTCAAGTCACCATCGTCTCTGTTCATTACTGGTTGCTCACAGTTCCACAGCTCAGGAAGCAAGAACGTCAGCGCACACCTTTAGTTAATTTTGAAAGCACTTTGCGAGCCTTTAGTTTAGGAAGGAGCGGCGGATGTTGGTTTAATCCCAAGATGTGGACACACAAAATGCTGGAGTAAACTCATCGGGACAGGCAGCATCTCTGGAGTGGAGGGATGGGTGAGGTTTGGGGTCGAGACCCTTCTTCCTGGTCGAGACCCTCTGGAGTGGAGGAATGGATGACGTTTCACGTCATTTCAGTCTGAAGAAGGGTCTCGATCTGTAACGTCACCCATTCCTTCTCTCCAGAGATGCTGCCTGTCCCGCTGAGTTACACTCTGGAGTTTAGAAGGATGAGAGGAAATCTCATTGAAACATATAAGATTGTTAAGGGCTCGGACACGCTGGAGGCAGGAAACATATTCCCGATGTTGGGGGAGTCCAGAACCAGGGGCCACAGTTTAAGAATAAGGGGTAAGCCATTTAGAGCGGAGAAGAGGAAAAACTTTTTCTCACAGAGAGTTGTGAGTCTGTGGAGTTCTCTGCCTCAGGGGGCGGTGGAGGCCGGTTCTCTGGATACTTTCAAGAGAGAGCTAGAAAGGGCTCTTAAAGATAGCGGAGTCAGGGGATATGGGGAGAAGGCAGGAACGGGGTACTGATTGGGGATGATCAGCCATGATCACATTGAATGCTGGCTCAAAGGGCCTACTCCTGCACCTATTGTCTATGGTCTATTGTCTTCTCCAGAGATGCTGCCTGTCCCGCAGAGTTACTCCAGCATTTTGTGTCTATCTTTAGTTTCGTTTTGTTTAGTTTAGAGATACAGCGCGGAAACAGGCCCTTCGGCCCACCGACCAGCGATTCCCGTGCACCAAAACTATCCTACACACACACTAGGGACAAATTTACATTTATAACCAAGCCAATCAACCTACAAACCTGTGCGTCTTTGGAGGGTGGGAGGAAACCGAAGATCTCAGAGAAAACCCACGCGGGTCACTGGGGGAACGTACAAACTCCGTACAGACAGCACCCGTAGTCAGGATTGAACCCGCGTCTCTGGCACTGAGAGTGCTGTAAAGCAGCAACTCTACCGCTGCGCCACCGTGCCGCCCTTTAAACTAGGTTCAAATGAAAAATGATCCATGTTTCATTTGGATGTGGAGAGGATGTTTCCACTAGTGGGAGAGTCTAGGACTAGAGGTCACAGCCTCAGAATTAAAGGACGTTCTTTTAGGAAGGAGATGAGGAGAAATGTCTTTAGTCAGAGGGTGGAGAATCTGTGGAATTCTTTGCCGCAGAAGGCTGTGGAGGCCAAGTCAGTGGATATACGTCTTCTTTCCCAATATTGTGAACAATTTAGGGCCCCATATCTGAGGAAGGATGTGCTGGCTCTGCGGAGGATCCAGAGGAGGTTTACAAGAACGATCCCAGGAATGAGTGTTAACCTATGATGAGCGTTTGTCGGCACTGGGCCTGTACTCGCTGGAGTTTAGAAGAATGAGGGAATGACCTCATTGAAACGTACAGAATAGTGAAAGGCTTGGATAGAGTGAATGTGGAGAGGATGTTTCCACTAGCGGGAGGGTCTAGGACTAGAGGTCACAGCCTTAGAATTGCAGGACGCTCTTTTAGGAAGGAGATGAGGGGGAATTTCTTTCTGCGGAATTTGGTGGTGAATCTGTGGAATTATTTGCCACAGAAGGCTGTAGAGGCCAAGTCAGAGGATATTTTTAAAGCAGAGATGGATAGATTCTTGATTAGTACGGGTGTCAGGGGGGGTTATGGGGAGAAGGCAGGAGAATGGTGTTGGGAGGGAGAGATAGACTAGCCATGATTGAATGGCGGAATAGACTTGATGGGCCGAATGGCCTAATTGTGCTCCTATTACCTTATTTCCCTGTTTGAGTGGCATATGAGCGTCCACGTGCCTAACAACACGAGGGTCTTGACCGGAAACGTCACCCATTCCTTCTCTCCAAAGATGCTGCCTGGTGTCACTGAGCCACTCCGCCATATTGTGTCTGTTTTCTAGCGTTTACCGTCATTACTTCTGCCTTCATTTACCTCTTTAAAAATTCCCCTTTAAATGCAAATCGTTTAAAAAAAAAAAAAGAAAATGTTGACTGCCGTAAAAGGTCAGAATATTTATAATATCGAGAGAAAGAACGTGTGTGACAAGGAGAGCAATTGTCATTGAGGGCAATTTCACAAAATTGTCCGCAAATACTGGCTAATATGTTGTCGTTTAAAATGAAATCTTACTGTAATAATGGGGAAATATTAGCTCGGGCAGGTTTGCTGAACTGTACTTTATTTGTGCTGAAACCTGCTCACCCTTATTAATTCTGACCTCACATTTTCAAACATAGCAAAAATTGCTGGATATTAAAAGCTAATTTTTAAAAAACGCCCTTTCAAACCGCTTGGCCTCGAATGCTATTTTGACATCAACCCAATTGTTATGAGGTGTTCCGAGATGGTCCTTATGAAGTTACCAATTTAAAATGGCTCAAAAAGCTTGAGTAACTCAGCGGGA
The DNA here is from genome assembly GCF_010909765.2 of Amblyraja radiata. Taxonomy (NCBI): domain Eukaryota; kingdom Metazoa; phylum Chordata; class Chondrichthyes; order Rajiformes; family Rajidae; genus Amblyraja; species Amblyraja radiata. The sequence continues at coordinate 60,011,940 of NC_045964.1, forward strand.
CAGACAGCATCTCTGGATGTACACCTCAGTACACGTGACAATAAACAAAACGAACTAACTTGAGGGCCTGTCCCACGTGGCAATTTTTTTCGGCGACTGCCGGCGTCATGTCAGTGCCGCCAAAAGATTTTGGACATTTTCAAAATCCAGCGGAGACAAAAAAATGTTGCGACACTTGAAAAAACACCGCGCGCCAACACGTCATCACGCCACAAATTGTTTGGTGACCTGATACGTCCGTCAATGATGCCGGCAGTCGCTGAAAAAATCACCAAGTGGGACAGGCCCTTTAGAGTCATAGATTGATACAGTGCGGAAACAGGCCCCTTCGGCCCAACTTGCCCACATCGGCCAACAATGTCCCAGCTACACCGGTCCCACCTGCCTGCATTTGGTCCATATCCCTCCAAACCTGTTCTATCCATGCACCTGTTTAACTGTTTCTTAAACGATGGGATAGTCCCAGCCTCAACTATCTCCTCTGGCAGCTCGTTCCATACACCCACCGCCCTTTGTGTGAAAATGTTAGCCCTCGGATTCCTGTTAAATCTTGTCCCCTTCACCTTGAACCTACAGTATGTCCCAGCTACAACATGTCCCGGCTACACTGGTCCCACCTGCCCGCATTTGGTCCATATCCTTCCAGATAAAGGATAGTCCGAGGGTCACCAAAGAGTCCCCAAAGTTCGGGACTGCTCTCTGGTTGTGGTAGGATGGTTCAGTTGCCTGATAACAGCCGGGTAGAGAAACTGTCCCTGAATCTGGAGGAGTGCGTTCTCACACTTCCGTACCTTGTGCCCGATGGGAGAGGGAATGTTAACCAGCATCTGCAGCTCCTTGTTTCTGCACTTTGTTGTTTGCTGAAGACACCAGCATCTCACGTCCTTAAAGCCCTGTCCCACTGTACGGGGTAATTCAAGAGTTCTCCCGAGTTTCCCGATTCGAACTCGGAGAATTACGGTAATAGCCGTTCGTAGGTACTCGGGGCTCTCGTGGACATTTTTCACAGTGCTGAAAAAACTTCACGAGTTACCGCGTTTCCCGAGTACCTGCCGTTAGCGTTACGAGCCGCCACGAGACATCCACGAGCTCCGACGTACCCGCTACGTACATACCACGAGTTTGATTTTTTTTTTAAACTCGGGAGAGCTCTTGAATTACCTCGTACAGTGGGACAGCCCCTTTATCTCTCCATTCCAGGAGACTCCTGAATTTCCTGATGGATCCATTAGTTTATTTATCCCACCCAGCCTGGGTGAAACTCTGAAGCGAGTTTTGTTCCTGGCAAGACTGCGATCTTTAGGCTGACCGTAATATTTAACTTCCAGGATCCAGCCAAGTATAGACTCGCTGAGGTACAAGTACCTCAAGACCTGTTACATCACAGTCAACATATATGTAAGAGTTGGCATGTCAGCTGCAGATTAGAACATGGATCATAAGGTCATGTGATAGTAGAAGAATGACATGAAGGCAGAAGTAATGGTAGTAAATGCTCGAAAACAGACACAAAATGGTGGAGTAACTCAGCGGGACAGGCAGCATCTCTGGAGAGAAGGAAGGGGTGAAGTTTCGGGTCAAGACCCTCGTGTTGATAGGCACGATGACACTCATATGCAACTCAAACAGGGAAATAAGATCATAAGGAATAGGAGCAGGATTAGGCCATTCGGCCCATCAAGTCTACTCCACCATTCAATCATGGCTGATCTATCTCTCCCTCCCGACCCCATTCTCCTGCCTTCTCCCCGCAACCCCTGACACCCGCACTAATCAAGAATCTATCGATCTCTGCCTTAAACAAACATCCACTGACTTGGCCTCCACCGCCTCCTGTGGCAAAGAATTCCACGGATTCACCACCCTGTGGCTGGCGACCACCACACTCTGACACGGTGGGCCGAAGGGCCTGTTTCGGCGCTGTATCTCCAAACTAAAATAAAGCGCAGTGTACCACCACGCCGGCAGGCAGGTGGGATGCTAATGGAGTTGTTGACTAACCGGTCTCGATAAATTAATCTCCAGCAGAGCCAGACTTGACGCCTGATAGATTTCAGTGATGAGGAGCCTTGGGGACCAGAGATCTGTTTCTTGCTTCTTAATTCCGCTGCTCTTTCCACTCCTCTCCTCCTCGGCATTATCCTGCTAACAATGGCCGAGGGGCGGCCCCTCAGCTTTCCTTAATGATCAAAAATATATTTAGAACCGTTTGTTAAAGGTTACCTACCCACACACATTATGTTTGAAGGCCTTAATGAGTCGAGGCCTTGATTACTTTCTGCGCTCCCCGAACAAGAGATTAAATGAATATTTAGTTTGTCTCGCAGGCAAGCAAGGCAACAGCGACAGCAAGGCCCTGTGGATCTGTGGCTAATTAGATCACGTCCAGCTACCAAGCTAGGCCCGAGAGTGGTTCAGTTTAGTTTATTGTCACGTGTACCGAGGCGATCGGCCATAATCACATTGAATGGCGGTGCTGGCTCGAAGGGCCAAATGGCCTACTCCTGCACCTATTGTCTATTGTCTATTGTCCAGTGAAAAGCTTTTTTGTTGCGCGCTAACCAGTCAGCGGAAAGACAACACATGATTACAATCGAGCCATTTACAGTGTACGGATACATGATAAGGGAATAACGTGAATAACATTTAGTGCAAAGACCGATCAAGGATAGTCCGAGGGTCACCAATGAGGTAGATAGTAGTTCAGCGCTGCTCTCTGGTTGTTGGTAGGATGATTCAGTTGCCTGACAACAGCTGGGAAGAAACTGTCCCTGAATCTGGAGGTGTGCGTTTTCACACTTCTGTACCTCTTGCCCGATGGGAGAGGGGAGAAGAGCGAGTGGCCAGGGTGCGACTGGTCCTTGATGATGCTGCCGGCCTTGTCGAGTCAGCGTGAGGTGTAGATGGAGTCGATGGAAGCGAGGTCGGTTTGTGTGACGATCTGGGCTGCGTCCACGGGTGGAAGCAATCGGTGCCCCGTAACGAGGGCAGAGAGGGGAGGCGCAGAGTGTAGGGCCTGTCCCACTTGGCGATTTTTTTCGGCGATTGTCGGCATCATTGACTGACGTATCAGGTCACCAAAATATTTGGGGCGTGACGCGGCGTGACGCGCGGTGTTTTTTTAAAGGATCGCAAAAATCTTTTTTGTCGCCGATGGATTTTGAAACGTTCAAAATTTTTTTGCCGACTCTGATATGACGCCGGCAGTCGCCGAAAAAATCGCCAAGTGGGACAGGCCCTTGAAGCTCATCAACAGTCCATCAGGTACCACTCCCATTTGTCACCGTAACAGCACTTAACAGACGCTTGGGCAGGTACACGGATTGGGAAAGGTTGAGAGGGAAGGTTGGCAGAAAACACTGGAGTAACTCGGAGGGTCTGGCAGCATCTCCGGAGAAAAAGGTGAGAGAAAACTGCGGTCTGGAGAACACTGCGGTTCCGACCCGAAACGCCACCCATTCCTTCTCTCAAGAGATGCTGCTTGGTCTGCTGAGTTACTCCGGATTTTTGTGTCTATCCAAGCCTTTCCGACCTCTCCCTCAAGCTGAAACCTTCTAATGCAGGTGGCATTCTGGTCAGCCTCCGCATCAATAGACAATGGGTGCAGGAGTAGGCCATTCGGCCCTTCGAGCCAGCACCACCATTCAATGTGATCATGGCTGATCATCCCCAATCAGTACCCAGTTCCTGCCTTCTCCCCATATTCCCAGACTTTAAGAGCCTTATCTAGCTCTCTCTTGAAAGCAACCAGAGAACCGGCCTCCACCGCCCTCTGAGGCAGAGAATTCCACAGATGTGGGCGACCAGAACATCGTGCAATAGTCCAAATGTGGCCTGATAGTCCTATAGAGCAGCATCATGACTGACCGACTCTTACACCCATTGCCCCAAGCAATGAAGGCAAGCACACCGTATTTACTCAACTCCTATCACTTATGACCTTATGAGTCCTCACCGACCTGCGATCCCCGCGCTCTAACACTATCCTACACAAACCAGGGACAATTTACACTGATACCCAGCCAGTTTACCTACAAACCTGCACGTCTTCGGAGTGTGGGAGGAAACCGGAGATCCGGGAGAAAACCCACGCGGGTCACGGGGAGAACGTGCAAACTCCGTGCAGACAGCACCCGTGGTCAGGATTGAACCGAGGTCTCTGGCGCTGTGAGGCAGCAACTCTACCGCTGCGCCACCGTGACGCCAGAAAGCTTTAGTTTTCTGCTGGTTAATAATTCCCATGAACGAAGGTTAAAAAACGTACGGACTGGAGGAGGGGAAGGAAGTGAGGAATGAGTTGTACGGCGTTTAGCGCGGAGTTTGCACGTTCTCCCCGTGACCTGCGTGGGTTCTCAGCGGGATCTGCGGTTTCCTCCCACACTCCAAAGACGTGCGGGTTGGTAGGGGTTAATTGGCTTCGGTAAAAATTGTAAATTGTCCCCACAGTGTGTGTAGGATGGTGTCAGTGTGCGGGGATTGCTGGTGGGCGCGGGCTCGGTGGGCCGAAGGGGCCTGTTTCCGCGATGCATCTCCGAACTAATCGTCCAGCTGGCTTCGAAACACATCCTCGAATCCCACGGGATGCTGTTAGTCACGGCAAAACAACTCCTGCTTTTGATGTGTGGGAAGGAACAGCAGATGCCGGCTTACACCAAAGATAGACACACAATGCTGGAGTAACTCAGCCAGGCAGGCAGCATCTCTGGACCCGAAACGTCACCTATTCCTTCTCTCCAGGGATGCTGCCTGACCCGCTGAGTTACTCCAGCATTTTGTGTCTAACTAAGGAAATGAAGACATCACTGGACGTTTGTTCTTTGTACCTTGCCATACCTCAAGTTTCCCTCTCCCCTGACTCTTAAGGGCCTGTCCCACTTAGGCGACTCTTTAGGCGTCTGCCGGGGGACTAGTTTTAATGGAATTCACCTGGCGACAACCTTCGACAACCTACGACAGCAAAAATTGTCGTAATTGGCGCCGAATATTTTTCAGCATGTTGAAAACAATTTCGGCAGTCGCCTGCAGTCACCTAAAAATATTGCCTAAGTGGGACAGGCCCTTTAGTCTGGAGAAGGGTCTCGACCCAAAATGTCACCTATTCCTTTTCTCCAGAGATGCTGCCTGACCCGCTGAGTTACTTCAGAATTTGAGTTTAGTTTAGTTTATTGTCACATGTTCCGAGGTACAGTGAAAAGCTTTTGTTGCCTACTAACCAGTCAGCGTAAAGACAATACATAATAACAATCGAGCCGTCCACGGTGTACATGGCACATGATAAAGGGATTAACGTAAATAACGTTTAGTGCAAGATAAAGCCAGTAAAGTCCCATCAAAGTTAGTTTGAGGGTCTCCAATGAGGTAGATAGTAGTTCAGGGCTGCTCTCTTGTTGTGGTAGAATGATTCAGTTGCCTGATAACAGCTGGGAAGAAACTGTCCCTGAAAATGCTGAGAGAATGGAGCGGCTGGGCTTGAATACTCTGGAGTTTAGAAGGATGAGAGGGGATCTTATTGAGACATATAAGATTATTAAGGGTTCGGACACGCCAGAGGCAGGAAACATGTTCTCGATGTTGGGGGAGTCCAGAACCAGGGGCCAAACAGTTTAAGAATAAGGGGTAAGCCATTTAGAACGGAGATGAGGAAACACTTTTTCACACAGAGAGTTGTGAGTCTGTGGAATTCTCTGCTTCAGAGGGCGGTGGAGGCCGGTTCTCTGGATACTTTCAAGAGAGAGCTTGATAGGGGTCTTAAAAATAGTGGAGTCAGGGCATATGGGGAGAAGGCAGGAACGGGTTACTATTGTGGACGATCAGCCATGATCAATAGACAATAGACAATAGGTGCAGGAGTAGGCCATTCAGCCCTACATGCCAGCACTGCCATTCAATGTGATCTAGGCTGATCATCCTCAATCAGTATCCCATTCCTGCCTTCTCCCCATATCACATTGAATGGCAGTGCTGGCTTGAAGGGCCGAATGGCCTACTCCTGCACCTATTGACTATTGTCTATTGTCTAATCTGGATGTGTGCGTTTTCACACTTCTGTACCTTTTGCCTGATGGGAGAGGGGAGAAGAGGGGGTGACCGAGGTGAGACTGGTCCTTGATTATACTCCTGGCCCTGGTATACTCCTCCCTCCCCAATGGGCGTGAAGTTTACATGTGTGTCTGCCTTCATTTTATTGTTGGCTCGGCTGACAAGGTACAACAAGACTGCACAAAGATCTTCCACGAAGGGTGTTTTTTTTTAGATTAGATTAGATTAGATTAGATCCTTTATTTGTCATTCAGACCTTTCTTCCCCCAATTGGACTTCCCAGATGAGGGCTCAGCAGGGGGTAACTCCCCTTCCCCTCTGCCCGCTCAATACAAAGCCTCTCCTCAAACTGCGGAGCACCCTGGTCAATACAGCTCACCCCCTCCATGACACACACTGGTCAACCTGAGGAGCACCTTCAGCAACAGACTGGTTCCACCAAGATGCAGCACAGAACGCCACAGGAGTTCCTTCCTCCCTGCGGTTATCAAACTGTACAACTCCTCCCCCTTCTGTCCTGGGGTAGACTGAGACTGACCCCCCCGCCTCCCCAATCTTTGCTCATCTCCAATCCTTTCCACTCGTCACTTTAACTTCAAGTTTCATGTATCTTGTTGTGTTTTATGACTGTTGGCGGATCAATTTCCCTCCTGTTCTATCGTGTCACATCAAGAGACAACATAGACAATAGACAATAGGTGCAGGAGTAGGCCAATCGGCCCTTCGAGCCAGCACCGCCATTCAATGTGATCACGGCTGATCGTCCCCGATCAGTACCCCGTTCCTGTCTTCTCCCCATAATCCCCTGACTCCACTATCTTTAAGAGCCCCATCTTAAACAAGCGACTCAGTCTGAAGAAGGGTCTGGAGCAGAAACGTCCCCCATTCCATCTCTCCAGAGATGCTGCCCGTCCCGCTGAGTGACTCCAGCTTTTTGTGTCTATCAACAAGCTGTTGAGCTGTGGGGGTCCGCCAGGGGGATTCAGATTCACTGATCCACTCGCACACCCAGTGAGTGGAGATAGTCTCACCGCTCAGCACAGAGCAGGGTACACGCAGACCACCAAGCAGGCCTGAAAGGCTTGTCATTGAACCTTTCCAGCGTGTGTCTGTTCGTGTGTCTACCTTCCCAGCTTGATGCCGACATTCCGATGTGGGGGGAAGAGAAGGAGAGAGGGAGGGAGAGAGAGAGACGGAGAGAGAGAAAGGGAGGGAGAGGGGGCAGAGAGACAGAGCGAGAGAGGGAAAGAGGGAGGGAGCGAGAGAGAGAGGGAAAGAGGGAGGGAGAGAGGGAGAGAGGGAAAGAGAGAAAGGGAGGGAGTGGGGGGGGGGGGCAGAGAGAGATAGTGAGGGAGAGAGGGAAAGAGGGAGAGAAGGAGAGAGGGAGCGAGAGAGGCAAAGAGGGAGGGAGCGAGAGAGAGAGAGAGAGAGGGAGGGAGAGAGGGAGAGAGGGAGAGAAGGAGAGAGGGAGAGAGAGAGAGGGAGAGAGGGAGAGAGGGAGAGAGGGAGAGAGGGAGAGAGGGAGAGAGGGAGAGAGGGAGAGAGAGAGATAAAGGGTGGCAGAGACAGAGTGGAAAATGGCTGCCACTTAACAAAATGGCTTCTCTTAGTTTAATCTTGTGTTTACAACCTCCCTTGTTGTACGAACCCTTTGTTGAGCAAGAGTTGACTGTTCCGTCACACAGCCTTGTTCATTCACCTACAGAGTTTAGACACAGCATGGCCACAGGCCTTTCGGCCTACTGGGTCTATCACAATGCCACAGTGCCGCCCTGCTTAGAAACAGTTGATTTAGTCATCCAAAGACAGACACAAATAAAATGGGTGACGTTTCGGGTCGAGACCCTTCTCTCTCTCTTTCTCTCTCTCTCCGAAGAAGGGTCTCGACCCGAAACGTCACCCATTCCTTCTCTCCTTCTCTCCAGAGATGCTGCCTGTCCCTACTGAGTTACTCCAGCTTTTTGTGTCTATCTTCAGTTTAAACCAGCATCTGCAGTTCCTTCCCACACGTAATTTAGTAATCCTACCAATTCCTAGATTTAACTGTGCCACCGTTACTTTTATTCATTGGCAGCAGAACACAGAAGCTCCCCCACACCTCACCTCCCCCTTTCTCTTTGTACACTCTGGAGTTTAGAAGGATGAGAGGGTTTCTTATTGCAACATATAAGATTATTAAGGGTTTGGACACGCTAGAGGCAGGAAACGTGTTCCCGATGTTGGGGGAGTCCAGGACCAGGGGCCACAGTTTAAGAATAAGGAGTAAGCCATTTAGAACAGAGATGAAGAAACTCTTTTTCTCACAGACAGTTGTGAGTCTGTGGAATTCTCTGCCTCAGAGGGCAGTGGAGGCAGGTTCTCTGGATACTTTCAAGAGAGAGCTAGATAGGGCTCTGAAAGATAGCGGAGTCAGGGGATATGGGGAGAAGGCAGGAACGGGGTACTGATTGGGGATGATCAGCCATTGAATGGCGGTGCTGGCTCGAAGGGCCGAATGGCCTCCTCCTGCACCTATTGTCTATTGTCTTCACACTCGTTCTCCATCTCTGGATAGGATAAAATGTAGGCGGAGATGGTTACCGAGTTTACACACACGTAAAAACAAATAACAACAGTGCAAAAAAAACAAAGAAATGCCCCAGAGTCCATGTAGTTGAAAATTTAATGGGCCTGTCCCACTTCAGCATATTTTTAGACGACTGCCGGCGACTGTCATAGACGTAGCAGGTCGCCGTAAAACCGGCGAATTTACCCCCCCCTTCGACATAAAATTTGAAATAGAATCATTTCTTTAACAACAAAAAACAAAGTCAGCACCGGCAACAACCTACGTCACCTGGCGACAAGTACAACCGCACCTACGTCAGGAGAAGTCAAGCTACGCTCATTGGCGTCAAACCCATTGTCGACGACTGTCTCCCGAAACTTTTTGAACATGATGAAAATCCAGCGGTGACCAGAAAGACGCTGCGACTCTTTGGGCGACTGAGGAGACGACTCACGACCATACAGGTGACACCCCGGCAACCGTGTGGCGACAGCTTAGTCGCCTGTAGTCGCCTAAAAAATCGCCTAAGTGGGACAGGGGCTTAAACCGGGCCAATTTACAGAGGCCAATTAAATTAAATTAAATTTCTTTAAATTTCTTTATTTATATAGCACATTTTTAGTCAACTTGCATTGACCCCAAAGTGCTTCACATAATTACATCCACACACACAGGCAAAGGTGGGTGAAGTGTCTTGCCCAAGGACACAACGACAGTATGCACTCCAAGCAGGATTCGAACCAGCTACCTTCCGGTTGCCAGCCGAACACTTAGCCCATTAACTCCAACATTCCCCCAACAGCTAATATTCTCCAATCTAAGCATTATTCCAGTAAACACCTTCTGCACCTAAGAAAGACTTAAGACATAAGAAAGACAAAAGACATAAGAAAAGAATTAAGGGCCTGTCCCACTGTACGGGGTAATTCAAGAGTTCTCCCGAGTTGAGTTTTTCCCCTGATTCGAACTCGGAGAATGTCCGTAGCGGGTCCGTAGGAGTTCGTGGATGTCCCGTAGCGGCTCGTACGAGTAACGGTAGGTACTTGGGAAATCCGGTGAACTCGTGATGTTTTTTCAACACTGTGAAAAACGTCCACGAGTAAAAAAATATACGTGATGAAAAAAATTGTTACTTTTTACTCGTACGAGCCGCTACGAGGCATCCACGAACTCCAACGGACTCGCTACGGACATTCTCCGAGTTCGAATCAGGGGGAAACTCGGGAGAGCTCTTGAATTACCTCGTACAGTGGGACAGGCCCTTTAAGCTATTCGGCCCACCGAGTCTGCTCCGCCATTTGATCAAGGCTGATCGATTGTTGGCACTAACGCCATCCTCCTGCCTGCTCTCTGTGACCTTTGACACCATCTCCAAAGCCTCCACATCCTGCCTGCAATCAATGGGATGCCCAGAACTGTGCGCAATCCTCCAAATGTGGCCTTCGTTGACTTTGGCTAGTTTAGTTTAGTTTGGAGATACAGCGTGGAAACAGGCCCTTCGGCCCCACCGAGCCCGCGCTGACCAGCGATCGCCGCGCACTAACACTACCCCGCACACACCAGCGACAATTTACGATGACACCAAGCCAATTAACCTACAAACCTGTAGGTCCTTGGAGTGTGGGAAGAAACTGGAGCACCCGGAGAAAACCCACGCAGGTCACGGGGAGAACGTACAAACTCCGTACAGACAAGCACCCGTGGTTGGGATCGAACCCGGTTCTCTGGCGCTGTGAGGCAGCAACTCTACCGCTGTGTCACCAGCGCCTCATAGTTGTGAATGAGATGGATGGGACAGGCCATCAGCGGTGGCTGTGAATTGACAGGATGCCTCTGGGGAGATTCTATTTAAAAAGCCAACAGGAAAAAAGGCACTGTGCGGAATAATGAAGAGCACAATGTCCTTTATCTATTCAATGCTGGAACTGATCCCAGGCAGATGGGTTGAAGAATCCCTCCCACTGATGGCTGCTGCCAGGTGTCAGATGATATCATTCGTCAAAAATAGCCGTAGAATCTGTTGCTTTCTGAATCCTAATGGAATTAAGTTAAGACCTGCTTCTTCAAAGATGCCAATTGCAAGCCGTCTGCCCCCAAAAACACAGTCTCCTTTAGTCTTCTTTAGTTTCGAGATACAGCGCTCGAAGGGGGCCCTTCGGCCCACCAATCCCCGCACCGATCCGGGCCCTTCGGCAGACCAGCGATCCCCGCACACTAACAGGAGCAAAGAGAGTATAGGAGCAAAGAGCGGGATTGAGTATAGGAGCAAAGAGGTCCTTCTGCAGTTGTACAGGGCTCTAGTGAGACCACACCCGGAGTATTGTGTGCAGTTTTGATCTCCGAATTTGAGCGAATTCTTGCTATTGAGGGAGTGCAGCGTAGATTCACCAGGTGAATTCCCGGGATGGCGGGACAGTCATATGCTGAGGGAATGGAGTGTCTGGGCTTGTATACTCTGGAGTTTGGAAGGATGAGAGGATATCTTATTGAAACATATAAGATTATTAAGGGTTTGGACATGCTAGACGCAGGAAACATGTTCCCGATGTTGGGGGAGTCCAGAACAAGGGGCCACAATTTAAAAATAAGGGGTAAGGGAGAACGTACAAACTCCGTACAGACAAGCGCCCGTAGTCGGGATCGAACCCGGGTCTCTGACGCTGCGAGGCAGCAACTCTACCGCTGGGCCACCATGCCACCCCGTTCAGTGGGCAAACACACATCAGTGGGGCAGAATGGCCTTCCCTTTGTCTCAAAGAGTAGCAGAGGCCGTTGTGTGTGGATTTCATACTTATTTTTGGACGCAGTCCCTTCCGACACAGTAATGACGAAATGTCACCCAAGACATACTGGACAGCAAAAAAAAAATTCGACATCGGATTCCTGATGAGATTGGAGAATGAAAGGCTTGGATAGAGTGGATGTGGAGAGGAGTCTAGGACCAGAGGCCACAGCCTCAGAATGATAGGACGTTCCTTGAGGAAGGAAATGAGGAGGAATTTCTTTGGTCAAATTGCTACACTATATTCCATCCGCCACTTCTCTGCCCATTCTCCCAGCATGTCCAAGTCCTTCTGCAGAGTCCTTGTTTTCTCTACACTACCTGCCCCTCCATCTATTTTCATATCATCCGCAAACTTGGCCACAAGGCCTTCGATCCCCTCGTCCAAATCATTACGAGGTTAATTCCCGGGATGGCGGGACTGTCATGTGTTTAAAGAATGGAGCGGCTGGGCTTGTATACTCTAGAATTTAGAAGGATGAGAGGGCATCTTATTGAAGCATATAAGATTATTAAGGGTTTGGGCATGCTAGAGGCAGGAAACATGTTCCCAATGTCCAGAACCAGGGGCCACAGTTTAAGAACAAGGGGTAAGCCATTTAGAACGGAGATGAGGAAACACTTTTTCACACACAGAGTTGTGAGTCTGTGGAATTCTCTGCTTCAGGGGGCGGTGGAGGCCGGTTCTCTGGATGCTTTCAAGAAAGAGTTAGATAGAGCTCTTAAAGATACTTTCAAGAGAGAGCTGGATAGGGCTCTTAAAGATAGCGGAGTCAGGGGATATGGGGAGAAGGCAGGAACTGGGTACTGATTGTGGATGATCAGCCGTGATCACAGTGAATGGCGCTGCTGGCTCGAAGGGATGAATGGCCTACTCCTGCACCTATTGTCTATTATTAATATATTGTCTGTTATTATCAGCGGACCTCCTCAGGATATAATCTCATTCAATAACCCTATGTTGAGAGGAGCTGATGTTTAACGTGAGCGGGACAGAGGCCATTCGGCCCATCGTGTCCACTCCGCCATCCAATCCTGGCCGATCTATCACTCCCTCTCAACCCCCCATTCTCCTGCCTTCTCCCCGTAACCCCTGTCAGTACACTAACTGCGGCAGATAAATCCGACATCTGGCCGCGTCTGAAATCACAGCTGCTGTAACCCGAGGGAAATATAAATTTAATTTTTAAAATCAGGAGGATATTTTAACATTTTATTTGTAGTCGCACATCTCTGAAGTGTGATTAAATGTCGACTTTCCATTTCAATTGCAGGGCTGGCGCTCTTCCCAATGTTAAACCATATTCAGTGCCAATCCTCTGCCGCTTTATAGATATAGTACGTAAATTGCAATTTTCTCACGGACATCTGGCCACGTTGCAGGATTCGCACTTTGTGTCAAAAGGCTGAATTTTCATGTCAGCAGGGGAAAACAAAATGGCTGACCCAACAAGGTTCCCTCCTCCAGGGCTCTGACTCGATGTCACCTCCCGCCCGCTGTGCATCAGACAGCAGACTGCCAGAAGAGTTGTCCACCATCCTTCCATCCGCTCATCGCTTCCTCCCGAACTGGCTGTGTACGCGCTCACAGAATACTGAAGGGCCTGTCCCACTTTGCGAGTTTTTCGGTGACTGCCAGCGTCCGTGACTGACGCCCTAAAAAACGTCAAGTTGTACGACACTCCGCGCCACCGTCACGCCAAGCTACGACACTACGCATCACCCGCACTTCACAACAGAGGAAGGTTACACCGAAGTATAATAATCGCATTGGAAATTAACTTATCTACAATAGATACAAGGGCCAATAACTTTTTAATGGATAAGTCGGCACGTTATATACCCGCGTCACCGGGCGTCTCCCGCAGGACAGCGCACGTCAGCGTGTGACAGGGCGCACGACACGATGAGACGCCCAGATGTCGCCTGAAGATTTTGAACATTCCAAAATCCAGGGGCGGCAGGGAGACACCGCGCGCCACTACATGCGTCACCACGCGTCACGCCCCGACCACGCCGCGACTACCTCTTTTCACGCTGTCGCCGGAAATGTCGCCCAAGTGGGACAGACCCTTGAAAGGCCTGGATAGAGCGGATGTGGAGAGGATGTTTCCACTGGTGGGAGAGTCCAGGAGCAGAGGTCACAGCCTCAGTATTAAAGGGCGATCTTTTAGAAAGGAGGTGAGGAGCAACTCCTTTAGTCAGAGGGTGGTGCTGTGGAACTCGTTGCCACAGAGGGCAGTGGAGGCCAAGTCAGTGGATATTTTTAAGGCAGAGCTAGCTAGACAAGTTCTTGATTAGAACGGGTGTCAGGGGTTATTGGGGAGAAGGCAGGAGAATGTGGTTAGGAGGGAGAGATAGATCAGCCATGATTGAATGGCGGAGTAGACTCAATAGACAATAGGTGCAGGAGTAGGCCATTTGGCCCTTTGAGCCAGCACCACCATTCAATGTGATCATGGCTGATCATCCCCAATCAGTACCCCGTTCCTGCCTTCTCCCCATATCCCCTGACACCGTTATCTTCCAGAGCTCTATCTAGCTCTCTTGAAAGCATCCATTGAACCGGCCTCCATTGCCCTCTGAGGCAGAGAATTCCGCAGACTCACAAAGAGTTTTTCCTCATCTCCGTTCTAAATGGCTTACCCCTTATTCTTAAACTGTGAGCCCTGGTGCTGTACTCCCCCAACATCGGGAACATGTTTCCTGCCTCTAGCGTGTCCAAACCCTTAATATTCTTATGTGTTTCAATAAGACAATACAGTTCTGCTCCTATCACTTGTCAACTTGTGAATGTCGGGATTGAAAATTCTCGTGCTGGTGTCATGAGATTCGCAAGTGATCGAAGCAGAATCAGGCCATTCGGCCCGTCGAGTCTACTCCGCCATTCAATCATGGCCGATCTATCTCCCCCTGCCGACCCCGTTCTCCTGCTTTCTCCCCGTAGCCCCTGACCCCCGTACTAATCAAGAATCTGTCTATCTCTGCCTGAACAATATCCAGCCTTTGTCTTCTCCTCGATCCCCACGACCTTACTGTGAGAGGGACATTGGATGAAGGTGAGAGGGACAAAGGCTTATTTTCTCCCACATCCCAGAGACGTGCGGGTGTGTGGGTCAATTGACCCTCAGTAAATTGCCCCCCAGTGTGTCGGAAGTGGTAGAGAATTTGGGATAAATGGAACCAGTGGTGTGAGCGGGTTGATCGATGGTCGGCATGGACTTGGTGGACCTGTTCCCATGCTGCATCTCCAAATGAAACTAAACTAAACTAATGTGGTCAGGGTGGTGCAGCGGTAGAGTTGCTGCCTTACTGCGAATGCAGCGCCAGAGTCCCGTGTTCGATCCCGACTACGGGCGCTGCCTGTGCGGAGTTTGTACGTTCTCCCCGTGACCTGCGTGGGTTTTCTCCGAGATCTTCGGCTTCCTCCCACACTCCAAAGACGTGCAGGTTGGTAGGCTAATTGGCTTGGTGTATGCGTACATTGTCCCTAGTGTGTGTAGGATAGCGTTAGTGTGCGGGGATCGCTGGTCGGCGCGGACCCGGTGGGCCGAAGGGCCTGTTTCCGCGCTGTATCTCTAAACTAAACTAAACTAAATAAACTAATAAACTTCATTCATAGACCTTCAAACTATCTTTAATCAGAATTGACTGGAGTTTATTTTGCAGTAAAACATTATCCCCTTTATCCGGTATCTATACATGGTGAACGGTTTGAGAGTAGCCATCTTTCAGCTGACTGGATAGCACGCAACAAAAAAGCTTTCACTGTACCTCGGTACACATGATAATAATAACAAAGTAACTTAAACATATAAGATTATTAGGGGATTATAGACAATAGACAGTATGTGCAGGAGTAGGCCATTCGGCCCTTCGAGCCAGCACCGCCATTCAATGTGATCATGGCTGATCATTCCCAATCAGTACCCCGCTCCTGCCTTCTCCCCGTATCCCCTGATTAGACACGCTAGAGGCAGGAAACATGTTCCCGATGTTGGGGGAATCCAGAACCAGGGGCCACAGTTTAAGAATAAGGGGTAAGCCATTTAGAACGGAGATGAGGAAACACTTTTTCACACAGAGAGTTGTGAGTCTGTGGAATTCTCTGCCTCAGTGGAGGTCGGTTCACAGGATACTTTCAAGAGAGAGCTAGATAGGGCTCTTAAAGATAGCGGAGTCAGGGGATATGGGGAGAAGGCAGGAACGGGGCACTGATTGTGGATGATCAGCCATGATCACATTGAATGGCGGTGCAGGCTCGAAGGGCCGAATGGCCTACTCCTGCACCTGTTGTCTATTGTCTGTTGTCTATTGAACAAAACCGAATAAAGTTAAAGTTATCCCACGCAGAGATAATGGACGGATTTACAAAATTCACGCCCAAGCGACAGGGGAGTGCAAACATTGCACGGAATACGGGAACGTTACCGTGACAATCTGTCTTACCTTCAGCACCTTTTATATAATATCGCAGGTGAGTAGGCGGAATATCTCACACCAGTCCATGTACAAGCGACATGCGACTCGTTAGCTGCAAACTGCCACTGGCAAACCTGCCCTGTGTGTGATTAACTAGACACCACGCTCGCTCACAGGTGATGTAAATAATGACTGATTTCTTTCTCACCACACCCTAAGATGCGAGAAGCACACACACACACACAGCCATTAAGGTGACATTACCATCACATTGGTCTTAAAAATAAAAAATAACTTCTTTCCCTAGCTCCCTCCATCCCCTCCCCCCTTTTTCCCAGTTCTCCCACCAGTCTTACCGTCTCCTACTTAGAAACATATAGAAACATAGACAAAATAGGTGCAGGAGGAGGCCATTCGGCCCTTCGAGCCAGCACCGCCATTCATTGCGATCATGGCTGATCGTCCCCAATCAATAACCCGTGCCTGCCTTCTCCCCATATCCCTTGATTCCACTAGCCTATCTAACTCTCTCTTAAATCCATCCAGTCATTTGGCCTCCACTGCCCTCTGTGGCAGGGAATTCCACAAATTCACAACTCTCTTCCTGCCTTCTCCCCACATCCCCTGACTCCGCTATCTTCAAGAGCCCTATCTAGCTCGCTCTTGAAAGTATCCAGAGAACCGGCCTCCAACGCCCTCTGAGGCAGAGAATTCCACAGACTCGCAACTCACTGTCAGAAGAAGGGTCTCGACCCGAAACGTCACCCATTCCTCCTCTCCGGAGATGCTGCCTGTCCCACTGAGTTACTCCAGCATTATGTGTCTACATTCGGTCTTAAAAAGGAAATGGATTAAGACAGTGCAAATGAAAGGGTGATATTTGAGGTGTATAAAATCATGAGAGGAATAGATCGGGTAGACGCACAGAGTCTCTTGCCCAGAGCAGGGGAATCGAGGATCAGAGGACATAGGTTCAAGTTGAAGGGGAAAAGATTTAATAGGAATCTGAGGGGTAACTTCTACACACAAAGGGTGGTGGGTGTATGGAACAAGCTGCCAGAGGAGGTAGTTGAGGCTGGGACTATCCCAACGTTTAAGAAACAGTTGGATAGGTAAATGGATAGGACAGGTTTGGAGGGATATGGACCAAATGCGGGCAGGTGGGACTAGTGTAGCTGGGACATGTTGGCCGGTGTTGGCAAGTTGGGCCGAAGGGCCTGTTTCCACACTGTATCACTCTATGACTCTACGAGTACAACAACAAAAGGATGTACCTTTAAAGAGGAGATGGGGAGGAATTTCTTGTTCCAGAGGGTGGTGAATCTGTGGAATTCATTGCCACAGACGGCGGTGGAGGCCAAGTAATTGGGTATTGAGTATTGATAGGTTCTTGATTAGTAAGGGTGTCAAAGGTTACGGGGAGAAGGCAGAAGACTGGCAGTGAGAGGGAAAGATAGAACAGCCATGATTGAATGGTGGAGTAAACTCGATGGGCCGAATGGCCTAATCCTGCTCCTATGTCTCATGGTCTGATGTCCCCAATGAATCTGACCAAACTTTATACAGGCAACTGCTTAGCTCATGTACTGTCTTTCCGCTGACTGGTTAGCACGCAACAAAAGCTTTTCACTGTACCTCGGTACACGTGACAATAAACTGAACCCAGACTCAAGACCACATGATATCGCAGAGAGTTGTGAGCCCAGCCCAGTCCATCACACAAGCCAGCCTCTGCCCACCCCGCCATTGACTCCATCGACACTTCACCCTGCCTCGGGAAAACATTTGGTTTAGTTTAGTCTGGAGGGGCAGCGCAGAAACAGGCCCTTCGGCCCACCGAGTCCGTGCCGACCAGCGATCCGCACCCCTTAGCACACACACACACACCAGGAACAATGTTACATTTACACCAAGCCAATTAACCAACAAACCTGCACGTCTTTGGAGTGTGGGAGGAAACCGAAGATCTCGGAGAAAACCCACGCAGGTCCCGGTGAGAACGTACAAACTCCGTACAGACGGTACCCGCGGTCGGGATGGAACCCGGGTCTCTGGCGCTGTTAGCGCTGTAAGGCAGCGACTCTACCGCTGCGCCACCGTGACCGCTCTATCAAGGACCATTTCCGCCACAGCCATTTCCTCTCCCCTTATCTCCCATCGGGCAGTAGATCCACAAGCTTGAAAGCAAGTTCCACCCGATTGAAGGACAGCTTCTTCCATTGTGATTCTATCTCTTATGCTCTTACGATCAGCAACTAACTACAGTTTGGAAAGCGGCACTTTAGACGTTTAGAGATACAGTGCAGAACCAGGCCCTTCGGCCCACCGAGACCGTGTTGACCAGCAATCACTATCCTACACACACTGGGGACAATTCTACAAGCTACCAAAGCCAATTAACCTAAAAACCTGCACGTCTTTGCTGTGTGGGAGGAAACCAGAGCACCCGGAGAAAACCCACGCAGGTCACGGGGAGAACGTACAAACTACACACAGACAGCAAACCGCGGTCGGGATGGAACCCGGGTCTCCGGCGCTGTGAGGCAGCAACTCTACCGCTGCGCCACCGTGCCGCCTCTGTGTGACACGGAGCGCCGGCACGGTGGCGCAGCGTTAGTGTCGCTGCCTCACGGCGCCGGAGACCCGGGTTCAATCCTGACCTCGGGGTGCTGTCTGTACGGAGTTTGCACGTTGTCCCCGTGATTTCTCTCCGGGTGCTCCGGTTTCCTTCCGCATTCCAAAGACGTGCTCAATTGTAGGTAAATCGCCTTCGTTAAAATGGTGCCCAGTGCGTGTGGGAGAGAACTGGTGTACGGGGTGATCGCTGGTCGGCGCGGACTCGGCGGGCCGAAGGGCCTCAATCCGCGCTGTATCTCTAAACTAAACCGATCTAAAGGTGTGGATTACTAACACCGGACGGCCTTCAGAGTGGTTGTACTGAAGAGTCAAATTGCCATCG